>NC_091982.1:254118171-254418171 GCF_044704955.1 Pristiophorus japonicus
CTAACCTGTCTAACCCCGTCAGAATTTTAAATGTTTCTATGAGGTCCCCTCTCATTCTTCTGAACTCCAGTGAATACAAGCCCAGTTGATCCAGTCTTTCTTGATAGGTCAGTCCCGCCATCCCGGGAATCAGTCTGGTGAACCTTCGCTGCACTCCCTCAATAGCAAGAATGTCCTTCCTCAGGTTAGGAGACCAAAACTGTACACAATACTCCAGGTGTGGCCTCACCAATGCCCTGTAGCAACACCTCCCTGCCCCTGTACTCAAATCCCCTTGCTATGAAGGCCAACATGCCATTTGCTTTCTTAACCGCCTGCTGCACCTGCATGCCAACCTTCAATGACTGATGTACCATGACACCCAGGTCTATTTGCACCTCCCCTTTTCCTAATCTGTCACCATTCAGATAATAGTCTGTCTCTCTGTTTTTACCACCAAAGTGGATAACCTCACATTTATCCACATTATACTTCATCTGCCATGCATTTGCCCACTCACCTAACCTATCCAAGTCGCTCTGCAGCCTCACGGCATCCTCCTCGCAGTTCACACTGCCACCCAACTTAGTGTCATCCGCAAATTTGGAGATACTACATTTAATCCCCTCATCTAAATCATTAATGTACAGTGTAAACAGCTGGGGCCCCAGCACAGAACCTTGCGGTACCCCACTAGTCACTGCCTGCCATTCTGAAAAGTACCCATTTACTCCTACTCTTTGCTTCCTGTCTGACAACCAGTTCTCAATCCACGTCAGCACACTACCCCCAATCCCATGTGCTTTAACTTTGCACATTAATCTCTTGTGTGGGACCTTGTCGAAAGCCTTTTGAAAGTCCAAATATACCATATCAACTGGTTCTCCCTTGTCCACTCGACTGGAAACATCCTCAAAAAATTCCAGAAGATTTGTCAAGCATGATTTCCCTTTCACAAATCCATGCTGACTTGGACCTATCATGTCACCATTTTCCAAATGCACTGCTATGACATCCTTAATAATTGATTCCATCATTTTACCCACTACTGATGTCAGGCTGACCGGTCTATAATTCCCTGTTTTCTCTCTCCTTTTTTAAAAAGTGGGGTTACATTGGCTACCCTCCACTTGATAGGAACTGATCCAGAGTCAATGGAATGTTGGAAAATGACTGTCAATGCATCCGCTATTTCCAAGGCCACCTCCTTAAGTACTCTGGGATGCAGTCCATCAGGCCCTGGGGATTTATCGGCCTTCAATTCCATCAATTTCCCCAACACAATTTCCCGACTAATAAAGATTTCCTTCAGTTCCTCCTCCTTAGTAGACCCTCTGACCCCTTTTATATCCGGAAGGTTGTTTGTGTCCTCCTTAGTGAATACCGAACCAAAGTACTTGTTCAATTGGTCTGCCATTTCTTTGTTCCCCGTTATGACTTCCCCTGATTCTGACTGCAGGGGACCTACGTTTGTCTTTATTAACCTTTTTCTCTTTACATACCTATAGAAACTTTTGCAATCTGCCTTAATGTTCCCTGCAAGCTTCTTCTCGTATTCCATTTTCCCTGCCCTAATCAAACCCTTTGTCCTCCTTTGCTGAGTTCTAAATTTCTCCCAGTCCCTGGGTTCGCTGCTATTTCTGGCCAATTTGTATGCCACTTCCTTGGCTTTAATACTATCCCTGATTTCCCTAGATAGCCACGGTTGAGCCACCTTCCCTTTTTTATTTTTACGCCAGACAGGTATGTACAATTGTTGTAATTCATCCATGCGGTCTCTAAATGTCTGCCATTGCCCATCCACAGTCAACCCCTTAAGTATCATTCGCCAATCTATCCTAGCCAATTCACACCTCATACCTTCAAAGTTACCCTTCTTTAAGTTCTGGACCATGGTCTCTGAATTAACTATTTCATTCTCCATCCTAATGCAGAATTCCACCATATTATGGTCACTCTTCCCCAAGGGGCCTCGCACAATGAGATTGCTAATTAATCCTCTCTCATTACACAACACCCAGTCTAAGATGGCCTCCCCCCTAGTTGGTTCCTCGACATATTGGTCTAGAAAACCATCCCTTATGTGAAAATTAATGTGAAAATCAGCCAGCAAATTCAGGGGATTAAGAGATATGCTGTGAGTTGTGAATCTCCAGAACTTGTTGCTCAATTTACACTGCACAATTGATATCGCTCCCTTAGCTTCCCCATTATTTTAAAGAATTTACTGGATTTGCCATTAATTGCCCATTAACCTTGCCGCAGAAAGCTAGGGCTGGAACATAACAACTTAGTAACTTTTTAACAATGTGATTATTGTTAATACAATGCCAATCAACCTCTCTGGCCCAGAAAGGGAACAATTTAAACTGGTCAATCTCATTCATTTATGTAGTTAATTGTTGTAAAGAGATTTTAAAAATGTCAAATTTTTAAGCTTTTAAATTCTTTTCTTACTTTCCCTTTATGTCTCTTTTCTCTCTCTCTCTCGTGCTTAATCCAGTCTTTCTTTCCCTCTTTATTTCTCTTTCTGTACCTGATTTGACTCTAATTCACCCTCCTTTTCTGACGTTCCTGTGATTCCTTCTCAATCCTTAAATCTCATTCAGGAGATACACTGTTGGTGCTGCCCGCCATGAGGTCCCAGGTGCCCTGTTATCAGCTCGCATTTCCAGCAAGTTGTGGTACAAAAATTGTTCGGGGTGAGGGGTGCGGAAATAGTCCAAGGGTGCACGTCGTGAGAGGCCCTGCTCCGGCAAGATTTGGCTCATATGTAAAAGAAGGTGTTGGCATACGGAACTCAGTTACTTCAGCTTCTGAAAGGTGTTCATGTTTAGTTCATTCAATATAGAGCAAAAAAAGGTGCTTGGCTTCATTGAAGAGAGAAAGAAAGAAATACAGATTTCACTTAGCAACAGCTTGAAATAAGGCCTTGGCATGTTGCCATACTGTAAACATTCCACCAGATACCATTGCAGCCTATTCAGGTGTTGATGTATGAGCAATGTAAACCTGTGTGCGTAACAATTCGCGGAAAAACAGTGCATTGACTGGAGACTACCAAACAAGTCAAGGCCACTTCCAGTTTGATAAAAGGAATAGTGTATAAAAAAGCTTTGTGTTAAGTTGAGAAAAAAAGAGAGAAACCTACTTGAGTGTATAACCTGCACTCAGAACTGCTGACAAATTTCTGCTTGTAAACTGCATTATACTCTGAAGAAATTATCCTCCGTGGTTTTTATGTTAAAGTAGAAAAAGTAAAGTGATTCTAACCATAAGAATGAATTCTTTAGCATTCTACTGAACAACAGAAGACTGTTTAAACCCAACAAAAAACAACTGTTGCCATATCAACTCTAAGAACATCACAGTTAACTTCATATAGATTTATTTAAAGGCAATATCTGCTTATTTTTTGGAGAAAGAGGGAAAGAAAAATAAGAAAAAGAGTCAGAGACATTGGCCTGGAAATTGGCAAGCTTACATGAACTGGGTGCAGGGATGTTTCCTGCGCTGGAATGGGTAGGCCCGAGACACACCTGATATTGGGCCTTTGGCCTCATTCACTTTAGACCAGCGAGCTGCAGGTGCTGGCTGGTGCGTTACCAGAGAGCTCGCCGGTGAGGACAATTTCAATTTGGGGTCACTGTGTTGCAGCAATGCCGACAGCTGCCCTCAAGTAGGTTCTGAGTAGGTTCTGGGGGTGGGGGGAAGCGATCCGGGTTGGGGGGTGTGGTGACCAGGAGAGGGGGGGGTGATGCGCTCAGGAGGGAGAGGAGACCAAGAGAAGGGGGGAACCTTAGGAAGTGAGGGGGGCAACCCGGAGAGGTGGGAGAAGACATCGGGAGGGAGAGAGGCAGCGATCGGGAGAAAGTGGGGCAGCGATCGGAAGAGGGAGGAGGCAGAAATTTGGAGATAAAGGAGGGCAGCGTTTTGGAGAGGGGACAGCGATCGGGAGAGAGAGGGGGGTCAGCGATCGGGAGAGGGGGGGAGCTGCGATCAGGAGAGGGAGTTGGTCAATCAGGAAGGAGTGGAGCAGTGATTGGGAGTGGGAGCAGCAATTGGGAGAGCAAGGAGGGCAGCGATCGGGAGAAAGGGGGCAGCAATTTGGAGAGGGGGCAGTGATTGGGAAGGGCAGCGATCGGGAGATGGCGTTGGTCAATCAGGAAAAAGTGGAGCAGGAACCTTCAGTGGTCTTCGACACTGCAATGGATCTGGGAGGAACACTCAGCTAAGCACTAAAAAAAACCAACTGTTGGTAGTGGCCTGAAGTGGTTACTTTAAGGACTGCTGGTTGGGCCACATGTAGACAATGTTTTCCTGAACACAACTGTCCCTGTTTCAGGCGCGGGCCCTGGATGCCTCTGTTTCTGCCTTTACCACTTGCGGCGTGTAATGCGCATGTGTGTCCTGTCTGCCATATTGGATGCTTATGTGCTCGCTTTGCAAATCTCAAGGCCATCCAGTTCCATGTTTGTGAGAGCCATATTGAAGGAAAAAAAAAGTGAAAGACTGAAAGGAGATAGAAAGAATTTGACTGAGAAACCAACAAAGAGACAGTTAACAGAAAAGGGACAAAACAGTTTTTTCACTTTCTTGTAAACAATGTCACTGGAGTTCAACCAGTGATTATAAATATCTGACTAATGTGAAGATCCTCAATATGATTACTAGTATCTGCTTCAATTTTATGTGGCGCGTGACGCTACAACAATGGAACCCTAACCCTAACCCTAACCCTAAATGCTTCAACCTCATTCTCACTGCAAAACCAACCAGGGGGCAGGCTATCTTAGATCTGGTATTGTGTAATGAGACAGGGTTAATAAACAATCTCCTAATAAAGGATGCTCTAGGAATGAGTGACCATAGCATGGTTGAATTTCAAATTCAGTTGGAGGGTGAGAAAGTTGGATCTCAAACCAGTGTCCTGAGCTCAAACAAAGGAGACTACAAAGGTATGAAGGCAGAGTTGGCTAAAGTGGACTGGGAAAATAGATTAAAGTGTGGGACGGTTGATGAGCAGTGGCAGACATTTAAGGAGATATTTCATAACTCACAACAAAAATATATCCCAATGAGAAGGAAAGATTGTAAGAGAAGGGATAACCATCCGTGGCTAACTAAGGAAATAAGGGATGGTATCAAATTGAAAACAAGGGCATACAAAGTGGCCAAGACTTGTGGGAGGCCAGGGGATTGGGAAACTTTTAAAAGCCAGCAAAGAACGACGAAAAAAATAATAGAGGGAAGATAGATTATGAAAATAAACTAGCACAAAATATAAAAACAGATAGTAAGAGTTTCTACAGATACATAAAAAAGAAAAGAGTGGCTAAAGTAAATGTTGGTCCCTTAGAGGATGAGACTGGGCAATTAATAATGGGGAGCAAAGACTTTGAACAAATGTTTTGTATCGGGTCTTTCCCAATAGTGGATAATCAAGGGGCTATAGGGAGGGAGGAACTTAATACAATCACTATCAATAAAGAAATAGTACTAGATAAAATAATGGGACTAAAGGCAGACAAGTCCTCTGGACCTGATAGCTTGCATCCTAGGGTCTTAAAAGAAGTGGCTGCAGAGATAGTGAATGCATTGGTTGTAATCTACCAAAATTCCCTGGATTCTGGGGAGATCCCAACAGATTGGAAAACTGCAAATGTAACACCCCTATTTAAAAAAAGAGGCAGACAGAAAATAGGAAACTATCGACCAGTTAGCCTAACATCTGTCATTAGGAAAATGCTGGAGTCCATTATTAAGGAAGCAGTAGCAGGACATTTGGAAAAGCATGATTCAATCAAGCAGAGTCAACATGGTTTTCTGAAAGGGAAATCACATTTGACAAATTCCTGAAGTTCTTTGAGGATGTAACGAGCAGGGTGGATAAGGGGGAACCAGTGGATGTGATGTATTTTGATTTCCAGAAGGCATTTGATAAGGTGCCACATAAAAGGTTACTGCACAAGATAAGAGCGCACGGGGTTGGGGGTAATATATTAGCATGGATAGAGGATTGGCGAACTCACACAAAACAGAGTCGGGATAAACGGGTCATTTTCCGGTTGGCAAATAGTAACTTATGGGGTGCCGCAGGGATCGGTACTGGGTCCTCAACTATTTACAATCTATATTAATGTCTTGGATGAAGGGACCGAGTGTAATGTAGCCAAGTTTGCTGATGATACAAAGATGGGTGGGAAAGCAAGTTGTGAGAAGGACACAAAGAATCTGCAAAGGGATATAGACAGGCTAAGTGAGTGGGGAAACATTTGGCAGATGGAGTAAAATGTGGGAAAATGTGAGGCTATACACTTGGACAGAAAAAGTAGAAAAGCAAATTATAATTTAAATGGAGAAAAATTGCAAAATGCTGCAGTACAGAGAGACCTGGGGGTCCTTGTGTATAAAACACAAAAAGTTAGTATGCAGGTACAGCAAGTAATCAGGAAGGCAAATGGAATGTTGTCCTTTATTGCAAGGGGGAGGGAGTATAAAAGCAGAGCAGTCCTGCTACAACTGTACAGGGTATTGGTGAGGCCACACCTGGAGTACAACAGTCACCAGTTTAACTGCCGATCTTCTGGCTTCAGGAAAACAGTCCGCCCCAGCCAATCAGGGGCCTAATTTACAGGGTGAAGTCGCGGTCTGATGATATCATTCGGATGTGCACACCATTTTAACTGTGGGGCCGACTAAGGGGTGTACAGTCCTGGGCCGGTCAACGTAAGCTTGGCCACAGGCAGCATCGTGGTCAGATAAACTTTTATTTTATTATGTTTTACCAGTTCCTTGTGGTCCAGAAAACGTAGGGCTGCTCCTCCTGGCTCCCTCAAGAAGACCTTGGACCTCCCCTGCTCCTGGCTCTCTTCCTCCTCCGACTGCAATCATTGCCGACAACTCTCTTGCTGACTTACCTTGCCAGGGACCCTTTCCATGGGTGCCCAGGTGCCATGTAGTTTACCATTCCCCCCACCCCTGCCGCTGGCCTCCACTTCATTGCCTGCAGGGATCAGTGCTGGGGAACGTAAGTGAGGTTTGGAAGTTAAAATCTCTTGGGTCTGACGCTCCGGGAACTGGATGATCGCCACCTTCTTTGTCTCTTGTAACCCCACCCCCCCGCCGATTCCTGTCCCATGTTAAAATCGACACCAGAGTCTCAGTGTCATCCCAAATGTTCACACAAAATCACATTGAAATGCCTCATGTATTTCACAGATTTGCTGTGTGAAGATGATAAAACAAGTTGGAACTGCGGCGAGGAAAACATTACTGCAGTCACCCAGTGTGCAGAGATTATGGGCAGTTATAAGGTTTGCTAACGTGGTGGCTCAAATTCGTAGCAGTGAAAATAATGACCTTCTACCCAATCCACACCATGTAACAATTTATTGTGTAACTTTACAAGTGCAGGTAACACTGTACTTTCAAAAACAATCACACACTAAAATAATCTTGGTTAACATGCTGTGCTGGCAGAGTGCTGCCATTAACATAACAAGTCACTTTATTTTTCTAAAAGGACAATTGACATGTACATGAATTCTTTAGTTGTTTGTCGTTTTGGAGGCCATTCTGCTGCTTATTGATTTTGCACTAATTAAGATGATGGCTCAGTATCTCAGTGCAGTGATGGTTTTCTTCACTGTCGTAACTATCCACCCCATCCATACATCCAAGAACTAGCCTACTAGCATCTGTCCTAATGAGACTGTGAAGTTCTAATTAGTTTGGGAACCCGGTTTTGTGTTTGAACCCAACAAAGGTACGGGTGGGGAAATCAAATACTAAACAATTTCCTGCAGGACATAGATTTTATTTCTCTCAGGACTTACACAACCACCCTCATTAATGGAAGAACAAAATAACAGGGTATCCTGTGTAAGAACATAAGAAGGTAGCAATGTGAAGTGGCCATCGAGCTCATGAGTTGGCAGCTTCTTTAAAGGATTTTGTTGGGAATGTGAAGATTTGAAGGCCAGTATTTAGGTAAAATGTTTAAAACTATGAAAGTGTGGGAGCTTGAGAACAGCAGCCTCCTGTTGACGTTCCATATGTGATATAAACAACGTCTGATCGAAATAAACTTTCCTGCTGAACTAAACTCAAGCGAGAGGTCTGTGGTGAGCAATGAGAAACGAAAGTGTAACATGACAGCTGCAGTGAAACATTGGGGAACAGTCTATGTTTTCCTTAAAAATGTATAAAACTAACAATACAATTTTGGAATGCTTGTAAACAAACCTTATTGTTTGAGCTGGCTAAAGATTTTCAATGTCTTGTTTATTCCTGCTTTTAAAAAACAACTTCTGGGTAGAGTTTCACATGTGGCGAGCCTCCACGTTTACAATCAAATACTTCCATATGTTTTTCACAGTTGATAATACACAACAATTTTTAAAGATTTAAACATTACATTTTAATACTTACATTTTGCAATATATTTTATAAAACTGGAATATATCTTTACATATATTGTAGCTTATATGTTGGTAGAAATATATGAAGATAGGTCCATGCATTTCCTTTTAATTATTTTCACGTATAAATCTTGCTGGTTTGGTTTTCAATCTGAATGTTTTATTTCCCCTTCCCTTTTTCTTATCTGTTTTGTCTGTGTGATGCTCCCTCTGAAGTTAAACATCAGTTTAATTCTTCGCTGTAGTGAAGGAGTTAACTGTTCCATTAGTTTCATGAATTTCATTAGGTGAATTGGGAAAGAGCTACCATCAGCAGATATGCCTAACTCCATTTGGGAGTCAGAGAGCTTTACACTCACAATCACAGCAGAGCAGTTGTTTTAGATCTCAATGCAACTATTTTAATAATGTGTAATCTTTTTAAAAACGTTTCTCAATATATTGTATCACTTGGCTAATTTGGCAAGCTAACCAACCAAGGGTTCATTGGCATTTCATCCTCAATTAGTTTCCTCCATTTATTTCTCTCCAATGGCTCTCATCAATAGGCCAGACTTCAATGTTGATCCTTAATTAATCAATTCCCCTTTCAGCCGTCGTCTGATGCTGCTGATTCTGCTTCCTCGGAGGAGCTGCTGTTATGGATTCTCCCGTCGCTCTTCATGCTGGTGAAGGTCTTCTTGAAGGCCTCCATCATGGCATGTGCTAGTTTTTTGGCTTCAAGCTTGCTCCCGCATTCCACTGCATGGCAATCCATCTGGTAGGACAAATCGTCATTGATCTCCCTGTAAAGCCATGCAAAGATGTTAGTGCTGACATTGTGATCTGCTGTGCAGTAGGCAATGCGTGCCACCTGGAAGGTATCCATTTGGACTGTTGCCTCTCTCTTTGCATCCAAATGGTGGAGACGGACTTGGAAAGGGCGTATCTCTAAAATGGCATTGGCTGATGATATGTCTTCATGATCCAGTGTGTGCTTCTCCCACAACTCAATGACTGACCTTTCGGTGCACCCTGATGTAAATTGCATCCCTCTCATGACCACTTTCCCCAAGTACCTAACCTGTGAATGAGAAAAGAATAAAATGCAATCACTAGAATGACCAGCTACAGTAGGGTGATGAACATAACATTTTCAAGGACAATCATTTCAATTTTCGAGCTGTTCTAAAGCAATGAACCAATGTGACCACAGAAGTTCACGAGGTACAGCAAAGTCAAATGCCGGCTTGAGGAAAATGAGTTACCAGAAGCACACTGGACACAGTCAACGCATTATTATTGTTATTGTTAAATATTGGCTCCAATTTTGATCTTTTTACCATCCTATTTTTCAGCAGGAATGGGTTGGGAGAGAGACCAAAATAAACAAGCTTCCTGCTTGAGGCCCACCCATTGTTATTTTCGAGCAGGCCTTAATTTCGGGAGCCAGCACTCCTGTCAAATTGGGGTCCTCTGATATACTCAATGCCATTTTGTTGCAGTTAAGCACGACTCCCACAGATGGCTGGACGAGCCCCTACACAGAGCAGGAAATGGCCAGAACCAGCTATCCTTAAAAGGATTGCTGGAAGGCTCTGAGAATAATTTTAAAATAATTAATTTGGCACTTTTTAGGCAGCAGGATGAGTATAATTTCTCTCGCTACCAGTCCTCCCCGCCCCACCCCCTCTTCAATAATGCACCAGTCATCCCCCTCCCGACCCCCCATGATCCCATCCTTCCCTTTAATCCCTTGGTTGTTTCCTGTGAATAGCCAGCCAGAATTCCTTAGCCCTCCACAAATGGTGAGCTGCCTAACAGCACTTGGAACACATTGGCAGCTCGCTAGTTGGAAATGAGGACAGACCACCAAAATGGTTTGGGCCTTGCTTGTGATATTGGGCCGGCGTTGTGATCACTCTCCTCATCGGCCCCCTAATGTACGCCGAAGATGAAAATCGACCTTGTCGTGTCTAAATGCTCCAATCTTAATAGGACAACTTGCTCGAATATTAGGGGTCAGAACGATGTTGTACTGAAGGGCAAATATGTCTTGTGTTCCATTGCAACTCATGCTATAAGAGTCAAGTTGTGACAGATAACACTCCTATGAAGCGCCTTGGAACATTTGACTATGTTAAAGGTACATAACTACAAGTTGTTGTTGTTGAGATGACAGAGACAGTGATTGAAGTCAACTTGCTCTGCAGGAAAGCGCCTCCGGCAATTCAAAGAAAATATATATTTCCCTTTGCTTGTTATTCTTTCTAGCTTTTTCTTTGCCTTTCTCTTTATTTACATTTTTCCTATTCCCCCCTCTCCACCTCCCCCGCCCCCCAACCCCCTTCCCCCCACCCGGCTTTTCTCGTTGTTGATCTCCAGTCTTCTCTACAAGAACTTTAGTCAAGGGGGATTTCCCCATAGATTGCAGAGTCTTCTGTTCTTATCACTTCCTTAAAATTTGTAAACCGTAACATTTTTACAGACAGAATTCGGTCTTGCAGGCTTCACATTATGCCTTATGCTGGCTCTTCATGTGAGGGCCAATTTTCCATGTCTGTGCTGCTGGTCAAGAGCCTTGCCTGCTGGTCACACCTAAAATACCATGCTAACCTGATGTGACCGAATAGAGTATATAATCACCTCAGATTGGACAATCTTGCATATCATCTGGCACCGGGTGGATCATAAAGGTAGGAGCACTTGGTACCAAGTACAAGGATATACCTACATGCTGTGAATAACAGGAAGCTATGAAGAGGGCCCATATAAAGATCCAAGTGGATCTTCACTGAATCCCAGGAGAGCCTGAAGAAGGTCTGGAGCAAAGGTCTTCCTGTCACAGACTTAATCTTACCAACAATCAGGATCCAATAAGATGGGCTGAAAATATTCAGCTTTCCAACATATTTCAGGTACGTATGTTGCCTCCCTGGTATGTTGCCTCCCTGGTGCAAGGGTCAAGGATGTCTCGGAGCAGGTGCAGGACATTCTAAAAAGGGAGGGAGAACAGCCAGTTGTCGTGGTGCACATTGCTACCAACGACATAGGTAAAAAAAGGGATGAGGTCCTACGAAACGAATTTAAGGAGCTAGAAGCTAAATTAAAAAGTAGGACCTCAAAGGTAGTAATCTCGGGATTGCTACCAGTGCCACGTGCTAGTCAGAGTAGGAATCGCAGGATAGCGCAGATGAATATGTGGCTTGAGCAGTGGTGCAGCAGGGAGGGATTCAAATTCCTGGGGCATTCAGAGACCATGGTCCAGAACTTAAAGAAGGCTAACTTTGAAGGTATGAGGCGTGAATTGGCTAGGATAGATTGGCGAATGATACTTAAGGGGTTGACTGTGGATGGGCAATGGCAGACATTTAGAGACCGCATGGATGAACTACAACAATTGTACATTCCTGTCTGGCGTAAAAATAAAAAAGGGAAGTTGGCTCAACCGTGGCTATCAAGGGAAATCAGGGATAGTATTAAAGCCAAGGAAGTGGCATACAAATTGGCCAGAAATAGCAGCGAACCCGGGGACTGGGAGAAATTTAGAACTCAGCAGAGGAGGACAAAGGGTTTGATTAGGGCAGGGAAAATGGAGTACGAGAAGAAGCTTGCAGGGAACATTAAGACGGATTGCAAATGTTTCTATAGATATGTAAAGAGAAAAAGGTTAGTAAAGACAAACGTAGGTCTCCTGCAGTCAGAATCAGGGGAAGTCATAACGGGGAACAAAGAAATGGCGGACCAACTGAACAAGTACTTTGGTTCGGTATTCACTAAGGAGGACACAAACAACCTTCTGGATATAAAAGGGGTCAGAGGGTCTAGTAAGGAGGAGGAACTGAGGGAAATCCTTATTAGTCGGGAAATTGTGTTGGGGAAATTGATGGGATTGAAGGCCGATAAATCCCCAGGGCCTGATGGACTGCATCCCAGAGTACTTAAGGAGGTGGCCTTGGAAATAGCGGATGCATTGACAGTCATTTTCCAACATTCCATTGACTCTGGATCAGTTCCTATCGAGTGGAGGGTAGCCAATGTAACCCCACTTTTTAAAAAAGGAGGGAGAGATAAAACAGGGAATTATAGACCGGTCAGCCTGAAATCGGTAGTGGGTAAAATGATGGAATCAATTATTAAGGATGTCATAGCAGTGCATTTGGAAAGAGGTGACATGATAGGTCCAAGTCAGCATGGATTTGTGAAAGGGAAATCATGCTTGACAAATCTTCTGGAATTTTTTGAGGATGTTTCCAGTAGAGTGGACAAGGGAGAACCAGTTGATATGGTATATTTGGACTTTCAAAAGGCTTTCGACAAGGTCCCACACAAGAGATTAATGTGCAAAGTTAAAGCACATGGGATTGGGGGTTGTGTGCTGACATGGATTGAGAACTGGTTGTCAGACAGGAAGCAAAGAGTAGGAGTAAATGGGGACTTTTCAAAATGGCAGGCAGTGACTAGTGGGGTATCGCAAGGTTCTGTGCTGGGGCCCCAGCTGTTTACATTGTACATTAATGATTTAGACGAGGGGATTAAATGTAGTATCTCCAAATTTGCAGATGACACTAAGTTGGGTGGCAGTGTGAGCTGCGAGGAGGATGCTATGAGGCTGCAGAGTGACTTGGATAGGTTAGGTGAGTGGGCAAATGCATGGCAGATAAAGTATAATGTGGATAAATGTGAGGTTATCCACTTTGGTGGTAAAAACAGAGAGACAGACTATTATCTGAATGGTGACAGATTAGGAAAAGGGGAGGTGCAAAGAGACCTGGGTGTCATGGTACATCAGTCATTGAAGGTTGACATGCAGGTACAGCAGGCGGTTAAGAAAGCAAATGGCATGTTGGCCTTCATAGCGAGGGGATTTGAGTACAGGGGCAGGGAGGTGTTGCTACAGTTGTACAAGGCCTTGGTGAGGCCACACCTGGAGTATTGTGTACAGCTTTGGTCTCCTAACCTGAGGAAGGACATTTTGCTATTGAGGGAGTGCAGCGAAGATTCACCAGACTGATTCCCGGGATGGCGGGACTGACCTATCAAGAAAGACTCGATCAACTGGGCTTGTATTCACTGGAGTTCAGAAGAATGAGAGGGGACCTCATAGAAAAGTTTAAAATTCTGATGGGTTCAGACAGATTAGATGCAGGAAGAATGTTCCCAATGTTGGGGAAGTCCAGAACCAGGGGACACAGTCTAAGGATAAGGGGTAAGCCATTTAGGACCGAGATGAGGAGAAACCTCTTCACCCAGAGAGTGGTGAACCTATGGAATTCTCTACCACAGAAAGTTGTTGAGGCCAATTCAATAAATATATTCAAAAAGGAGTTAGATGAAGTCCTTACTACTTGGGGGATCAAGGGGTATGGCGAGAAAGCAGGAATGGGGTACTGAAGTTGCATGTTCAGCCATGAACTCATTGAATGGCGGTGCAGGCTAGAAGGGCCGAATAGCCTACTCTTGCACCTATTTTCTATGTTTCTATGTTTCAGTTGATACACAAGCACTTACAGGAGCTGCCATTAAATGGTGATCAAGCTAGCTGATTTTCCCCTCTATCCTGGGAGAATTGAGGTCAACCATATTGATCCCAATTGTGCCTGGGTGAAATCAACTAACTCAGCACAGACGAGAGACTGAACCTATTTCGAATATTTATTGTGTGTCCCGGTTCAGTGCCACATCATATGGTACACTTACCCACAGAGCCATCACAGAAGGAATCAACATTGCACTTTTAAAAGCATAAAGAATAAAATTGCAATTTTTGTAATGTCTAACAGATGGCAGAGCTATTTGTCTCATACTGAAAAACACTTGGCAAGGAAATACAAATGTCTCTGGTTGCTGCACTTGCATTCAACTTCACTTAGCCCTTAAGGATAGCTCTGACACATGCCTGCATGTTGTCTTTTTCCTGAACTTTAAGTCAACAAACTAGACCAAAGAGATTAATCCTTCAGCCTTTCATTACTGTTCAGTCACTGTAGATCCAAAACATGTTATTTTTTTTTTTCAAAATGTGAATGCCTAACATTTTTGCAATTTTAGTATCACGGAAATGGTTCAAACTCTTGCGTCAGAAACAATTGCAGTCTCTATGTGACCAGCCATTTGGAGTTCAGCAGCAGCTCTACTTTTTAAACTTCAAATATTTCCTTCCCCGAACAAGTTTCCGCATTGGGTATAGTCACTGCTAGCGCTCACATAGGTCAATAAATCAGGCTAAGTCGGGAGAAAAGGCATTATATTTTAATTTGATTTTCAAATTACACAGCATGAAAAAAACAAACAGACCATTTAATTTGTTAAATTGAACACAAGCTACCACTGCTATAAATTAATCCAATGTTTCAAAAAAATTCTGCAAACCATTTTTTTAAGTGGATTTTCTTTTCATTCTTCCTTTAATACTGTAATGGGTTGGGGACAATCTTGTCTTGTCCTTTATGCTGCTTTGTGATGACACCAACAAAATAAACTTCCACTCTGAGTTGGGGAGAACCTAGTTCACTGCATGATCACTATATTATTATAGACAAACTAGACAAACTGCATCCATTTTATCTGCTCTTGGCAGTGATAGGTACACTCAAAGCATGCCTCAGTACTTATTGTGCTCCAGTCATACCTCTAGCGTGCTACACATTTCATGCAGTGCTCCACAGTCCTGGCACAAAGTTTGCCTTGTCCCTTTGCTACAAGCCACCAGTATATGTTCTATATCATCTCCAACAGCTGCATTTTTTATAAATACTACACATCCTGACCGTGTGCTACAGATTGTGCAACACTTTGGACCTTTAAGAGGTTAAGAAATATGTCCACTATATCAGGATTACAACGCAGTGAAATTCAATTATAATAATCAATCTAGGCAGCGCTCTGTACAATTCTAATATCAGTTGATCAATACTTGCTGAACCAAGTGGATTATGTAGCAGTACACTTTGCTGATCGTAGTTAAACAGAAAAGATTTGATTGATTTTACTCACTGAGAATCAGCAGTGGAGGGCTACTAACATTGGAAATGACATAACTATATTAGATAAAATGGTGCACAAGATAAAAGCATCAGGCTAAAGTGTTAGAAGTGCGGTGTGTAATTTTCTTCTGTTTAGTTGCTTGGAGACCTGAGCTGTATAAATGATAAAGGGCATGACAGTTTGCATCAAAGAGTGGCTCTTTCCCCATTTCCAAGGCATGTCATTGAGTTGATAGGTATGTCTCCATTTCTTGCTGTATTGGCTAAGCAAGTTTTTCTTCTTTATTCCCCCAAGTCTCATGGTTGCATTTGTTGTTCTGGATTTGATTTTAGCATCAAGATAAGTCATTCCAGCTCTAATTGGTATTCCCATAAGATGTTAAACTCTTTCCTACTTGTGAAACAGGAAAGAAAATCACTTCAGCTACCCATATCCTAACTCGCACCAAGTCCCGTTCACCCATCACCCTGTGCTCGCTGACCGACATGGGCTCTCGGTTAAGCAATGCCTTAATGTTAAAATTCTCATCCTGTTTTCAAATCCCTCCATGGCCTCACCCCTCCCTATCTCTGTAATCTCCTCCAGCCCTACAACCCTCCGAGATATCTGCACTCCTCTAATTTTGGCCTTTTGATTTTAATCGCTCCACCACTGGCTGGCATGCCTTCAGCTGCCTATGCCCTAAGCTCTGGAATTCCCTCCTTAAACCTCTCCGCCACTCTAGCTCTCTCTCCTCCTTTAAGATACTCTTTAAAACCGACCTCATCTGCCCATATATCTCCTTATGTGGCTCAGTGTCAAATTTTGTTTGATAACGCTCCTGTGAAGCACCTTGGGATGTTTTACTACATTAAAGGTGCTATATAAATACAAGTTGTTGTTTTTGTTGTTGTTACATTCTGATCCTTACAATCTGTTGATCACTATAATTTAGGGCCAACTCATTAGTATTGTAATATATATAGCTCCACACTGTGGACGCCTGTGGCACTGCAGGCAGTGCTGTTTATAACAAAGGGAACAGGTCACCTGACTGGTGACTTCTGGAAGGTTCTGCCATCTTAAGGCTGTGTGTGCTTGTGAGTACCTGAAGATATCACAATGGCAGCAAAGATGGGATTAAGCGGATAAAACAAAGCTGCAATTTTTGTTGATGGAGGATTCAGCCAGCCGACAGAGTGAATTTGAGAGCTTCTCTGTTTTGATTAACAGCTACATCCAAGGTAAATTACAAACACACTTGTTTGAACTACCAGAGTCCAGATAGCCATGCCTATGGGGGCTAATAGGGCATTTGGAGGAATTTCAACACGACCGTGAAAGTTTCAGAGCATATGTGAAATGGTTAGAAATGTTTTTCACTGAAAATAATATCATCGAAGTCCCCAATGATGAAAACCATAACTGGGTGGTGTTGGAACAACAAAGGGCAATTTTCTTAACTGAAGCAGGGCCCGAGATGAAACCTTGAAAAATGTCCTTGTGCCTGACAAGCCAAAGGACACAATGCTTAAGCAGATAGTTAGAACAGCACTACAGCCCCGTGCCCTTCCAAATTGCTGAAAGTTATCATTTCGGAATATGTGATCAGTT
The DNA here is from genome assembly GCF_044704955.1 of Pristiophorus japonicus. NCBI lineage: Eukaryota > Metazoa > Chordata > Chondrichthyes > Pristiophoridae > Pristiophorus > Pristiophorus japonicus. The sequence continues at coordinate 254,135,133 of NC_091982.1, forward strand.
AACCAAAGAAAATATCAGTGAGTACATTGTAGCATTAAAAAAGCGATCTATTCACTGTAATTTCGGAAACTTTCAGGACCGAACATTGCGTGACCGCTTTGTGGGATCAAAAATGATGTGATCAGAAGAAAGTTATTGACAATGCCGAACTTGACTTTTGATTTAACTTGTCAGACAGCTATGTCAATGAATATGGCCGACCAATAATCCTGAGAATTTCATACTATTTTCAATCATCAGACAACCGAGGTGAATCGTCTGCAGGTTAAAAGTAAAAGGCGGTTGGGCCCCAAAGTCTCAGAAACTGGCAATGGTAGCAGAGCATTGAAGTCCTGCTATCAGTGCTTGGGACAACACATTGTTCAAAGTTGTCCATATGTGAAGGCAGAGTGTTTCTTCTGCAGGAAAACTGGGCATCTTGCGAAGGCATGCCGACTGAAGGGTAAACCAGCTTTCAAATCTATGAGTAGAAATCCCCAGAGACTACATAGCATGGAAGAAAAACAACAGGATGAAGAGATGTTAGAGCTAAACATCATCAGGAGCACGAGGTTAACTGACAGCAATTCGAAAAGTATCCTAATCCACATAGATGTTGCAGGAATCAAGATACCCATGGAAATCAACACTGGTGCATCCGTGAGTGTAGTTCCGGAGTCGCTATACCTCGACAAATTGCGTGATTTCCCATTGGAGAAATCCAAGATAGAGCTGCGAGGCTACTCGGGAGAGAACATTCCTGTGGTAGATCGTATCACTGTACTGGTGAAATACAAGGATCAATTTCAGAGCTTGCCTCTAATAGTAGTGGCAAGAGACAAGCCTGCCTTACTAGGAAGAAATTGGTTGGGATCACTGAATTGGAGTGAGATTTTTCATGTTGAACTGAGATTTGCACCAAAGGATGATGTCATCATGAATTATCCGAAGGTGTTCTGTGAAACAAGCAGTCCGATTCAAGGCTTCAAGGCGAGTGTCAGGGTACAGAAGGATTCTAGATCGGTTTACTGCAAGCCACGTCCCATACCATATGCACTCAAGGAGAAAGTTGAGCAAGAACTCAAAAGACTAGAGACTGAGAACATTATTTCTACGATAGATCGATGTATTTGGGCTACACCCATTGTTGTTGTACCTAAGTCCGATGGTAAGGTAAGATTGTGTGGTGATTATAAAGTAACCGTAAACCAGGTTCGAGAGGGTAATGTCCCCAATACATTGCCAAATGTAGAAGATTTGTTCACAACACTGACAGGTAATCAGATTTTCTCAAAGTTGCATCTTACGAATGCCTTCTTACAGCTTGATCTAGATGAGAAGTACAAGTCATGCTTGACTATAAATACTCATCTTGGCCTATATCAATTTAATAGGCTACCATTTGGAGTGTCTTCCGCCCCTGTCATATTCCAAGGGGTGATGAACCAGATGTTGCAAGGTATGGAAGGGGTAGTATGTTATTTAGATGACAAACTAATTTCAGCACCAAATAGGCAAATTCATAATAACATACTGAATGAAGTCCTCAAACAGCTAGAGAAGCACAGAATACGAGTGTCTGCTCATAAGTGTGAGTTATTTCAAAACTCAGTGGAGTGCTTGGGGTATAGAGTAGACAAAGATGGTTTACATCCAACCAAGGGAAAACTGGATGCAATCAGAAATGAACCCACTCCCAAGAATGTCACTGAACTTCGATCATTTTTGGGTCTTTTGAACTATTATGGGAAGTTCCTACCAAATCTGGCTACAGTATTCCATCCACTGAATGAATATTGAAAAAACAGATCCATTGGAAGTGGTCAGAAGAATGCGATACAGCATTCAAGGAGTGTAAAAGCAAATTGGTAGAGAGCATCATGTTAGTTCACTATGACGTACCTAAGGAGATCAAGCTAGCATGTGATGCCTCTCCGTATGGAGCTGGGGCAGTGATCCCTCATGTATTACGTAGTGGGGAGGAGAGACCAATTGCTTTTGCTTCATGCACTCTCAGTGCCAGTAAGCGTAATTATGCGCAAATTGAAAGGGAAGCTTTGACATTAATTTTTGGGGTCAAGAAGTTCCACAAATACTTGTATGGTCCTAAATTTACCATCGTTGCAGACCATATATAAGGGGTCAGAAGGAAGCTTGCCGGGAACATAAAAACTAACTGCAAAAACTTCGATAGATATGTGAAGAGAAAAAGATTAGTGAAAACAAATGTAGGTCCCTTGCAATCAGAATCAGGTGAATTTATAATGGGGAACAAAAAATGGCAGACCAATTGAACAAATACTTTGGTATTGTCTTCACGAAGGAAGATACAAATAACCTTCCAGAAATACTAGGGGATCGAGGGTCGAGTGAGAAGGAGGGAATTGAAGGAAATCCTTATTAGGCGGGAAATTGTGTTTGGGAAATTGATGGGATTGAAGGCCGATAAATCCCCAGGGCCAGATAGTCTGCATCCCAGAGTACTTAAGGAAGTGGCCCTCGAAATAATGGATGCATTGGTGATTTGTGAAAGGGAAATCATGCTTGACAACTCTTCTGGAATTTTTTGAGGATGTTTCCAGTAGAGTGGACAAGGGAGAACCAGTTGATGTGGTATATTTGGACATTCAAAAGGCTTTCGACAAGGTCCCACACAAGAGATTAATGTGCAAAGTTAAAGCACATGGGATTGGGGTAGTGTGCTGACGTGGATTGAGAACTGGTTGGCAGACAGGAAGCAAAGAGTAGGAGTAAATGGGTACTTTTCAGAATGGCAGGCAGTGACTAGTGGGGAACCGCAAGGTTCTGTGCTGGGGCCCCAGCTGTTTACATTGTACATTAATGATTTAGACGAGGGGATTAAATGTAGTGTCTCCAAATTTGCGGATGATACTAAGTTAGGTGACAGTGTGAGCTGCGAGGAGGATGCTATGATGCTGCAGAGTGACTTGGATAGGTTAGGTGAGTGGGCAAATGCATGGCAGATGAAGTATAATGTGGATAAATGTGAGGTTATCCACTTTGGTGGTTAAAAACAGAGAGAAAGACTATTATCTGAATGGTGACAGATTAGGAAAAGGGGAGGTGCAACGAGACCTGGGTGTCATGGTACATCAGTCATTGAAGGTTGGCATGCAGGTACAGCAGGCGGTTAAGAAAGCAAATGGCATGTTGGCCTTCATTACGAGGGGATTTGAGTACAGGGGCAGGGAGGTGTTACTAAAGTTGCACAGGGCCTTGGTGAGGCCACACCTGGAGTATTGTGTACAGTTTTGGTCTCCTAACTTGAGGAAGGACATTCTTGCTATTGAGGGAGTGCAGCGAAGGTTCACCAGACTGATTCCCGGGATGGCGGAACTGACATATCAAGAAAGACTGGATCAACTGGGCTTGTATTCACTGGAGCTCAGAGGAATGAGAGGGGATCTCATAGAAATGTTTAAAATTCTGACGGGTTTAGATAGGTTAGGTGCAGGAAGAATGTTCCCAATGTTGGGGAAGTCCAGAACCAGGGGTCACAGCCTAAGGATAAGGGGTAAGCCATTTAGGACCGAGATGAGGAGAAACTGCTTCACCCAGAGAGTGGTGAACCTGTGGATTTCTCTACCACAGAAAGTTGTTGAGGCCAATTCACTAAATATATTCAAAAAGGAGTTGGATGTGGTCCTTACCACTAGAGGGATCAAGGGGTATGGCGAGAAAGCAGGAATGGGGTACTGAAGTTGCATGTTCAGCCATGAACTCATTGAATGGCGGTGCAGGCTAGAAGGGCCGAATGGCCTACTCCTGCACCTATTTTCTATGTTTCTTTGTTTCTATAAGCCCCTGATCGCAATCCTCCATCCAAAGTCCCCAGTTCCAACATTAGTTGCAGCCCGAATGCAGAGATGGGCTTTGATTTTGTCAGCATATACATAAGACATTGAATACAGATGATCAGCTGATGACAGTAATGCTGATGTTATGTCCAGGTTGCAACCCCATTCACATTTGCACCCGATAGGGAAGGAGTGTTATATTTTTCATACGTGGATGAACTGCCAATCACAGCTGAAGAGATTGGTAGAGCAATCAAACGTGGCCCAGTTATGTCAAAGGTGTATGATTATATTGCAAATGGATGGCCAAACCAGGTAATAGACAAAGATATTCATCCATTCTTCATTCGTAGGAATGAATTATCAGTCGATAAAGATTGTATCATGTGGGGTGCAAGATGGTTAATACTAAATAAATTCAGGTTCAAATTATTAGGAGATCTCCATGACTAGCACCTGGGAATGTGCTTGGCCAAGATTTTTGCAAGCATTTACTTCTGGTGGCCATGTCTTGATAAAGATCTAGAGTACATTGTCAGTCAGTATACGACATGTCAATCGGTAAGCAACCACTATCAGTACCATTACAGTTATGGAAATGGCCTCCCAGGGTCTGGCAAAGGCTACAATCGATTTTGCTGGGCTAGAAGGACAACAATTGTTCATTGTGATTGATAACCATTCGAAGTGAGTCCAGATATTTCCAATGTGGAAAATATCAACAAGTAAAACATTAGACATTTTGCGAAGATTATTTTCTTCATTTGGTCTCCCAGAAGAAATGGTTTCTGATAATGGACCACAATTTCGTTCACAAGAATTTGCACAGTTCACGAGCAAAAATGGTGTGAAACATACCAAGGTTCCACTGTATCACCCTGCTTCAAATGGTGCAGCAGAGCGCACTGTACAAATTGTAAAATGTGCCCTCATCAAACAAGATGTTGGATCCAAATCCAAAGAAACGACCGCAAATTGGCTAATTTTCTAATTACATAATTCCTCTCACAACTACTGGCAGATCAGCAGCAGAGTTATTTCTCAAACGATAGCCACGAACCAGATACTCGTTGTTAAACCCAAACTTGGCAGAGTCTGTCACAATTAAGACAGAAAGAGAATCATGATAGAGGTAGAGTAAAAGAGAGAAGTGTGAAATTAAATCAGAAGGTGAGAATGAAGAACCATCACCATAAATGGTTAAAGTGGTTACTAGGAAGAGTGGTGAAGATATGTGGTCCTCGCACATATTTGGTTGAGATGTTTGATTATAGGTAGGTTAGGTTTGTTCACATTGATCATATTTTACCTACAGATGTGGAAGTAATTGAAGGTGGGAATGATTCAATTATTTCTGACTCATCAGATACACCAGTATCATATCCTACATCCAATGTACTGGAAACAAATCCAAGAGAAAGTCAGAGTTTAAGTCTGAGTCCGAGTCAGGCAGACAAACAGTCTGAAGTTAGAGAGAGTTCAAATGCAAATCAAGGGCATCCCTTGGAGGAAACCTTTCCTCAGGATCAGCGTCGAATGAGTTTAAATTCGACACCATGTTTGGAAGGTTCTGTTCAAGAGCGAAGGTATCCTCTTCAAAACAGAAAACAAGTGGTTAAGCTTGATTTGTAAATATAGCAAAATAAATCCAGATCTTTTGTTATGTATAACCATGCAGGTGATGTATAATGATTGTTTGTTATAAGTACTTCTTCATTAAGGAGGGAGAAATGTATTATGTATAGCTCCACACTGTGGACGCCTGTGGCACTGCAGTCAATGCTGTTTATAATAAAGGGAACAGGTCACCTGACTGGTGACTTCTGGAAGGTTCTGCCATCTTAAGGCTGTGTGTGTTTGTGAGTACCTGAAGATATCACAAGTACTAATGGGTTATGGATTTAGAAAGTCAGATTTGATCCATATAATTGCATGATCACTGCAAGTGGCGATGGCAAAACTGGATTCAAGTTTAATACTCATAATAATTTGTATTTGATGTTCTTCTGCAATTAAATATCTTAATTTCAGCAATTCAGCCTCAACTGTAGCTTCAGAATCACCTTAGATTATGTTTATTGACATCCACATAGGTGTTCAGGTCATTAAATAAGTATATTGGCTATACTCTGGAATCATATGTGCCTATAAATATGCTGCCACTTGTCCATTGTAGCTCCCACATGCAGTGTTAACAATTGGCAGTGATGTGCTGCAGGGCTGCACAACGTAACCTTGGAAGGAGACATAAGCCTGTTTCTGAATTAGAAACAGCAACAAACCTAGGATCCGGAACAGAACCGTTGTTGGAAAACATGCAGTCAATTTGTGTGCAGCAAGGTCCTACAAACAGCAATGAGATAAATGATAAATTAATCTATGTTGATGGTGCTGGTTGAGGAATGAATCTTGGCCAGCACACCAAAATAATTCAACTGCTCTTCTTCAAATAGTGTCATGGGATCTATTACATCCACTGAAATAGGCAGACATGACCTTGGTTCAATGTCTAACCTGACAATGCAGCACTTCTTCAGTACTGTATGAAGTGTCAGCCAGGATTAGGGCTTAAACCCATGACCCGCTGACTCAGAGGCAAGAGTGCTGCCAATGATCTGTGCAGTTCGTTATGTATGACCTGTCTTCATTAACCCAAACGTGTTTCAGCTTTGATTATTCAAGTTAATTGTCTTTACACAGAAATTCAAAAGCTAGTTCCTCCAATTACATCTTTGACATCCATTGTTTAAACAAAAATATTTAAAAAAACCAATAGCAATAGACAATATCCAAAATGATGTCAAAATTCATAATTTTTTGATTAAAAAAATAAATTCAGATAGCTACACTCTCTCTTTAAAACGATCCTGATAGTGACACTCCCTATTTTCATTTTGTCCTTTTACAACAAACAGTACAAAATGGAGCCTTGACACTTGTGACATTTCAGCAGTTTCTGGCCTTGTCCCTGGCTCTCCCAAGATTCATCCACTAAGCACTTCCATATGCTTTTGTACATATGCTGACAATTACTAGCTGTGTAAAACTTACTTCTGGAATACATTCCGTTTTCTAACCATGAAATAAATGTGGGAAGAATATGGGAATTTTTGATGAGTGGTTGTATTAATAATTTCTTGCTGTGCCTACTGCCATTGATCCCACCATTTCCCGAAAAATAGTTTGGAGCATTCCTTTTTTAAAACAATATCCTAAATGGTATTTTACTACTGAAGCAATTTTGTTGTTTTAGATTTATTACTATCATAAAAATTGGCCATAAGATTATTACATATTTTTAAAAGCGCATTCCATACCAGTCACAGTCTAGACCATTAAAGCCCTCCTTTACAGTATTGTTTCTCACAGTCATATTGGGAGCATGTAAACCTGTGTGCTTCTGTGTGTGGGGAACACGTCTGCTCATATAAATTCTCTATTCATGAGGAAACCATGAATATAGCTGTGACAATTTAAGCACTTTTGTCTACAGTTTAGCTTGTACCCTTTATTTCTGTTGCAGTTATCCAAGAGGTTAAAAACTTGCTTCACACAGAAATCATGTCTCAGCTTGACGCAATACATTGGTATGACAAGGAATTGGTTGCTTTGCGGGCAGTTACTTTAGGGAGGAGCCAAGCCACTCAATTCAAGTACAATCGTGCTATGTCCAGATTGGCACCTTTTTGAGTTAAGTGGACAGTTGTTAAATTCTGCTTGGTAAAGATATATCAGTCTGTGTCACATCACTGAAATGATCTGGAGCTTTTGAAGTAAGATTTGAAGTGTATGTGTCTGAAATTTTGAAGAATGTTAACTAGCCAGATACTTCCACAGCTGATGAAAGGTTAAAATTTAAACTACATATAAAAATGAATCAAAATTTAGTTGGTGATACAAGTGGCGGGAAAAGTTTGACTTGATAAATATTAAGAGAATCATACAACATTTAATTGGCTCAAGTGTAAATTTTACTACAAGTTGAACCTATCTTATCCGGCACCCTCGGGACCTGGTCTTTGCCGGATAAGAGGATTTGTCAGACGACGGGAAGTCACACCGACCCTCGACTTACCCGGTCCTGATGGAGAGGAAGTCTGCGCTTGCAGCAGTGGGAGTGTCGCAGTTCCGCTGGCGTTGCTTCTGCTCTCATGCTCAGGAAGTGAACAGTGAGCATGCAAGACGAGTTCTGCGCATGCACACTGCCCCCCCCCGGGACCGGGAATGATGCCGGACAAGGGAGGCTGCCGGATAAAAGAGTGCCGGAAAAGAGAGGTTCAACCTGTATAGTTTACTGCTACTGGATCACTTAGGTACAGTTTGAAGGATTAGGTACTATGTTGTGTATGTCTAATGTAAATAAAGGCCTAAAGAGGGAGGGCTGTGCCACTATAAAAATAGAGAAAGCATGTCAAACTTAGCGTGGGTGATTGTGGGTGCAAAGTACTCATGGCTAGCTGGAAACCAGAAAGCTGCCAGAAAACATGTAAATAAAGTTATGTTTTGGAAATCTCTTGCATCTGAGTCCATTCTAAGAAGAATCCATAACGTATCACGGTGCAAGAACTCTTGAAATATCGGAAAATATCACATGGATCATTGCATCATACACATAATGAACCAATTCCAAACAAACAGCTTGGTTTGGAAATGAATAAAGTTATTAATTTTAACTAAATATTAATACAAACCACACAGTACATTATAACCATGTGTACATGATGCGGCACGAAATTATAAGCAAACATTATTGACAAAGCAAATTCCAGTTAGTTTATAAAAGTCACTGAGTTGAGTTTAAAGGAATTTCCATGGGGACCTGTGATAACTGGCTGTGGATGTACTCTCCAAGTTCTGGTGTCAGCTGCAGACCTGTGAAATTGAAGCCAAATCTTCGCATATTGTTCTGGATTAGAGATGAGTATAGTGTAGTCATGAATTCAGATCCCTCTGGCAATTTGTGAAATTTAAATCAATAAACTTGCTAATTTATGGGCTAGCACCAGAATAATTACATTGAATGATCTAGAATTTACAGCACAGACACAGGCCATCCAGCCCATTAGGTCTGTGCTGGTGTTTATGATCCAAACAAGCCTCCTCCCAGCCTACTTCAAAAACGGCCATGAATTGTCACTAACGCCCTTCGGGACTTGCCAACGCTACCCAGCCTGGCTTACATGTGACTCAAGTCCACACTATGCGGTTAACTCTTTTTGCCGGTTAAAGTGGGCCAGCAGACCACTCGGTTGTCAGAACAACTAGGGTTGGACAATAAATGCAGCCTTGCCAGTGTTGTTCACATTTTGAGAACATATATTTAACAAATCCACCTGTGGACTCGAGGCTCATGAAGTTTCATAACCATCAGCGAAGATACATGCCTGATTGACAGTGTATGATTAAGTTTATATGGTTAAAGCCTATCACCTTTGCCCAGTTAATTAACAGTTTAACTTCCATGAGGTAATTAGATGCAGCATAATCTTTGAAGTCATGACAAGAATTTTTTTTAAAATCATTTGTAGGGCAAATTTAATTCTTTCATTCAAAAAAATCCTCGCCCCCTCCGTTTTGCAAACTACCGCCTCATCTCCAACCTCCCTTTCCTCTCCAAGGTCCTTGAATGTGTTGGCAGCTCCCAAATCCGTGCTCATCTTTCCCGCAATTCCATGTTTGAATCCCTTGCAATTCGGTTTCCGTGCCTGCCACAGTATCGAAACGGCTCTCATCAAAGTCACAGTGACACCCTTTGTGACTGTGACAAAGGCAAGCTATCCCTCCTCATCCTTCTTGACTTGTCTGCAGCCTTTGACACAGTTGACCACTCCATCCTCCTCCAACGCCTCTCCACCATTGTCCAGCTGGGTGTGACTGGTTCCATTCTTATCTATCTAATCGTAACCGGAGAATCTCCTGCAACAGCTTCTCTTCCCACCCCCAGCATCGTTACCTCTGATGCCCCCCAAGAATCTATCCTTGGCTCCCTCCTATTTCTCATCTCATCATCATAGGCGGTCCTCATCTACATGTTGCCCCTTGGCGACCTCATCCGAAAACACAGCACCAATTGCCACATGTTCGCTGATAACACCCAGCTCTACCTCGCCACTACTTCTCTCGAACCCGCCACTGTATTTGAATTGTCAAATTGCTTGTCCGACATCCAGTTCAGGATGAGCAGAAATTTTCTCCAATTAAATATTGGGAAGACCAAAGCCATTGTTTTCGGTCCCCACCACAAACTCCGGTCCCTAGCCACTGACTCCATCCCCCTGTCTGAGGCTGAAACCCACTGTCTGCAACCTTGGTGTCATATTTGACCCTGAAATGAGCTTTCCACAACATATCCATAGCCATAACTAAGACCGCCTATTTCCACCTCTGTAAAATCGCCCGTCTCTGTCCTTGCCTCAGCTCATCCTATGCTGAAGCCCTCATCCATGTCTTTGTTACCTCTAGACTTGACTACTCCAATGCACTCCTGGCTGGCCTCCCACATTCTACACTACGTAAACTTGAGGTCATCCAAAACTCGGCAGCCCGTGTACTAACCTCACCCCTGTGCTTGCTGACTTACACTGGCTCCCGATTAAGCAATGGCTCAATTTCAAAATTCTCATCCTTATTTTCAAATCCCTCCACGGCCTCGCCCCTCCCTATCTCTGTAATCTCCTCCAGCTCCACAACCCCCTCGAGATGTCTGCGCTCCTCTAATTCGCCCTCTTGAGCAGCTCTGATTATAATCACCCAACCATTGGTGGCCGTGCCTTCTGTTGCCTAGGCCCCAGGCTCTGGAACTCCCTGCCTAAACCTCTCCGCCTCTCTACCTCTCTTTCCTCCTTCAAGGTGCACCTTAAAACATACCTCTTTGACCAAGCTTTTGGTCACCTGTGCTAATTTCTACTGATGCGGCTCAGTATACAGTGTCAAGTTTTTTTAATCTCATAATACTCCTGTGAAGCGCCTTGGGTTGTTTCAGTACATTAAAGGCGCTATATAAATGCAAGTTGTTGTAGGCAGGGATTCCAATTGTTCCTTGCCATTACTCAATAGACATACCAGTAATCCAGATATAGCAGTCATCTCGGCAATAACAGAATTGTACTTTGATATTTACTATGGTTTCCTTGATGTGCTGTAACAATGGCAAATAGTCAAGCTCTCAAGTGGAAAGAAACTGTTGGTGGTTGGAGCTATCATGTTTTCTATTATAGACTAAAAGAACATGTTCAGCTGCATTTCTTCAGCTGCAATATTTGCTTCTGGTGTTATTGTATCTGGTTTCATCTTCAAAGGCTTGTATGATTTTTATGTTATGTCTCAGCAGCTTGTCTGCATACCTAAGTATGGTATCTCGTTGCTGCAGTAACTCTGAAGAGAGAGACACACTTCATAAAGGTGTTATATATTAGACCCAAATCCTGAATGAATTCGGAGATTGCAGTTCTGTCAACAGTTCATTGTGTGTAGCTCTGTCTCGACATTGTCTCCTCTTGTTTTCTGAAGCAGCAAGGAAATGAGCACAATTGCCTCAAATTTATTCAGTGCACACTGATTCCGAACATATGTCCAGTTTTATTTAGCTATAAATCCAATTTTTCAGCACATTCTCACAATTCCTTTGGTTGAATGGTGAACAGCTGGAGTTTATCCATTAATGTTTATAAATGGGTTGAAACCATTCGCTTCATTGATAGCATCTCCAACTACTTAATCCATCCTGTGATTTAAATAATGGTATATTACAATGTCTGGATATTTAGCTTGAAGGCATTGGCCAACATCTACTTTCCTACCAAACATTGCACGAGCACTGTCACTGGCAAGTCAAAACTAAATCGCTCTGCAAAGATGCGTCAGCAAATCCATGACTATCGAGATATTCAACCAAGCTGTCAAAGATAGCTTCTGAGTTTTGATCAAGGTTTTCCAATCGATCCATGAACATGTAGCGAGTCATTTGTTTTCTGAGTGTAATATCTACTCCAGTAGAACAGTTTTGATGTAGATTTGTCCATGAAAATGCTTAGCAGCAGTTGAACTGCAGGAAATAAATGGACTTGATCTCGGCACTGGACAGCGCGTGTATTATAGTGCAACAGATATCAGTGACCATATTGCCACGGTGATGCAAAAGAAAATCTACAATCAGATTCAAGCAAGTCAAGGTAAGATCGCCATTCCTGGCCCAGTGGTAAACAATGTTCCCTCTAAATTTTTGGGGGCTGCGTGGCCCATTCAAAGTTTTGCACATGCGCAAAATTTCACATTTGAAAAACTGGTCCCGGGCTGTGCAGCTTAATGGGAATGTTGGTAGTAAGCCATGTGGAAAATCTTTGTCATCAAGTTCAGATGTTTTCAATCTATCCACACATTTCACCATCATTTCTTTTTTAAATTTTCCTCTAGAAAATTGACTGCTGTCTTGTTGACCAGTTGAACTTTTGTGTTCTGATAACTTCTCCCTCAGGTTCATGATTGACAATCTCTTGCATTCATGTAACGTGAAATTATCTCTGCTCATTCTCAAGATTTACGTGCTCCAGTTGATTCAGTGCTACAGTCCTCACACCCTATATTCTTGTTCTGACAGATTAGTTGAAGATGGACATCATTCTTCAGTATCAGCAGAAAACACATCAATGGCTTTAATATCATCATCAATTACTCTTCTGCAAACTCTGCTGCTTTCCTTTCTCTGCCATATTATCTGTCCAACCTGGATAATACGTACTACATGCATACACGTTGACACGTGGCTGGGTTACCAACGTCACGCAAGTGAAGTCAACCACTGAATGATTGTAGTAGTTTATGGCCTGGCACAACACACTCTGGCTTGTCAGACTGGTTGTCAGACAGGAAGCAAAGAGTAGGAGTAAATGGGTACTTTTCAGAATGGCAGGCAGTGACTAGTGGGGTACTGCAAGGTTCTGTGCTGCGGACCCAGCTGTTTACATTGTACATTAATGATTTAGACGAGGGGATTAAATGTAGTATCTCCAAATTTGCGGATGACACTAAGTTGGGTGGCAGTGTGAGCTGCAAGGAGGATGCTATGAGGCTGCAGAGTGACTTGGATAGGTTAGGTGAATGGGCAAATGCATGGCAGATGAAGTATAATGTGGATAAATGTGAGGTTATCCACTTTGGTGGTAAAAACAGAGAAAGATTATTATCTGAATGGTGACAGATTAGGAAAAGGGGAGGTGCAACGAGACCTGGGTGTCATGGTACATCAGTCATTGAAGGTTGGCATGCAGGTACAGCAGGCGGTTAAGAAAGCAAATGGCATGTTGGCCTTCATAGCGAGGGGATTTGAATACAGGGGCAGGGAGGTGTTGCTACAGTTGTACAGGACCTTGGTGAGGCCACACCTGGAGTATTGTGTACAGTTTTGGTCTCCTAACCTGAGGAAGGACATTCTTGCTATTGAGGGAGTGCAGCGAAGATTCACCGGACTGATTCCCGGGATGGTGGGACTGACATATCAAGAAAGACTGGATCAACTGGGCTTGTATTCACTGGAGTTCAGAGGAATGAGAGGGGATCTCATAGAAACATTTAAAATTCTGATGGGTTTAGACAGGTTAGATGCAGGAAGAATGTTCCCAATGTTGGGGAAGTCCAGAACCAGGGGTCACAGTCTAAGAGTAAGGGGTAAGCCATTTAGGACCGAGATGAGGAGAAACTTCTTCACCCAGAGAGTGGTGAACCTGTGGAATTCTCTACCACAGAAAGTTGTTGAGGCCAATTCACTAAATATATTCAAAAAGGAGTTAGATGTAGTCCTTACTACTAGGGGGATCAAGGGGTATGGCGAGAAAGCAGGAAGGGGGTACTGAAGTTCCATGTTCAGCCATGAACTCATTGAATGGCGGTGCAGGCTCAAAGGGCCAAATGGCCTACTCCTGCACCTATTTTCTATGTTTCTATGTTTCTATTTGGAGCCAGCCCATCACCAACATATGTAAAATTAGAATAAATTGAATTGATGTACAAAGCATGATTAACTGTTTTAATAATAATTATCAGGAAAAACTAAATAGGCGGGGTCTCTTTCCTCTAGAAAAGAGAAGGCTGAGGGATGATCTAATAGAGGTCTTTAAAATTATGAAGGGGTTTGATAGGGTAGTCGAAGAGAAGATGTTTCCACTTGTAGGGTAGTCCAAATCTGGAGGCCATAGATATAAGAATAGTCACTACTAAATCCAATAAAGAATTCAGGAGAAAAGTATTTTCTGAGAGAGTGGTTAGAATGTGAAACTTGCTACCAAATGGAGTAGTTGAGGCGAATAGCATAGCTGGGACACTGAATAAATTTAAGACAGAAATAGACAGTTTCTTGAGCGATAGATAAGGGGATAAGCGGTTATGGGGAGTGGGCGTGGAAATGGATCTGAGTCCATGATCAGATCAACCATCATCATCATCATCATCATCATCATCATCATCATAGGCAGTCCATCGGGATCGAGGAAGACTTGCTTACACGCCTGAAGTGAGTTCTTTGGTGGCTGAGCAGTCCATGATCTTATTGAATGGCGGAGCAGGCTCGAGGGGTCGTATGGCCTACTCCCACTCCTATTTCTTATGTTCTTATGTATTTAAGGCGGCAGCGGCAGGCGGCAAGTTGGAGGGCCTGGCTTGGGGCTCTTCAGAGGCTGGTGTGGGAATTGGAGTTGGAGTGACAGTTGATTCTGTCAATGGGCGCGGGGTCTGGGCGTGTTCCCTTATTGCAGCATCTAAGACCCAACATGCCGTCCCTCATGTGCCCTGACAGTGCCTCAACGACCTGCAACATTCCCTCCCTCATGGTCAGTGACAATGTCTGCATTAATCTCTGACAGTCCCTCCCTGATGGTCACTGACAGCGCATCAGCTACCTCTGACATTCCCTCCCTCATGGTCACTATTCCCTCACTGATGGTCCCGGACATCCTTCCCATTTCTCGTGTCGTTGCCGTTACTTCTCCCGACAGTCCCGCTACCTCATCACTCACCCCACTGATGGCGTCCAGGAGTGATCGGGTAAGGTCAATGCTCTCCGCACTCAATGACATCATCGGAACCACATCGGTTACATCCTGCACCTCAGGAGAGCACGGGCGAGCGCTCCTTTCCCTCCTCCCCATGGGTGTGGCTTGCATGCCACCACTGGGACCTGCAGCCTGGGATGGTGGGGCCCTGGGTGTGCCTCGCTGCACCACACAACTGGGACCCGCAACCTCGGGAGGTGGGAAACCATGGAATGTCCCACCAGCACTCAAACCACTAGTCAAGGAAGGGGCTGTCACCGCAATGAGCGGCACCTCCTCCAAAGTCAGTGCAACAGTGGGAGTTTCATCCAGCTCCATCCCCTCCCCCTCACCCTCACCCCCATGTTCTTGGTCTGGAGGGTTGGATTCGAAGATGTTATCCTGTTCAGGCTTGTCCCCTTCTGAATTTTCTTCTACATCGTCAGGGTCGGCCTCAAGTTCTGCAAAATATAACAGAACACAGACAAATATTCAGCAGCAGAGGAGGGGGCAGGGTGGGTGGCATGCAGGCCAGGCAGCAGGCTGATTTGAAGGACCACGATGAATGCCAGCACATTGCATCAACTGAAGCGTAGCTGACGGAGACATTCCCAGGAACCGAAACATGGCTAGCCCGCGCAGTACTTAACATTTAGCAAAGCCAGACTGTGGAATTTGCAGGACTTACCCTCTCTCTCGAGTGTGGGCCCAGCTTGTGCAGTGATGGTTGCTTTTCTCCAGGCAGGACCCATCAAAGCAGCGACCCACTCTTCCCAGGGTGTCGGTGGCTGCAGATTTTCCGGGCCTCCTCCTGTTCAGGTTCTTTCTCATTTGTTGTGTGCCACCTTCTTCTGCAAAGATGAAAACCTAACTTTTTAGAGAGGGTGTCTTTCTGCCGGGTGGGACATATACAGCTGGTCACATTTACAATTGCAATTGCATTGAATAAATGAAAATATTACTTACACTAACTACTTGACCAGGGTCCTGATACTTCTTTTTACACGGGCCTTCAGATCTCGTGGTGGTCACCACTGCGCAGTAATCTTCTGCAACTTGGTTCCAGCGTTTCTTCATTTCTTTGGGTGGAACTTTTGTGTGACCTCTGCTGGTGTCCAGCTCCTGCCATCGGTTCTCAATCACAGTAACTGGTGGCTCCACTTCATCCTGTAATAAATTCCTGGTCCTTGCACCGCGTTGCATCTTGTACTGCTGCAGCTGCGATTTTTCACTTGTAACACACACAACTGGCTCATTAAAAATCGCCGATTGCCAACTCGGCGCTGTACTGCACATGCGCGTCCATTGCAACGATGTCAGAAACGTAACTATTTTCCGCGCATGCGCAGAAGGTGCAGCATTGTTTTTCGGCGCAGACAGCAGACTCCCCCGAGGCGTCTGGACACGCTGCGCGGCACCAAATTCGAATTATACATCGGGGAAACTTTGGCAAATTATTTGCGGCGCATTTCTGGCCTAGAAGAACGGGCGTAACTCTGGCAATACGTCAGAAAACGGGCTTGGGCAAAATTAAGTCCATGGGCTATGTAATGAAATTTGAGAGACAATTTCGCACCCCTCCCCCTCTCCACACAACCAACGATGTTTTCCATTAATAAAACTGATTTAATTGAAAAAAAATAGTTGCTTTTCAGGTCAAAATGATCTGGTCTTTTGCCATTAGGTAATAATTGCCTAGTGACCATTTCAAGTTTGCCGGGGCAAAGTGAAAACAAACAGATGCATAATCAGACATTGCTCCTCTGAAAGGTTAAAATGTGCAGATAGTAAGATAATTTGCTGAAACAGTGCTCTGTGGAAATTCCTTGCCTGCAAGCTTCCACTGACACAGCTCTGGATTCTTTCTATGACTTTTGGAAAGGGGTAATAATGATAAGACTCTGACTTTCAAATTTATATCTCTGGTGCATTTTAGTGATGGATGTCAGTGCTGGGGAATGGATCATGTTTCTACTTTGGGCACTCGGGTTCAGTTCAAAGCATTCCCATTTCCCATACCATTCAACCTTATGGCCTTTTCTAATTGAGAACGACAACTTAATGTCTGGACAGTTTTGTGTTGTCCTCAATTAATGGGGATTGGGTTGAGACTGCTCAAACTCATTTCAAGTAGAAGCGGCCAGACACAGGAGACTTTCATCCCATCAAGCTGAGCTGGATTTGAACCCAGGTTCCAGATGTGAATGGATAATGTGCTAACTCACTGTTAGCTTTCCAATCATCTCTTCAGACTTAAAAAAAAAAACAGCCTGAATGATGAGCCGGCCTGAAAGGTTGCAGCATTAACAGTTATCCCTGGACCAGGCAGGGGAAGAAAATCACTGCTGGTTATGATCCAGCAACTCCTGCGAGGAAGTGAGTGTATGGACATCGGGTCAAAACAGGATTGGGTTCAACTATGATGGCCTCCAGAGTTAAATAGCCGACTGAAACACAGAGTTCAGACTCACACCGGATGAATGACTACTTGGGCAAGGTATCAGAGGGGTACCAATGCCAATAGCAGCTTATTCCAGCATGACTTAACCTTCAAGAGAGGAAATTGAAAATAAAAATGGAAATGAAAGGGGAACAGAAAATGGCCCCTGCCCCTTCCATCACTATGGTCAATCTGTGGTAAATGTTCCTCCCCTCACTGCCAGCAGAGCTCTCAGCTGCCCAAACTTTGATTGTTCAATGTAATTTAAACGCTGGTGGGGGTGTGAAGTCAGTGAACTCGACTGACTTGCCATTTCTCTGTACCAAGTGGCGCCAACCCCAGGGACTGCCAGGAGAGAGGTGACAGTAACCCCTGGGGGTGCAGCAGGAAGTCTGCTAATGGTAATGCTGGGAGGGAGAGAGCCAAGTAGTGGGCAGCTCTCTGTCTCACTCTTCAGGCCACTCGGGGTGGATTTTCACTTTGGGTTCACCGGTAGCTCGACAAAAGGGGGTCACCACTTCCGGCAGGTCCACCATCATAAAACTAGAGGCAGCATCACTTAAAGTGAGCTGTTCCCTCCCTGAAAGAGAGATGCGCCCCCCTCTGAAAGAGAGTCCCACTCCGTAAGCGAAATTGGGGTTACCATTTCTCACAGGAAGTGGAGCACAATGCCGCACGCTCCACTTCCTGTTGGGGTGGTATCCAGGGTGCTACTCGGGCGGGATCGGCAACGCTACACGGCTTCTCCACGTAGCGCAGACGTGTTTCAACGCCCCTCCCCTTCCGTTAAAGGGGGAGGGTCGGTGCGCACGCCGCAGGGCCTCTGATAGCCTCCTCTGTCCCACCGGTGTGGAGCGGTGCCGGGCTGCTCGCCTGGAACACGCCACGGAGCAGCAAGACGGGTCGCCCGCTGAGTCCGGCAAAACGACAAAATGGCGGCGCGCGGCGCAATGCCACTCCCTTTGAACCTCTGCCCCGGGAGCGGAGGTCGGCCTGGCTCGCGACCAGCGAGGCAGGCGCTGACACCGCTCGCGACAGCCTCGTGGGGCGCTGGCCAATTTCAGCCATGGGGCGCAAAGGGGCTGCCGCGGGGCGCAAAGGCGTCGCCGCGCACGGTGATAACGTCGTCGGCGGTTGCACGGCAGCCCGGGGCACTGCTAGCGGGGCGCGGCGCTACCGTGTTAGCGCCTCTGCTAACTCCCGCGCAATTTCGCGGGAGCTGATAGCGCCCTCCCCCGGGCGAAAACAGAGTCGTGCCTTGTTTGTGCCACCTGGAGGCGCGAACGGGAGGCGCACAGCAGGGGAATTTCACCCTCTAGTCTTAAGGATAATTTGTGAGCTATTCATCAGATTTAAGAATAAAACTAGTGTCTAGAGGCATTGGCTCAGATTTTCCCTTGCACCTCTGGCTTGTCAGTCTAAATTCAGATCAATGATGCAATGAAATTCTCCTGTCTCTGATGCCATGTTTATTCCAGCTTCTGTTGGTTGCAAGTTCACACAAAACTAGGCTGAGTTCTGACCGCAAATGGCATCAAATGTCCAGCTTCACGTCGATGGGGAAGGCGGCGGCCAATGTGGATAATTTATAGTGGTGGATTACATTGAGGTCATTGAGCGGCATAATTGGTTAACACAACATATTTTCACCTCTGGAACTTGTGTTCAAATTTAGCCTAAGTTGATGGAATGAAACTTTCCTTTCAATGCTAGCTGCAAGGATCTTACTCGAAGTGTGTTTGGACTGACTCTTTCCAGTTCCAAGTCGGCACGAATCCACAAAACATAATGATGATCATTCAGGGCAACTTGGCATTAAATGGCCAATTACACTCAAAGGCCAAAAGGATGTCTGCTGTGGGAAATGGAAAAAGTCACATTGGTGTGGTCGGAACTGCTCTTTTGAGGGTGGCTTTAAGGCACATTTGACATCCGTCACTTTAATGAACATAAAAGGAAAAAATACATTTTGTCTAAAACAGACAGCTCTCTCACAGTTCAGCATGCTTGTGATGTTTATAACCGGACAGAGAAGGCTGACCAGTTTCCATTCCAAACAGGCCAGTATTCATTTCAAAATTATTAAGGGAGCTGGGTTACGCAGTGTGTTCGCGGCTCTGTTCTTTCAGTTCTCGGACTTGAACTGAAATGTGGCCTAGAGTGGGAATAGTGTTGAGAAATGCTAAATCTTTAACAGCTGGTCAGTGTTGGGCAGTCTCAACAAGACCAAACTGCCTTGCAGATACTACACATGCTTTGGAAGCTCATTTTGGCTGTCGAGTGTGAAAACATGAGAGAAATAATAAACTGGGAGAACGGAGTCGCTTCTGAGATATGAAATGATGCATATTGTCAGAGTAATACAGAAAAAACAAAACATGATGGAACTGCATAGCAGCTCACTCAGCATTTGCAAGAGAACATTAGTTTAAAGCTTCAGGTGGGATGATTCAACTCTGCTGAAAGCTCCCACCTGAAACATGAACCTATCTTTTTCAGGATTCTGGTAGTTTTTCCTGTCAATACAGGAAAGGCTGTGCTTTGCATCTGACCAGCCCTTGATATAAAAGTGCTCAATGCACTCATGAGGTTAAAAACATCAGTCCATCACCGGTTGCTTTAAAGGTGCGATGTTACCTCCGCAGGCAACTTTCGACCAAGCCCAGTACCATGGAATAAACAGGGTTGCGAGTTAGTTTTTATTGGCAGTATTGGTAAGATGGACAATGACATCTTCAATGCTGATCAAATATCACACAGACAGTTCACATGCAGTTCAGCTAATACACAAAACATTGAAAATCTTCAACTCCCTGGTATATGCAAACACTGTCTTTGTTTTCTTGAATATATATTTACAGCCTATAATTAAATAAAAATATCTTAATATTGTTTACTTCCTTGTTTGTATCTAATTTAACCAATTGCTGTTTTCCTTATCACTAAGAATTGTGGAGCTTTGTGGGAGAGATGGGCGAGTTATGTTTACCCTGAATAGGCAGCTCCCAAGTCAGTTGTGCCACCATCCTACCTTTGGCAATCCACCCTGCTTTACTGTCACTCAGTGATCACTCACACTCAGAATGCTCCCCCAGCCTTTGTTATCTGTCACTCACGGCACTTCCTGTACTTGCTCATCCACACTTGCAATGCTTGAGTTCTTATTCACAACCAGTTGAATCTTTTTTACTCACATCGTTTCTCAGTGCTCACTTACTCTCTTCAGCAACACACCAGAGTAAGGCGGGAATGGAGAGTCCAGACCCAATCCACACACAGACCAGTAAAATTAGACTATTCTTGAAGTCTCAGCTTTAAATGCTTAGTGCTGAAATGATCAATCAGATCTAACCGGGGAGGAAGGCAATCCCTCGACATATCACTCATATTTCATTCCGTGCACGCAATGTTTAGATACATTAAAGATTTGTAAACTCTTTAACCAGATAAGCTGAGTCCTGGTCAACGCCACTAGCTTAAAGTTTGTGTTTACTTAATATTTCACAACCTTACAGCGCTTTGTGAAAACAAATCAATATAATTAAGTAGGAATTTTAGACAAACAAAAGAGAAACAACGAACAGTAACCCTGAGTGGTAACGGCACCGTAACCAGGTCTTAGTGCTGTCCGGAGACCGTTTCACCATACATCTATCGAGTGATTGGTTCAATCGAATCGAAAATATTGCCCTGGTTAACCTAGATTGTCATTCAGACCTCCTAGTCCCAGTCGACATGCCAGCTGACAGCATGTTTGATAAAGAGTTGCTTTTTGGAGACCTGAACATTGAGAATTGGATCATTGGTCTTTCATGTAAAGAGTGTTTGGATAATCTAAACTGCAGTCAATGGATTGAAAATGCCTTGTACGTGGAAAATACTTCATTCGAATTGATCAAAGTGGGTCTTAAATAGGCGCCAGTGAACTGGCAGGGTTTCGTCAAGTTCTGGACTTGTGCCTGTAGCCAAGCTGTTCCAATACAGCTACAACACTGGCATCTACGCGACAATATGAAAAACTGCCCACGTATATTCTGTCCACAAAAAAAAGGAAAAATCCAATCCGGCCAATTACCCCCCCCCCCCCCCCCATCAGTCTACTCTCAATCATCAGCAAAGTGATGGAAGATGTCGTTGACAGTGCTATCAAGCGACATTCACCAATAACCTGCTCACTGATGCTCAGTTTGGGTCTGCCAGGACCACTCGGCTCCAAACCTCATTACAGCCTTTGTCCAAACATGGACAAAAGAGCTGAATTTCATGAGGTGAGGTGAGAGTGACTGCCCTTGACATCAAGGCAGCATTTGACCGAGTGTGGCATCAGGGAGCCCTAGTAAAAGTGAAGTCAATGGGAATCAGAGGGAAGATTCTCCACTGGCTAGAGTTATACCAAGCATAAAGGAAGATGGTTGTGGTGGTTGGAGTTCAATCATCACAGCCCCAGGGCACCGCAGCAGGAGTTCCTCAGGGCAGTGTCCTAGGCCCAACCATCTTCAGTTGCTTCATCAATGACCTTCCCTCCATCATAAGGTCAGAAGTGGGGATGTTCACTGATGATTGCACAGTGTTCAGTTCCATTCGCAACTCCTCAGACAATGGAGCAGTCCATGCACATGTGTAGCAAGACATTCTGGCTTGGGCTGATAGATGGCAAGTAACATTTGTGCCACACAAGTGCCAGGCAATGACTAACTCCCAACAAGCGAGAGTCTAACCACCGTCTCTTGATATTCAACGGTATTACCATCATCGAATCCCCAACCATCAACATCCTGGGGGGTCACTATTGACCAGAAACTTAACTGGACCAGCCACATAAATACTGTGGCAACAAGAGCAGGTCAGAGGCTGGGTATTCTGTGGTGAGTGTCTCACCATCTGACTCCCCAAAGCCTTTCCACCATCTAAAAGGCAAAAGTCAGGAGTGTGATGGAATATTCTCCACTTGCCTGGATGAGTGTAGCTCCAACAACACTCAAGAAGTTCGACACCATCCAGGACAAAACAGCCCGCTTGATCGGCACCCCATCCACCACCTTCAACATTCACTCCCTCCACCACCGGCGTACCGTGGCTGCAGTGTGTACCATCTACAAGATGCACTGCAACAACTCGCCAAGGCTTGTTCAATTGCACCTCTCAATCCTGCGACCTCTACCACCTAATAGGACGCGGGCAGCAAGCGCATGAGAATACCACTAACTTCAAAGTTTCTTGCCAAGTCCCCCACCATCATGACTTAATTGTTGTGTGATCAAAATCCTAGAACTCCCTCCCTAAAAGCACTATGGGAGAACCTTCAGCTCACGAACTGCAGCTCACCACCACCTTCTCAAGGGCAATTAGGCCGGGCAAGAAATGCTGGCTTTGCCAGTAACGCCCACATTCCAATAATGAATAAAAAATATAAGCAGCATGTGGGTTGAGTATCCAGAAGGAAAATTCAATCTTTTACAATGAAGTTGATCAAAATGTTTGTCACACTTTATCCTCAAATATTTTAACACCTGCCATCTGCGAATTCACAAGGTTGTGAAATAGGTTTAGATGAAGAAGGACCTTCAGACAGCTGACCTCATCCTTCAAAAATACCAATCATTCCATCCCATTTCAGCACCTTCCTATTCCTTAGGTGCTGTTTTCCAAACTCACCCATGCTTCCTGGCAATACTACGTCTACTTTTCTAATACTGATGAAACCTCTGGTACTGCATGTATCTCTGTCATAAACCAACACACAGACTGCGTGGTTTGACAAGAGTTACGCAATATAATTAGAAAGTGGAACATTTATAGGAACAGGAGAAGGCCATTCAGCCTCTCAAGCCTCTTACATAGAAACATAGAAAATAGCAGTAGTAGGCCATTCGGCCCTTCGAGTCTGCATCTCAACACCATATTCTCGCTTTTTCCCCATACCCCTTGATGCCTTTTGTTTCTAGAAATCTATCCATCTCCCTCTTAAATATATTCAGTGACTTGGCCTCCACAGCCTTCTGTGGTTGAGAATTCCACAGGTTCACCACCCCCCTCTGAGTGAAAACATTTCTCCTCAGCTCGGTCCTAAATTTCCTAACCCATATCCTGAGACGGTGACCCCTTGTTCTAGACTTCGCAGCCCGGGGAAACATCCTCCCCGCATCCAGTCTATCCAACCCAGTCAGAATTTGATATATTTCAATGAGATCCCCTCTCATTCTTCTAACTCTAGTGAAAGAGGTCTCGTCGACCCAATCTCTCCTCTTACGACAGTCCTGTCATCCCAGGAATCAGTCTGGTGAACCTTCGCTGCACTTCCTCTATGGCAAGTGTATCCTTTCTTAGGTAAGGAGACCAAAACTGTACACAATACTCCAGGTGTGGTCTCACCAAGGCCCTGTATAACTGTAGTAAGGTATCCTTGCTCCTATACTCAAATCCTCTTGCAATGAAGGCCAACATACCATTTGCCTTCCTAACTGCTTGCTGCACCTGCATGTTTGCTTTCACTGACTGGTGTACAAGGACACCCAGGTCCCTCTGTACATCGACACTTTCCAAGCCATCACCATTTAAATAATACTTTGTCCTTATGTTTTTCCTACCAAAGTGGATAACTTCACATTTATCCATATTATACTGCATCTGCCATGTGTTTGCCCACTCACTCAACCTATCTAAATCGCCTTGCAGCGTCTTTGCATCCTCCTCACAACTCACAATCCCACCTAGTTTTGCGTCGTCAGCAAACTTGGAAATGCAGGCAACTCTCGATTATCCGGGTCCCTCGGGGATTGGGCTAAACGATGTTTCCAATAGGGTGAGTCTACATTTTAAAGTTAAAACTTTAATGAATAAATACAATCGTCAGGGCGAGTTTACATTTATAAGTTAAAACTTTAATGAATCAATACAATCAGCTACAAACAGTAACAAAAGATGGACATTACCAGCGTGCATGTACAGGTTTTGTGCCTGGAACCCGGGCGCTGGCCCTCACCCCGTTCCCAACGCTGCAGCACACACACACACACACACACATACATACACACACCAGCAAAGCAAGGGCAGGAGGGTGATTTTTATGGTGAGTGAGAGAGAGAGTGTGTGAATGTGAGAGAGAGAGAGAGTATGAGAGAGAGAATGAGCAAATACAAATGAGCAGTGTTTGGAAGCCGATTTTTCCAAATTATTTGGAGCTGTCTTTTCACTTGTTAGCAACGGAATTTTAAATCCCGTTACAATTGGATCCGCATACGGATAATCGAGAGTTGCCTGTCTTACATTTGGTTCCCTCATCCAAATCATTTATATATATTGTGAATAGCTGGGACCCCAGCACTGATCCCTGTGGCACCCCACTAGTCACTGCCCACCACCCCGAAAAAGACCCGTTTATTCCTACTCTCTGTTTCCTGTCAGTTAACCAATTTTCAATTCATGCCAATGCATTACCCCCAATCCTATGTGTTTTAATTTTGCACACTAACCTCTTATGTGAGACTTTATCAAAGGCCTTCTGAAAATCCAAATACACTACATCCACTGGTTCTCCCTTGTCGATTCTATCAGTTGCATCCTCAAAAAACTCCAGTAGGTTTGTCAAACATGATTTTCCTTTCATAAATCCATGTTGACTTTGTTTAATCTCATTGATATTATCTAAGTGTGCCGTTATCACATCCTTTATAATAGACTCTAGCATTTTCCCTGCTACTGATGTTAGGCTAACCGGTCTGTAGTTCCCCATTTTCTCTCTCCCTCCTTTTTTAAATAGTGGGGTTACATTTGCCACCCTCCAATCTGCAAGAACTGTTCCATAATCTGTAGAATTTTGGAATATGACAACCAATGCATCCACTATTTCCATGGCTACCTCTTTTAGTACTCTGGGATGCAGATCATCAGGCCCTGGGGATTTATCTGCCTTCAGTCCCATTAGTTTCTCCAGCACTATTTTCTTACTCATTATAATTTCCTTTAATTCCTCTTGCTCACTAGACCCTTGGTTTCCTAGCATTTCTGGGACATTATTTGTGTCCTCTTCCGTGAAGACAGAACCAAAGTATTTATTTAATTGTTCTGCCATTTCCTTGTTCCCCATTACAAATTCTCCCATTTCTGCCTGTAAAGGACCTACATTTGTCTTCACTAATCTTTTTTTTTTAATGTACTTGTAGAAACTTTTGCAGTCGGTTTTTATGTTCCTTGCAAGTTTACACTCATACTCTATTTTTCGCCTCGTAATCAATCTCTGGGTCCTTTTTTGCTGAATTCTAAACTGCTCCTCAGACTTGCTACTTTTTCTGGCAACTTTGTATAACTCGTCTTTGGATCTGAGACTATCCTTAATTACTTTTATTAGCCACGGTTGGGCCACTTCTTTTTTGTGTTTTTACGCCAGAAAGGAATGTATAACTGTTGCAATTCATGCATTCGTTCCTTAAATATTAACCATTGCCTATCCACTGTCATGCCTTTTAATGAATCTTCCCAATCTATCATAGCCATTTCATTCCTCATACCTTCGTAGTTTCCTTTTAGATTTAGGACCCTAGTTTTGGATTGGACTACTTCACTTTCCATCGATAAGAAATTCAATTATGTTATGGTCACTCTTCTCTAAAGGGCCCCGCACAACAAGACTGTTAATTAACTCCTTCTCATTACACAATACCCAATCTAGGCTAGCCTGTTCCCGAGTAGGCTCCTCAACGTACTGGTCTAAAACACCACCTCGTACACACTATAGGAATTCATCTGCCACAGTATTATTAGTAATTTGGATTGGCCAGTCTATATGTAGATTAAAGTCACCTACGATTACTGTAGTACCCTTGCTACATGCATCTCTAATTTCCTGTTTGATGCCATCCCCTACACTACCACTACTGTTTGGAGGCCTATAGACAACTCCCACCAATGTTTTCTGCCCCTTGGTGCTCCTTAGCTCCACCCAGACTGATTCTACATCTTGATTTTCTGAGCCACTATCCTTTCTCACTATTGGTCTGATTTAATCCTTTACTAACAACGCCACAACACCTCCTCTTCCTTTTTGTCTGTCCTTCCTAAATATCGAATATCCTTGGATATTCAGTTCCCAACCCTGGTCACCCTGCAACCATGTCTCTGTAATTGCAACTATATCATATCCGTTTACATCTATTTGCGCTGTTAATTCGTCTACCTTATTGCAGATGCTTCATGCATTCAGATACAATGCTTTTAAATTTGTCTTTTTAACATTATTAGACATCTTAACATTATTTTGTACTATAGCCCTATTTGTCTAATCGCTATTTTTTCTTACCTGGACCCTATTTGCGAGTGCACTCTTTTGTTTTGTATGCTCTGTCCCTTCCTCACAAAATCTGGGTATCCTTACCACTATCACTTTCCTGCATTGCTTTCTTTTTTTCTCTTTAGCATTCTAGATTGCTCTCTACTGCGACCGTCCTCCCCCTCCGCTCCCCCCACCCCACCCCCACCTTATTTAGTTTAAAGCCCTAACTACCTCCCTAGTTAGTCGGTTCGCTAGAACTCTGGTCCCAGCATAGTTCAGGTGTAGTCCGTCCCCACGGAAAGCTCTCTCTTTCCCGAGTATTGGTGCCAGTGCCCTACGAATCGAAACCCACTTCTCCCACACCAACCTCTGAGCCACGCATTCATCTCCCTGATTCTATTGACCCTATGCCAATTTGCTCGTGGCTCAGGTAACAATGCAGAGATTATTACCTTTGTGGTTCTGCTTTTCAATTTAGTCCCTAGCTGTTCAAACTCTCTCAGCAGAACCTCTTTCTTAGTCCTACCTATGTCATTGGTATCTATGTCATTGGTACCTATGTCATTGGTACCTACGTGTACCACGACAATTGGATCCTCCCCCTCCCACTCCAAGTTCTTCTCCAGCCCGGAAGAGATGTCCTTTACCCTGGCACTGGGTAGGCAACACAGCCTTCGGGACGCACACTCTTGGCTGCAGAGAACCCTATCTATCCCCCTAACTATACTGTCCCCCACCTGCTTCTTTACCCCCACCCACACTTGAATGGCTTTCTGCACCACAGTGCCTTGGTCAGTCTGCTCGTCCACCCCGCAGTCTGCACACTTATCCTCCAGGGTTGCAAGAACCTCAAATCTTCAGCCATTTTATTAGATCATAGCTAATCTGTACAACTCAATTTACTCGCCGATGCTCCATATCTGTTGATACCCTTACCTATCAAAAATGTATTAATCTCAATCTTGAAAATGTTTATTGTCCCAGCAATCGCAACCTTGTGGCCGAGAGAGTTGCAGCTTTCACTATCCTTTGCATTCCTGATTTCACCCCTAAATGGACCAGCTCTAATTTAAAAATTAATGAGCCCTTGTTCTGGATTCTCCCCACTAGAGGAAATAGTTTTTTTGTATATACCCCACTGAATCCCTTTATTATTTTAAACACCTCATTTATATCAGCCCTCAACCTTCTAAGCTCAAGGGAATACAAACCAAGTTTATGTGACCTGTCCCCATGACTCAACCATTTAAGCCCTGGTATCATTCTGGTGAAGCTGAGCTGCAATCTCCTCCAAGGCCGATATACCTTTCCTGAGGTTCAGTGTGCAAAACGGAATACAGTGCTCCAGATGGGATCTGACCAAGACTCTGTACAACAGAAGCATCACTTCCTGACTTTTGTATTCCAACCTTGAGATGAAGACCAACATTGCATTAGCCTTTTGATTATTAAATCCACTAAGTTCATCCCTTTGATTTATTTTTTAGGCTCCCCTGTATCGTTGGTATTTTGTCCTCTTCCTCCACAGTGAAAATGGATACAAAGGGCTGGATTTGGGGCTTTTTGGATTTCGGGACGTTAATCGTGGTGGGGCGTTAAAGTTAGCGCCCGAAAATAGTTTGCACCTTCGACTGCAAGCTTCGTCAAACATGTAAGTTGGAGGAGCGTTGGCGTTACGTCGGGCGTTACACAGCGGACTTGCGGCACTAAAGAAGTTCCATTGTTGTTTACTGCCCTGCAACATAACGTTGTATATTGTATGGTTTTATTTGGTTGGGGGGAGTTTTTGTGACTTTGTTGCAGTAAAATTTATGGCTCATCATTTGCCATTGGTGTTTTGTACATCATTCCAACATTCACCGGAGATGTGCCTTTATGGGGACGCATAGTGTGTTGAGTATTAGCTCCATTCCTCAGTTTCCTCCATTTAGGAGAGCCATTAAGAGCTGGCGACATGCGACTCTTGGTCTGCCAGTATCTCCACACTGCCCCCCCATGGATGGGTTTGCTATCCAATGGGGGTCTCGCCAGGCTCCTCTTTGTTGTTTTTCTCCTCCAGAGGTGGGCCTGCGATCCCCGCTGGCAATGCCTGGCCCCTCATGATAGCCAAGCTGTGCAAGATGTAGCACACCACAATGAATTCGGAGACCTGTTGAGGGGAGTATTGAAGGCTGCCTCTAGAGTGCACTTGCTCTTTTGCTGTTAGCTTTAATATCAAACTATAGAGATGTGGTAGCATAGGACAGCATGAAGTGGGATGCTGGTACAAATCCCATACTCTATTGTGATCTGGGCCCTTGCAGGTGTGAGGAGATGCAAAGTAAAGGCCAGGCTAGCAGGAAAAATCAGGTTGAGACTCTCCATTTAGCTGTTCTCCTTTACTTTCTGTTGGCTGACTAAAAGTGACAATCACTAGCTACCCTGCTGCTTGGAATCAGATGATGTGCAAGGGATGGAAAGCAGGCAGGACGGGGAGAGAATCAGTGGAAAAATAGATTGTGTACCTTCATAAGTAGGTAATAGATTTTTAAATAAAGTCCCATTTGCCTTGAAACTAAATTATTTGCATATTGGTATACAATCAATGCAATTGTAGGAAATACTTTTGCTGCTTACTTCCAGGGCAATTGTGTTTAATATAAGGCTGTTGTAGCAGAGCTTGAGTTGCTTGCTTCATAAAGATTAGATTGTCTCTTTAATTTGAAGAAAATTGGTATATTGATTGAATTAGTACAACTGAGCTAAAATAATTGGTTTCTTTCATTGTGAAGATAACTTTAGAAACATAGAAACATAGAAAATAGATGTAGGAGTAGGCCATTCGGCCCTTCGAGCCTGCACCGCCATTCAATGAGTTCATGGCTGAACATGCAACTTCAGTACCCCATTCCTGCTTTCTCGCCATACCCCTTGATCCCCCTAGTAGTAAGGATTACATCTAACTCCTTTTTGAATATATTTAGTGAATTGGCCTCAACAACTTCCTGTGGTAGAGAATTCTACAGGTTCACCACTCTCTGGGTGAAGAAGTTTCTCCTCATCTCGGTCCTAAATGGCTTACCCCTTATCCTTAGACTGTGACCCCTAGTTCTGGACTTCCCCAACATTGGGAACATTCTTCCTGCATCTAACCTGTCTCAACCCATCAGAATTTTAAATGTTTCTATGAGATCCCCTCTCATTCTTCTGAACTCCAGTGAATACAAGCCCAATTGATCCAGTCTTTCTTGATATGTCAGTCCCACCATCCCGGGAATCAGTCTGGTGAACCTTCGCTGCACGCCCTCAATAGCAAGAATGTCCTTGCTCAAGTTAGGAGACCAAAACTGTACACAATACTCCAGGTGTGGCCTCACCAAGGCCCTGTACAACTGTAGTAACACCTCCCTGCCCCTGTATTCAAATCCTCTCGCTATGAAGGCCAACATGCCATTTGCTTTCTTAACCGCCTGCTGTACCTGCATGCCAACCTTCAATGACTGATGTACCATGACACCCAGGTCTCGTTGCACCTCCCCTTTTCCTAATCTGTCACCATTCAGATAATAGTCTGTCTCTCTGTTTTTAACACCAAAGTGGATAACCTCTCATTTATCCACATTATACTTCATCTGCCATGCATTTGCCCACTCACCTAACCTATCCAAGTCACTCTGCAGCCTCATAGCATCCTCCTCGCAGCTCACACTGCCACCCAACTTAGTGTCATCCGCAAATTTGGAGATACTACATTTAATCCCCTCGTCTAAATCATTAATGTACAATGTAAACAGCTGGGGCCCCAGCACAGAACCTTGCGGTACCTCACTAGATGAGAGCCTGAGCATCGAATTAACTACAAGATGACATGCCTGCCAATGTGAAGATTGGAGCCCTGTCAACTCTCCATGGTCATCTGATACTTGAGCCCGGGAGGTCTGCAGCACTGCAAGGCAGTGTTAGTGATGTAGCAACCAGCCTGGAAGGGGGTAGTCTAATCAATGGGGACTGGAATTTTACGATTCAGGTCCAGAGAACATTGTAAGCCAATAGCCTAATGGGTCTTAGCTGGGCAAGCAACAGGAAGCCTTGCAATTTTTTTGTTCTAGCACATGAATAACATTTCAAGGCCACAAATTTTCAACAACTGACTATGCAGAAAGGAGTTTTCAGTATGTTAGTGGCTCACTTGAAAATTAAACTAAAACACTTCAAATATTCTTAGGTTTCCGCCAAAAACAAGCAATGTGATATCATTCAGGGACAGAAATTTATTGTGAGTCCCACGACAGAAGTTGGCTCTGAAATGCCTAGAAATTGCACTATTTGGGGTTAACTGTGGGTTACCAAATCTTTTTTTGGAAGAATTCACATTTGCTATTAACCCCCAATATTGTTGTTTGCAGAAGAATGTGCAGACATGAAACTTGCAGGCTGGACAAAGGGCCGCTGAAATCAGTTAGAGCAAGGCAGAGTGTGGATGATATAGTGCACTGTAAGCTCAAAGCTGCTGCAACAATATGCAGAGATATGTGCAGCAGGTGGGAATTGTGCAACATGCCAAACACCTGAACTGACTGCATTGCAACTGAATATCGAGCACTGCGCTCAACGGACGGCCAATCTAATACCGCCCGTTTTGAACCACCGCCCAAGACGAATTACTAGACTACTGTCCCCTTAACCAATGATATTTAAAGATTGAGAAATAAGCAGAGGAAGGACTGAGAAGGAGGGTGAATTAGAGTGCACGAATTCAATGTTAAGTTAGGTACAGAAGGAAAAATAAAGAGAGGGAAAGAAAGATTGCATTATGGAGAGAGAAAAGACAGACAGAAAGAAAAAGTAAGAATTTTGTTTTAATTTTAAATTTTTTAAATCTCCTAAAATGATTCGCAGCCACATTCATAATTGTTTACTGGGCAAGAGAGGTTGAGTGGCAGTCATTGACAATTATCATGTCGTTAAAAGAGTACTTACGCTGTTAATTATCAGGCTTAAATTTCTATGGTGATTTTAATGAGCAATTTATGTGCAAATTCAGCAACTTCATGATAATCATGGGGTGGATAAGTGCAAGATGCCATTTTTGCAAAGCTAATTGCGGTGTGATGAAAATTGGCCAGCAACCTGTGACGATTTGCAATTCACGGGTTATCCCTTCCTCGCCACAAGTTGCTGGCCGATTAATCACGGCTTGCGTCGTTCAGGCGGCATTATTTTTCCAGCAAAATCTGGCCCAATGTTTTATACTGAAAGCAATTTCTAGGCTAATAAATGGAAGACATTCATCGCAATACTCATTTTTCCTATCCAGATCAAACAATAAAATTATTTTTTTCTGGCAGCTAAGTATAGGAGGAGCCTTGTATACATAAATCAGAATTCATTTTGGAGCCCGTGAGTTTTTCTCGAACGAGGATTTTGATTGGTGTTTTTCTGTTCAACTTTCAATCTAGGTACAATACCTTCAGTGACGCCAATTTTAAATTTATCTTTGCTCGTCCATGAAAAGTGGGGTCAACAAACCTTGTGGCAGGTGGCTTTCTGAGTGTTTTCACAAAACAAAAATGTGAACAAAACATGGGGGATACATCTATTAAACTGGTTAACATAAATCCAACGTGATATAGCTCGAAAATCTTCGTGTGCATAATGATCCTCCATATTACAGCTTGATAATTACCAGCAAGAGACAAAACAAACGTTAGTCTTTCTCAACAACTGTAGATTTGTTTCCTTCTTTCAACTGCCTGATGGAATTTGCACAAATAGCTACTGAGGGAGCTTTACAAAAAACAAAATAGGGTGGTTGGTGCAAGTACTATATCTGCATGTACAAAGAGTCCTCAAAGTCCAGTTCTGTCACTTGGCACAGTGCAACTCCAGGAGAAAAATATTTCCAATGTGAATGTCACCTGTATTTTAATATTGACCCTGTTGAATATAGAGGAATTGCATATGGTTACACAACGAGTAACCCATTCTCTACTGAATATATAAATCCACACATTTAAGCATGGTATAACTCTTAACCTACTAAATAAACAGGAACACCACAAAGTTATACAGTGAGTTCTCTTCAACTTGCTGAACAAATAGGAACTCCAAACCGCATACCCCTTACTCTGTTGAATTATCAAGCATTTTACACAGTTACACATGGAGTAACATCCAAGCATTGAATATCGAGTAAATCTAATTGTTGAACATACAGCAACTCCCACACAATTACACACGGGATAACTCCCAGGTGGTTCTATATACAGTGACCTCTACACAATGACCATAGAGCAACTCCTGCACAGTGACACATCAAGTAATTCCCACCTGTTGAATATGGAGAAACAGTGAGCTCACATTTGGCCCACCCCTTTTTCCAGCGCACTAACCAGAGATGCGCCGACTTTGTGGGCTGAAAACGACGCCTAAAAAACCTCCCCTGATTCTGGCCGCTGTGTTGCCTCTCCCGGGGCTTGCCGCGGCGTGGCCAGTTGATTGGGGCGCGGAGCTAGGGCCCTGCGCTAGAAACAGTCCCGGCAGCTCTGCACTTGCGCGTTGGGAGTGTGCGCGCTGGCACAGCAGCTCCTGCCCCCAGCCTCCGTGTGAGTGCTGCAGTGTGGGATGTGTCCCGCCCCTATCCTGGGCCGAGTGGCCTGCTGCACAGTACCGAGACTTTGATAGAGAAGCCTGCCTCTTCCAAAAGCACTTGGTTCTTTTGTTGGCTGCCTGCATTATTGCCATTATTGGGGGGGGAGAAAGAGTTTTGATCGGGTCGTGGGGGGGGGGGAAGAATTTTTATCGGGGGGGGGGAGGGGAGAGTTTTGATCCCGGGGGGTGGCGGGGGATGGGGTGATAACTGTGTAGCCAGTAATTTTAATAAGCTTACTCAAGTCTTTCCTTAACCCTGCTGATGAAAATATTTTCCTACATAAGAACATAAGAATTATGAGCAGGAGGTACTTCTATTTTTTATTTGGATATTTTGAAAAAATTATGTAAATATGTTTTGTCTCTTTACTTCTTTTATTTTTGTAGTTTAAGCTTCCATGAATGCTTCTGTTGTATAGTAAATTAACTTTGCGAAGTTTGTCATATGATGTCCTGTATGATCCTACTCACATTCTTTAGTCAAGTCATTAAGTTCTGCTGGCCTCCGATGTACCTACCTATGCTGATTTCTTAACTCTTCGCAAGGGTTTTCTGTGCGGCCACAAGTGGCCACGTACGCTGGCCTAAGTTAGTGTGGAGTAACTATTAGCTGTTACTGTTAGTGGCCTAAATGACCAAAACGGGCATAGATGGCTGGTAACGCCTCCTTTTGAAAAAAACTAAACTAAACTAAAAAAATCCTAACTAACTCACTTACACTGGCGCAAATTGAATATGCAAAATGGAGGTTTTTAAGATACTCCAGAAAAATCAAGTTGCTCCAAAAAAAAAGGGGCAACTCCTGGGCAATTTTGAGCTCTTTAACACCAATTACACATGAAATAATTCCCACATAGTTCTATCGGTAATAGAGCCAACACATTGAATATGGAGTTAAAAAGTGAATTACTCCCACACATTAAGTACAGAGTAACTACTTCCTACATGTTGAACATAAAGTAATTCCCATACGTTGAAATAGTGTAACACCCACAGTTACGCATAGAGCAACACCCACATGTTGATAATCGCGTAACTTCCACACAGTTACACTTGGAGTAACTCACTCACATTGAATATATCTCCCACACAGTTACACTTGGAGTAACTCACTCACATTGAATATATCTCCCACACAGTTACACTTGGAGTAACTCCCATATGTTGAATATAGAGTAACTCCCACACAGCTACCGTATAAATGACAGGACCAGCACGTTAAGATGCAAAGTTCACAGTTGTCTACTGGAGCAATCCTGCTTACATATTACAGGTAAATGTTCTGATTTGACCTCCCAGCGGCAACCTCACATGGGAAGTGCATATCAGAATTTCAGGAGCGCATTGAGCATGGCCATTTCATATTACCCTGTTAGATATAATAATGTTTGAATGGTAAGCATTAATCTCAGTTTCTAATATAGTCATGAATATCCTGTGTATAAATCTCTCCGCTATAACCACTGGGGATCAATTAATTCCTTTACAGCTTCATGCTGGGAGGTGGATATTATAAACACTTTTCAGAAAAGTATAATTCTTCTTTACTTCTTCTTCTCTTCTGTCTCTAATGGTACATGGGGCAACCCATTTCTTCCACTGCTTTATATCCAGCAGATCGTGCTCTGGCTAGTTTCTGTTATGAAGTCCCTTTTTACGTGGACAAGTCATTAGACTCACGACTCTCTCCGGGAGAAACAAAAATACAAGTAGATACAGTTAAGTTTAATTCTATTTTAGATTCCTACAACTGGCAGCATGGTGAGATAACTTGGTGTTTCTTGACATCAATGTGTACAGTGCTAAGTGATTAATATTTATACAGTAACCACATCTATTATGGTATGAATTGTGTATGTTTCAGTGACAGGTCTTGCACATTCACTCCCAGGCAATCGTTCACTTGTACTCAAAACTACATGGGTCATGCATAAGACAAGTAGTTTGGGAGAGGCAGGTGATTTGCTATCACTCACATCTGCCTAGAAACTTCACTGCGTTAGGGAATTTTATGCAAAATTATGGTGCTCAGGCAGTAAAGCTCATTTCATGTAGTTAAGTGTAAAAATTTGCCGGTTTATAATGGCAGGCTCCAATGAAACAGCCTTGAAATGAGCCTTCTTTCAGATGAACGCCTCCGAGCGGAGAATTTTTCCAAAAGTACCTGGTGGTCCCGGAGGAGTGTGGAATTCTGTTGGGGAGGCCTTCTCTTTCCGCACTGTTAAGGGCACTCCCATCCTCCAGGTTCCCACGCAGAAGATGCAGTCATGTGTGACTGCTCAACCAATCAGGTAAAGTATTCTCAATTAATAGCAATAGGAACTCCGTATCTATGAGTTCTCATTGCTATTAATTGAGAAAAAAAAAACCCCAAGCACAATAACACCAAATAAAAAATAAAAAACACACCTCACACAATTAAAATTTGTTGAAATCAAAGTTAATAAATATCTTAGAGAAAATGTTTTTTCTGAGTTTTTAAATAGTTTTTTAAATTATGGCTTAAAATAAATTCAACATAGTGGGCAGGGTTTTAAAAAATAAAATATGTTTTTTAAATTTTATTTTTTATGTTTTAAGTGTGCCTCTAAAAGTAATCTATGCGCCTGCTTTTATCAGGTGCAAGAGTTTTGAGGACATTTGCTCAGCAAGATATGGGTAAATACTGCAATCTTGCCCATGCGAATGTCCTGGATGTAGAGATATGGAGGATCCGCATTGTGCGCTGAAAACTGGCTTTTGGGGTGCCTTCCTGGGTCCGTACACACTCTGTACAGACCAGGGGAGGCTGGAATTTCTGGGCTATTACTTGGCCTAGTTTCACATCTCCATTTCAACTCCTGCTGATGTGGGGTGTGCACCAGGAAATAGGATTCCCATTTGCTTACTCCCGATACTATGTGATTATGACTAGATAAACATTTATACAGCGGTACATTTCTGTATATGTTCAAGCTGGCAATACCTTAATATCTGGTACTGTATGATTCATCATCATAGGCAGTCCCTCGAAGCGAGGATGACTTGCTCCCATGCCAAAAAGGAATGAGTTCACAGGTGTTTCAATGAAGGACCTAATATTTCAGATCCTGAACTACATCTTGGAGGGTGTGCTTGGATTTTTTTTAACGTGTGGTGGCCGTTGCACACCAGCCGCTACACGGGCTTGACAGAGCTAGGTCTTGGTCCAGTGGCAAGGATTACCCAAGACGACTGGAGACCAGCTCTGCTGCACGGACCCAGTGCACACACATATCGCAGTGTGGGCTGGCCCCTGCTGCCTTCGCCTCTTCTGGGCCTCAGACTCACGCCTCCCCTGGGCCTCGGTCACTTCCGTCTACAAACTCTAGCCGCTCCTTTGCCCCTCCTGCTGTGCCAGCCCGCATACATGTATACAGTGTCAAACTCCTGCACGTGGGCCGTACACACTTTGTAAAAGCTGACAATGCACTTGCATCTACTATGTAGAATTAGCTTGCAGAGTTTAACTTCTGTATTCATACAGCATACCAGGTAAAAACTCACAATTGATTTACATTTAGTGCTGTCTGTATATGAACTGTAAATAGAATAAGCATCAGTTCATGTGGATGCCATTGCCATTTTATTTATAGATTTGTGTGCTGCACTATTTTTGTGCCATTTTTATATTTTCAGTACAGATGTGGAAAACACAGATGCAGTAAAATAACATGCAATACTGTAATTGGATAAAATAAGACTTTCTTTATTCATGAAAGGCAAACATGAACATTACTATGTAACATGCAATTAATCTTTCATGGGGGGAATATGGACTTTACTACAGCCAATGATCTGTAGCCATCTGTAACAGATGGTTACAATTTACTCTAGGATTCCTGCTACATGACCTCATCACCAATCTGACAAAATCTATTATATGGCTGTTTTAAAGACATGGAGGGAAATGAGATTTTATATAGATTATAATATAAAGGTGTCTACTTGCACTGGAAAAATCCACTTTTTGATCAATCTGGGCGGAGTAGGGGTGTTACCCTACAGACCTGTCAAGGTTGAAAAGCATTCACTTATTTCTCCACCTTCTATTCTTCCATGCTTTTATCCCTCTATTATTATTCTTTATTTATCCTTCGCACTCTGATTTTACAAGATTTATTTCTTCCTCTGCCTTCTTGCTGCATCTTTGATTCTCTGGTTCTTTTTAAAAATGCTTTCACTGGATGTGGGTGTCGGTGGCAAGGCCGGCATTTATTGCCCATCCCTAATTGCCCCTTGAGAAGGTGGTGGTGAGCCGCCTTCTTGAACCGCTGCAGTCCATGTGGTGAAGGTGCTCCCACAGTGCTGTTAGGGAGGGAGATCCAGGATTTTGACCCAGCGACGATGAAAGAACAGCGATATATTTCCAAGCCAGGATGGTGTGTGACTTGGAGGGGAACATGTAGGTGATGGTGTTCCCAGGTGCCTTCTACTCTTGTCCTTCTAGGTGGTAGAGGTCGTGGGTTTGGGAGGTGCTGCCGAAGAAGCCTTGGCGAGTTGCTGCAGTGCATCTTGTAGATGGTACACACCGCAGCCACGGTGCGCCGGTGGTGGAGGGAGTGAATGTTGAAGGTGGTGGATGGGGTGCCAATTAAGCGGGCTGCTTTGTCCTGGATAGTGTCGAGCTCTTTGAGTGTTGTTGGAGCTGCACTCATCCAGGCAAGTGGAGAGTATTCCCATCACACTCCTGACTTGTGCCTTGTAGATGGTGGAAAGGCTTTGGGGAGTCAGGAGGTGAGACACTCGCCACAGAATACCCAGCCTCTGACCCGCTCTTGTTGCCATGGTATTTATGTGACTGGTCCAGTTTAAGTTTCTGGTCAATGGTGACCCCCAGGATGTTGACAGTGGGGGATTCGGCGATGGTTTTGCCGTTGAATGTCAAGGGGTGGTGGTTAGACTCTCGCTCGTTGGAGATATTCATTGTGTGGAGCGAATCTTACTTGCCACTTATCAGCTAAGGTTAGCTCCTTGTCTATGCCAAAAAGTATAATCTAATCCTTTTAGAATCATTTCCTTTTGTTTTTTTAGTGAATAGATCATGTGGGAGAGTTGATTAAAATTTTCTAAATATGAACTACTGACAAATGCCTAAAAACATTTCCAGAACTGTTCTCTGTGCAGTTGCTTTATTTAATGCTACAGGTTGGAGCTCTGTGGTCCGGCACCCTTGGGACCTGACCGGTGCCGAAGCAGAGAATTTTCCGAACCAAGGGAGGTTAGTATATGACTGTATCGATACACCCTACTTAAACATACTTCTAGCCTAGGCTTACCAGTACCTGTAGAGTGCTGTTCACCGCTCTCCCCGTTTAGGGGTAAATTAGAGCTAAATAATAGCACAGAACACTGAGAACCAGGACTGCCGGCTGGACGTAAACAAACTTTGCGGAGGCGTGGGTAACCGGGCCCCACCCATGCAAAGCGTCAGTTCGGCAAACCAATGCCGAACCACAGATGTTTCTGGACCAGAGAGTCCCGGACCAGAGAGATTCAACCTCTATAAGATCGTCCGCATTGTACTCTTGATCAATAGTGAAGACTGTTTCAAGACTCACATATGTTAATGACACTGACATGTGAATATTGTCTTTCAGCGTGAGCCTCCATCTCTAGGTTCCAGGTAGTTTCTTTTTGGAAGAGGGGGAGAGGGAAGTGAGTTAAATATACAAGTCTGATTTAAAAAGATAGCCAAATGTAAAAATAATTTACTGCTGACTGACTGACTCGGTCCATTGACTTTGGTTCAATACAGATAAGTGTAAGGTAGTACGTTTTGGAAGTAAGATAAGGAGACCACATACACCTTGGAAAATAAGTGACTAAATGGGGCAGAGGACCAGAAGAATCTTGGGATACATATACACAAATCACTAAAAGTGGCGACGCAGGTTAATAAGGTCATAACAAAGCAAACAACTCATTGGGGTTTATTTCCAGAGGGACAGAATTGAAAAACAGAGAATTTATGTTAAACTTGTATAGAACCTTGGATAGACCACACTTGGAGTACCATAAACAGTTCTGGTCTCCATATTATAATAAGGATATAGAGGCACTGGAGGATGATACCTGGAACTGAAACATGATACTTATCAGGAAAGATTGAACAAGCTGGGGCTCTTTTCTCTAAGGGGTGACCTGATAGAGGTCTTTAAGATTATGAAAGAGTTTCTTAGGGTAGATGTAGAGAAGGGGCCAAAAATTGTGGTCTCTGACGGGTACGCACAATGTGTGCACGCACACATAGAGGCCCTGGAAGTGCAATGCGCATGTGCCGAAAACGGGCACTTGCAACCGACGCATTCCCGGAGAAGGGCCTTCGCGGGCAGTGATTTGGGCTATTTGCGCAACTCTTGCCCAGCGAAAGTCCTTCAAACTTTTACACCTGGTAAAAGCAAGCCTGAGGCCTGCACTTACCAGCGTGTATTTTAAAAGATAGAAAAATAAAATGTTAGCAATAATTTTTACATTAAAAACCCTGTCCATTAAGCTAAGTTTATTTTTACCCCTATTAAAACATTAAAAAATTTCAAAAAAATAATTTGTCTAAAACATTCAATTAATTTTAAATATGTGGTGTTTTTATTATTTATTTTAAATGTTTGTGTTTTGGGGGTTTCCCCATTCATAGAAATGGTGATCTCTGTACAAATGGAACTCACCATTACTGAAAATGGGGATACGCCATTTTCATTGGTTGGTCCGGCCCACGTAATCCAAGGCCTGTACATACGCTCCTGGAATACGTGGGCCCAGGCTGCACATACGCTCCTGGAATACGTGGGCCTGTACGCTTGGAGTACATGCCTACATTTCTCCAGGACCACCGGGTACTTTCGTTAAAAAAAAATTTGGTCAGAGGGCATCCACCCGCAGGAAGCCTCCGACTGCAATTTCTGGGCCAGAAGATGTTTCAGCTTGCAAGGGAGACCATAAATATAAGATAGTCATTAATAAATCCACTAGGGAATCAGGAAAAACCTCTTTACCCAGAGAATGGTTAGAACATGGAACTCGCTAGTAGTTGAGGCAAATAGCAGAGATGCATTTAAGGGGAAGTTAGATAAGCACATGAGGGAGAAAGGAATAGAAAGCTATGTTGATAGGATTAGATGAAGGAGGGTGGGAGGAGGCTCATGTGGCGTCTAAAAACCAGCATGGATCTGTTTGGCTGAATGGCCTGTTTCTTCTCTGCAAATACTTTGTAATACTATGATATGCTGGTTGTGACTCATTTAGTCTAACAGTCGACTCCGAGGGACTGCCGAAGTGAAGTCTAACAGCACGTGTGCAGAGAACTTTGTGTCTACTCCATAAATCTACCTCAGCTTGGTGATTTTTTTTTTAAGTGACATAAACATCTAAGCTTTGTTTGTTATTACTGAGTTAATTCCTAGATCTTTGTGAATTCATAATTTATGAGAAACTTGGATCAAAGATAAGAAAAGTTTATAAACCCTGCTGAATTTCTGGGTTTTGCACCAGTCATATTTTCTGATAGGGCCCGAAATTGTTCGCAGTGGAGTGGGGGCACAATCCCAGAAGTTACGCTGGGATTGTGTCTGCCAGTGACCTCTGCCACCGATTGCATAGGAGTATACGGGGTCAGTGGAAGGTGATCCTATTTGTATGGCGGGGCCCACTTCTGCACATCAGGAAGCTCGCATGTTCCTTCTCACTTGGCGTACTGACTTCCAGATGTATGGCAGGTTCCTGGGATGTGGGAATGCCCGGCGTAGGGAGAGCCAACCCTCAGCCCCGCACCCGCCCTCCCCCGCCCCCCGACGATCCCCACCACACGCACACACATACACATACACACACACACACACACACACACATCAGCGACCTTGTTTGGGATGGCTAGCGGCTCCGCCCCAAACAAAACCACAGGAAACGCCAGCGCAAATCTGGGACCTGGTGCATTGATGCTCCAGTGCAGTTAAGATGACGTTTCTGTACATAGTAAGCTCCTGGTCTTGGTTATGTTATTAAAAGCCAGGTGTACAGTGTACCCTAGGACGCTCTTGTGCACTCAATGACCAGTTTCCAAAGCAGTAAATAGGATGCCTGTCCTCTCTCTCAGTGACATAGAATGACATCAAATTAGCAGCACAATAACCGGCCGTTCGGCCCTGCTGGTCTATGTGCCACATGACCTGGTTGATCTGCCAGAATCCAACTGACTTGGCAATAAAAGTCCATAGGGATGGCTGAGCAGTGTTGACCCCAAAATCTTTCAAATGCCCATCAAGAGTCTAGATGGAATAATGGATTAGTGCACACTTCTTTCACCTCCAACTATGGACTTAAATTCAGCCCAAGCTGACGGGACGGAAGTCTCTTCAGCTTTCCGGCAAGGATTCAAAGTGAAACAAAATGAGGCAGCCTCAACTCAGTCCACAGCACCACAGCAACCCATAATTTGGTTCTAATTTGGGCATCTCATCCAGAAAGCAGAAGGTGTGGAAAACAGAAATGCTTTTCTTTGGTTAAAAATAGGGAAAAAGTAACCTTGGATCGAATCTGACCTTGGAGAAGCTCATGCTGAGTGCAAAAACTAGAAAAATGTTCCACTTTCCCAGCATTGCTGTCCATCATCTTGAGGGGCATACAATTCAACCCCACACTGCCCTCCACCCCCACACAAAATAAACTAATTGATCCTTTGTTAAATTCGTTTTCAAAACCTCAAAATTTTGAGTATGTACAATATTGCCAAAATTTCTCCTCTCTTTCCACTGAATGATGTTATAATTTAAACAGATGTGATAAACATGCTCTATTTAACCTAAACTATTCAGGGGAACAGTCTACCAACAGCAGAGGAAATAACACAAGGGCGACAATGACATCGAAAGCTATAAAACACTGCAAAACATTGTTGGTAGAGTATGTTGATGCTCCAGTGCTGTTAAGATGAAGTTTTTGTACATAGTAAGCTCCTGGTCTTGATTATGTTATTAAAAGCCAGATGTACAGTGTACCCCAGGACGCTCTTGTGCACTCAATGACCAGTTTCCAAAGCAGTAAATAGGCTGCCTGTCCTCTCTCTCAGTGACATAGAATTACATAGAATTAACAGCACAGCATTCGGCCATTCGGCCCTGCTGGTCTATGTGCCACATGAGCCTCCTCCCACTCTACTTCATCTAACCCTATCAGTATATCCTTATATTGCTTTCTCCCTCATGTTGTTAACTAGCTTCCCCTTAAATGCATCTATGCTACTCACCTCAACTACTCCATCTGGTAGCGAGTTCTACATTCTAATCACTCTCTGGGTAAAGAAGTTGCCCCTGAATTCCTTATTGGATTTATTAGTGACTATCTTATAACAATGACTCTTAGCTTTCGACTCTCCCACAAGTATGAACATCTGCGACTACCCTATCAAACTCCTTCATAAGTTTAAAGACCTATTAGGTCACCCCTCAGCCTTCTCTTTTCCAGAGAAAAGAGCGCCCCAACCTATTCAGCCTGTTCAGTCTTTCATGGTACTTATAACCTCTCAGGTGTGGTATCATCCTTGCAAATCTTTTTTCACAGCTTCTCCAGTGCCTCTATATCCTTTTTTGTGCACAGTTATGGTCTCCATGTTACAGAGTGCTCTCAGTGTGATCTAACCAAGGTTTCATATAAATTTAACATAACTTATTTGCCTCTAAAAATTAACCCCAGTGCTTTGTTTGCAGTTTTATGGCCTTGTTAACCGGTGTTGCTACTTTTAATGATTTGTGAACCTGAAGCCCCTGATCCCATTGCTCCTCTACTCCATTTAGACTCTTATTTTCCAAGGAGTATGTGACATCCTTATTCTTCCTACCAATGTAGAATAGCATGTGGCATTTCTGACTAACTTACAGTCTGTTAAAAGGGACCTGACAAGGCCCTGAGGGAGGAGAGTGTTGGGATGTATCAGGGTATTCTCATGATGGGGTGGGTTATACCTCCTGCAATTACCTCCCTTCTTTTCTTGAGTATAATGACTCCTGGGTGATGGTCATCCCCTGAGGGAAGAGAGGGGAAGGGATATCACAACCAAGCCTGATCTTGTCCTTACCCAATGGTCAAGTAGATGCCATTTTCAAGAGGAGCCACTAGATAATGATCAGGAGTGGAAAACTGAGCTGATATTTGGATCATGAGTATAATTGTAGCACTTCTATTGGGTGCTCCAGCTGAGAATAACGAACCAAGCATCGATTGGGGTTCAAACCCAGAACCTTTTTGGTCTGTATGGTTCAGACAAGACTATTACAAGTTCAATAAAAGAATCCTTGTTGAATTGAAAACCTTTTCATTAATAATTTAGGCGAATTACTTTAAATGCCTGACATTCCTGTCTATTGGCTGTCTGGATGTGGGGTGGACTTCAATACTACCAAAGACCTCAAGTATTGAAACATGCCAGAAATAACAGAAGTTTTCATGCAGCAGCGAGACCTGACCGAGAGAAATCTGTCTGTTTAAAGTTAATTAAATCCACACTATTTACCAAACTGTTAAAGGACAGTCTGGAGTCATCTCTTGTATGAGATCATTTTTATT
Source organism: Pristiophorus japonicus (assembly GCF_044704955.1). Lineage (NCBI taxonomy): Eukaryota > Metazoa > Chordata > Chondrichthyes > Pristiophoridae > Pristiophorus > Pristiophorus japonicus. Next base: position 254,178,864 of record NC_091982.1, read on the forward strand.
TTCAAATTCATAACTGTTGTAGAAATATTTTAACATACTGGACCTCCGTTGCAGAGTTGTTGAGCTCTGTTTTAATAACCATTTGGAATCATTCCCGGAGCAGACTGCACTGTGCTTGCCACATTACTCCAATACTGCAGCATGGTGTGATTCACAACCGTGCCATGTCCTAGTTCTGGTGGAAAGCAGAGTGCTTGCAGTTTAAATGGAACTGCTGTGGCTCCGGTCCACCGAAGTGACTCCTGCCAATGCAGCGGAAGCTACCGGAAGCTGCGCGAAAGCATTCTGCGCATAACTGTCAGGTCCCAATTTTTAAAAATAACATTCACAACAGAGGGAGGTCTGCATAAATGCCAACTCTCGCATTTTTTCCCTTGATGGAAATAATTTTATTGTAAAGAATTACAAATAAAATTATTTTCCCCATTAGCAATTTGATTTATAAACATGCAACTAGCAGAATAATGTTCACAGCCTTTTCTGCCCAACTACCTTTTTGAATTAGAGCCGGTTCCATATTGAAAATAGCCAAGATTCCTCAGCCCAAAGCTGCAGGCTCAATTTTATCTAAAGTTTTATATGTTTCTCTTTTCTTAAGATCTTTCCTATCATCTAAGCAGGGTGCATGCGCTATCTCGCCATTAAACCTGCGAAGTCTTCCCATCCAAATATTTACATCGAATCATGGTCATTAGCATTTTACACGCATTAGGATTTTATGATCAGTTAATGTCCTTTCCTAAACCTTTGGGGACTGTGGCCACATTTGAGAAGCAGGGCTGTGAATTATTCTAGTGACCGGCAAAATTAACACAATTTCAATTCTATCAAAATGACTGCTGACTACGAAGTCCAGCAAGAACAACCAAGAGACCATTGGAACTGCACAGGCACAACAACTTTATGTCATTGATCCACACAGCTAGAGGTCAATGATTTATCCCGCTCTTATCAAACCCACAACTAAGTTTGGCGATGCATAACAACAACATTTAGGCTAATATTTAAATACGGTAAACTGTTAATTTAGGACTGGAAGAACTTCAAGGTTGACTAGATAAGACAAGTTTTAACACTAATAGCTTATCTGAGTGCTGGCAGTATAGTAGTGAGAATACTTCCAGAGCCATAATAAAGCCTGACTTAGACTCAAACAAACCAAATCCAAATTGTCCACATTTTCCATCGAGACTCTGAATAATAGCGAGTGTGGTGAGCTGGAGGGGTTATGGCGATGAATGAAACTTTCAGAATCTTCTGTTGCTTACAAACAGTGTATTGACAACCTGCATTGTGCTAGGCGTTAAATGTCCTTATTGTTAAATGCCTCTTTATAACTGATTTCTGGGTTGGTGCTTTGTTGTTTTAATCCTACATTACAATAGTGACTTCAAAAATACTTCACTGGCTGTAAAGTGCTTTGGGATATTCTGTGGCCATGAAAGGCACTACAGAAATGCAAGCCTTTCTTTCTGTTTCTTTCTTTAAAGGGAAGAACTAAGCAGGATAGCATTTCCTTTTGTACTAATGCCAATGTTACTATCTATAAATGAAAGTAACAACAGTGAGCCTTTCTTACCTCCGAGTCAGATGGTTGTGGGTTCAAGCCCCACTTCTGAACTTGAGGAGACAATCTCGACTGGCACTTCAGTGCAATAGTAAGGACATGCTGCCCTTTGGATAAGATGTTAATCTAAAATTCTGTCCACCTGGTCAGGTGGATGTAAAAGATCCCATGGCAAACTTTCAAACAAAAGCAGAGAGTTCTTCTGATGTCCTGGCCAAAAGCAGTAAAACAGTCATTCATCGCATTACTGTTTGTAGATCTAGCTGCCACATTTGTCTACAAAGTAACTGTGACTATACTTCAAAAGTAATTAATTGGATGTGAAGTGCTTTAGGAAGTCCTGAGGACATGAAAGATGCTATTTAAATGCCAGTCTTTCTTTCTAACTCTCAAAGTCTATTCCATCAACTTTGAAACATTGGATAATACTAGTGGCCTGGTAACAATTGACAACACTGGTTCAAAGTGAGTACAGGCACAAAAATATCCCAGCGGCAGTACTGCAACAACTTGTATTTATATAGAGGGTAAATCTTCTAACATAAGGAAATAGCCCAAAACACTTCACAGAAGTGAAACAGATGCTGAGCAGCAAAGGAAGAAGAATGAGGGGAGATGATCAAATGTATGGTCAAAGAGGTAGATTTTGAGGACACTTTTGAAAGAGGGGAGAGATTTAACAAGACAACAAGGTTTGGGGAGAACATGGCAGTGTAAGGCCATGGCAGAAGAGGGATCTGCAAGTGAAGGTAGAGTTGAAGGCCAAGGAGCATGCTGCTATAAAGAGCTGGAGAAGGTTGCAGAGGTCGGGTGGTAAGCTCTTCAAGGCGACTTGTAGGTCATCATCTAGGCTTTGAATTCAATGTCTTGGCGGAATTCTCTTGGGAGATAGGAGCCACTGGAGGTTGACGAGGATAAAGATGATGAGGAAGCAGGATTTGGTGTAGGATAGGATGTGTGTGATGAAGCTTTGGATGTTGAGCAGATTATGCATGTAGGATTTGAAAGGCTGGCAAGGAACGTGTCTGAGTATTTGAGTCTGGAGGCACCAAATGTGTGAGGGGAAGTATCAGTGGCAGTGGGGAAGAGGTAGGGAAGAAGACATGAAATATTGCAGAGGCAGTCTTGCTGATGTTTAGAATGTGGGATTTTAAGCTCAGCTCAGAGTCAAATAGGACACAGCTGTGTATTGTTAGCTTCAGTCTGGGCAAGTAGCAGGACAGGGGGATGTAATGAGGAAATAGGGGACCAAGTTGTTGGTAGGAGCCAAACAGGTTTTGGCTTTAGTCTTGCTGATGTTATATTGAAGAAAATTCTTGCTCATCCATGACTTGATGCTGGATAAACAGTCTGACAGCACAGTAGTGGAGTCCAGGTAGTGGCAGAGAGGTACAGCTAAGCTGGACTTCAGTAGATGTTGCCCAATGACAGATTTTGGTTTGACAGTAAGTCACATGCAGCAATTTACTGATGATTGTCTCAATAGTTCCACGACCATTGCAATCACAGAGTATGAGTTATGGTATTGGACTGGCAACCTGGAGATTGAGAGCCCAAATCCTGTCATGGCAAGTTGTGAAATTAAATTCAATAAATCTGGTAAGTTTTGAGTTAGCCAACACATAACTCTAGCTCTCATTACATGGTTGACCTGTAACACCCTGTGAAGTACCATCTACAAGATGCACTGCAACAACTCACCCAGGCTTTATCAACAGCACCTCCCAAACCCACGACCTCTACCACCTAGAAGGACAAGCGCAGCAGAAGCGTGGCAACACCACCACCTCCAAGTTCTCCTCCAAGGCACACATCATCCTGATTTGGAAATATATTGCCGTTCCTTTATCGTCGCTGGATCAAAATCCTGGAACTCCCTCTCTAACAGCACTGTGGGAGTACCTTCACCACACAGACTGCAGTATTCAGGAAGGCGGTTCACCACCACCTTCTCAAGGGCAATTAGAGATGGGCAATAAATGTTGACCTTGTCAGCGACGCCTACATCCCAGGAACGAATAAAAAAAAAGTGGCCTAGCAAGCCACTCAGTTGTGCAGACAATCACTACAAAGCACCATCATCACAAGAAGGTGCAGTGGTTTAAGAAGGTGGCCATTACCTCTAAGGGCAACTAGGGATGGGCAGTAAATATATATAGGCCTCTCAGAGGGTCATGAATCTTTGGAATTCTCTACCCCAGAGAGCTGTGGAGGCTGGGTCATTGAATATATTTAAAGTGGTGATAGACTGATTTTTGAAGGATAAGGGAGTCAAGGGTTATGGGGAGAGGGCAGGGAAGTGGAGTTGAGGCCTACATCAGATCGGCCATGATCTTATTGAATGGCGGAGCAGGCTCGAGGGGCCCGATGGCCGACTCCTGCTCCTATTTCTTATGTTCTTATGTAAATGTGGCCATGCCATTATCAGCCACATCCTGAGAACAAATTAAAATCAGAAATCCATAGCACCAGTGGCAGCCATCTTGCAATTTTTCGGATCTTCCTTAATTTTGGAACAAAAATGCTAGATTGGCCAATACAGAAACTGCCAATTTCGTTTCTGTTGATTATCAATTAAATAAAAATTGGACGCCTTCTACAATGGGCGACTGATCCACAACGCCAATTCTACAGCCGCGTGGCAAGTTGAAAATCTACCCCAAAAAATCTTCAGTGTTGATACTCTGTGAGGCATAGTGTAGTGTTATTTGTCACAACTGATAAATATTTAAGCAGAAGGGAAGTGAATGATCCATAATTAAATGGTCTTGAAAACATCAATGACGCATATCATAATGACTGATTCTGTACAAACATAAAACAAAATCAGTAGCTGTTTCAAAGAGGTTGCAGATGAATATTTGAGGTTGTCAATAATGATCATTCATGTACACATTACCAGCAGCCAGTAGCCACATGTGTCGGGACTTGAGAGTGGGACGGGGACCTGACAGCTGAATTCAATCCAAACTGTGTACATGAGACAGGAAATGGTCTGAGCTGATGCAGCCAGAAGATATTAGAAACGTAACCGGGCTCGTGCTACCTACTTACACCGAATTTCAAAAGCAACTAGGTGTGTAGTGGCAGCAAATTATGAACAAGCAGAGTGTTGACTGTCAGAATGGTTTCAAAGTTATTGCAGTGATGAGAAATTGGACAATAGAGGGTTATCAGACAGTGGGCAAGTAAATCAGTTACTGTGGGAGTGAATCTCCTCAAACATATCATCTATATGTCTAGACAAGCGGAAACATATGAAAAGCTCCTCTGTGACAGTTGCATGCGGCATGCATTTAAGATAAGCTAACAAGCAGTAGCTGATAGAAAGTGAATTATGATTTTAGGAGTTCAGAGGTACTTCTCAGGGAAAAACTTTGATTCTCTTGTGGCTTGATTTAAGTGTTTCTCAACATTCTTTAGCAGCGAACACGACCTTCCTATAAAGTTGAAACATTTGGAAGTTTTTGGATCGGAAGACCTGAAAGATCGTTTAAACGGGCCTATTCTTTATAACTAGTGTAATTAGTAGCATTTATCCTAGTTCCTTGGGAGGGAGATTATCTGGTGCTGTCAGCCTCTGTGGTCATGAAGAGTCACCTACTTTTCCTGTTGGACGACTCGCATTCAACTCTACATCTGGTCTTCTGACAACCTGGCCAAGATCAGGAAATTGGTGTGAGGACGTTGCAGTCGGAACTCTATAGGCTGTAATTTGCGGCCCCTATAGGAGGGGCGCACATTCCCACAGGGGCGTGCAAGTTCCGGGTTTAGGCATGCGCTGTGCATTCTCTCGCCAGATCGCATGCATCCCTGGGAAAAGGGCCTCCGTTGGGCGAAGAGTTGGGCTATTTGCCAACGTAAGAGAGTTTGAAAAATAAAAATAACATTTTAGCAATCATTTATACATTAAAAATCTTGTGCAATAAGATAAGTTAATTTTCAGCCCCTGTTAAAACTTGTAAATTTATTTTTCAAAAAATTAAATTTATTTTAAATATTTAATTAAATGCCATTTTAATTAATTTTTTACCCATGTCATTTTTTTTATTTATTTGATGTGCATGTGAGGTATTTTGTATGTGACCCACGTTCACACTTATGGGCTTTCCGTACATACAGAATCCCCATAAGCGTTGGTTGGGCCAGCCCACGTGATCCCAGGGGCACTTGCGAGTCGCCTGCAGCCCTGGGATACATGGTCCTCTACACAGCCCTACGCATAGAGGCCCAGGTGCGCAAGTCTCCCGAGGCAGAAGGCACATGTGTAGATCCGCCCACGGGAAGCCTCCAACCACAAATTCAGCCCTTATGTTTAACCATTCTGTGACACAGTATGGCGGAGTCCCTGCCCATCATTCACATGATCGTGGGGCCAAAATTGCCCACCGCTGGAAATGGGGCACACGCACCCCGTTTCTAGTGTTGTTACCGTCGCTGTGGATGAGGTGGCCTCTTGAGCGAAATTCCGCGTTTTCCTTTTTTTTTTCCCCAGTGGGTCCGGGAGTCGCTCATAATTGGGGGGAGGATATGTGGCGGTGAGCACACTAGAGGGACGGATGTTGGGGGGGGGGGGGGGTTGTAGTGTCCGCCGCTATCAGTCATTTCAGCGCTGATGACGTCATCAAAGCACCGCATCGCCACGGCTCCCCCCTTCACTTAAAGGAGAGAGCATTTGCGATTTTTAAAGTTCGATCCACTGGGTCACGAGAGAGGCTTTCGGCCAGGCCAACGGCCTGGCACCCTAGACGGAGTGCAAGGCTGTCTGTTGGCAGCCCGGCCGAACCTGGGAGCATAATTGTCGGGCCGACATGGCAGCCGGCCGCCAAAACAAACCGCGTGGCGGCAGCACGTCCTCCTCTTTAATGGGAGTCGCACCGCCAGTGTAGAAGGCCACAGCGTCACTGGACCACCTTAGAAGAGCAGTGTTTGACACGGCCCGGCGGGAGGAAGATTTTCTCGGCAGAATTTCACCGTCGTGGGGGGGGGGGGGACATCGACAGTGCGCATTCTGATGACGCACATAGGATGGCTTGGCAGCAGTGGAGCGGTAGGTGGGGGGTGGGTGGGGTCTCACCACCAGGATACCGCAGGAGTGGAATTTTGATAATGGCAGCCATTACACGAAAAATCGGTGGCCATTGCGCTCGCAGGGTGGACGCCGATTTCCGGTGATAACAGGCCCTAAGGAAAGGGGCCATTTTGGTCCCACAATCTCTTGCGCTCCTTTGTTTACTGTACACTTCCAACTATCATGTTTACTTTCTCTCCTAACTGTCCGTTACATTCTATCATTTTACTCTCATCAGATAGATTGGAGAATGTGTTTGATGGTGAGTAGTCACTTAATATTGATGAATTTCCACACGGTGAGTTGCGCCAATAGAACAAGGTTTGCACCTGGAGCATGAGACTTTCCTGGGCCAGCTCTTGTGCATATCCACTGGAGCAGAGAATTGTGCAAGTCTTGATTTAAAATGGGTGTAATCTGTTGGAGTGCAAGGAAATTAGAGTGCAGCCTTTAAGAAGATAGTTCTGACTGAACACTGTAGCAACAGACTGGGGTCAACCAGGGAAGGAAGGAGCAATGCTCGGATCACTCACTTGAATCTTTTTCTGATACTTTTCAGGAATTTCTACTACAGGAGCAGCAGGCAGCAAGATATGGCCCACAGGCACGGAAGATGTCCGAATTTCATAGACTCTGATCTGCAAGACCTCCTCGAAGTAATTGACTTTGGGAGACACAGACTGCTGGGTGTCTGTCGCAGTGAACCTGTCAGAAATGTCACCCATGTCACCTGGAGGGAGACATAACTGGCACTGAGTGCCAACTCCCTCAAACCAGCACTAAATATATTATTTTGAGATCAGGCAACATTCTGAAGTTAGTTGATACTGTGCAACAAAAATTGAGTCAGCTTCAGTCGAGGCAACAAACCAGGCAGTGTGTATAAATGGGATAGTTTAGTAGATTATTCAAATTAGTTGACCAGAGCAAGAGGCAACATCATCTTCTCATGCAATGGTGGGCAGTGTTAGAACCTTCACTATGATGCTGGCAAAATCTTCAGAAATACATAGAAAATGTATTGAATACATCACTAAAGTAAAAAACTGGGTGCACCCTTTTAGGATACCAGGGAAAGTAAGACTCTGTCATTTCTGTCCCTGTTCAAGTCTCCATTCAGTCAACTTTCAGCAAATATACATCTAACCCACATAGGCCGAGATTTTCTTTACCTTGGTGGTCCGGGGCAGGTGATGTCAGTGGCGGGTCCCGACCCCGCTGTTGGCTCCATCCCGCTTTGTAAAATGATTTTATGTTGATGGGGCTTGTTAAGTCTGCCCGGTGCATTTCCAATTAGAGGAAGTGGGTCTGGTGGCATCATTCATGACATGTCATCAACTGGTTTCCTTAAAGGGACCATGGCCAACTTTTTTTAAACAGTTGTGCTGTCAGTGTTCTACAGCATTGAAGTGCTGCAAACACGGACATGACTGCACAATGGTGCACGGCTGCACCCAGGTTCTGTCATGACTCCCCCATACGTTTATGGAGGGGAGTCACAGCACACAGGGAGGTTCTCTTCTCTGCCGGTGGGTGGAAGAGACCTCCCCAAGAGACCAACACAGCCTGGTTGCAAAATGCAGAGGTCGTCACAAGCAGGGATGTCTTCAGGAGGACCTGGGTGCAGTGGTGCAAACCTTTCAATGATCTCATTAGATTATGAAACGTTAGTACAAAGCCACACTTACCTTCATCCTGCTGTGCCTCTCATCACGTCCCCATCAATCTGCCTTCTCTATCCTGTTCCTGCACATCCTTACTCACACCAACTTTCCTTGTACCTCCACCCATGCCTCTCTCTCTATCTATATTATCACATCCCCATCTCATTAGCCACCCCTCACACTCACCCTCATCCTAATGCAATCATACCAAATAACACACTAGGGAGCCACTTGAGTCTTTTATCCAATGTTCATGTAAAGTTTCTGTTAATGTGCTGTCAAATATTGAAACCTTTATTTTCAACACTTTCCGTTCTTGGACAGATTTGTGTGCACCTTGGGAAGTGACTTAGTGAGTTGCAGTGAATGGTGAGACATAATGGTATCCCCTCGCAATGGTGGTGAGTGCGAAACGAATGGCTTGAGCATTGTAGGGATGCTCTTGCGGTGTTGTTCTGGGGTGGTGCCAACCTGGTGCATCATGTGGGTGGGGGGTGTACAACGTCAAAAGAAGTAAACCTGGCCATGGTGAGGACATCCCAGGCCTCCCAGGCTGCGATGTGGGTGCTGATGCCCTCTGTCCTGTGCAGCATCAGGTGATTGGGGAGAAGGCTGGTGTGCCTGATGCTGCTGGTGTTGGGGGGCTGATTGTGGGCGGATTCTGAGGACCAAGGTGAGACAGTATAAAAGCATCCATGTTGATGGAATAGATGGCAGGTGGAGTAGAGATGACAGAAATGGTGAGAGAGTTCTTCCAATGAGATAAGACTGGATGGAGAGTGGAAAGTGGAAAGCCTGCAGAATCTGTGCTGGAAATGGACTGAGAGACAGTTTGGGGCTGAGGAAAGTGATGATCTGTCAGGTGGGAGCTTTTACTGTACATTAGAAGCTTTCAAGTAATCAGCTGGAGCTATACCCACTGAACTCCCACCTCAGGTTGATAGCTGTGGTCTCTGAACAGCGTGGTTCCTGTGGCCATAAACTTAAAGTGAAAAGGTAAGTTAAAATAAGCCTGATCATGATCTGTCAACTAGATGGTAATGAATTTAGTTGGGTTGCCTGAAGCTGCCTGTCGGGTCTGCTCAGCCCTGAGAGAGCCGGCATTGGGAAAGATGCGTTGCGGCGGTTTGACAGCGGGGTCCCAACCTGCTGTAAAAAAAAAAACACTTTCCCACCTGACCTGCCACTCATCCCACCCGCTACACCCCGGAAAGTTCTGGCCGTAGATTTCAAATGGAGTAACTCACTTCTCATTCAGTCCCAATTCCAATTGATTGATTCACTTCCATTGTACAGAATGTCAACTCTCCATTCTCTCTCTCGCGTACAATTTTAATGGACCTGCGCATTTTCTATCTGTTCCCAGTGTACAGAATATCAATTGTCCTAGCCGCTTCTTATCTGTCTTCATTATATAACATACCAATCGATCAGCCGAGTTCCTATTTGCTCCATTTTATAGAAGCTCAGTGGATCAAACCAATTTCTTTGATTCCCATTTCTCAAAAAAAAAACTAAGAAGTACAAAATTCTGAACAAAGCATAAAAGGTTTCAAAATTATCCTGTTGTTAAGGCACACCACACTAAATTAGTCAATTCACTATCTAATTGAACTAATTAGTTGCATAATTTGGAAATCTTAATTTTATTTGAATACAATAGCTGTTTTATGCTTGCATTTGTTTCTGTTAATTGCTGCCAATGGATTAAACAAGCCGCTTTTAACAATTGGTTGTTTTCATCTATGTTAATAGAAATCCTGATCTATGTATGATCTTAATACAAGTGCAACTTTTTTTTGACCATGCAGTTGAGCATTTATCTGAGCATGATTGTATTTCCATAAGAACCGGCTCTAATTTACAGTAATACTTAGCTCTATGGGCATTTAATTTGCTTTCATTTTGCAGAGACAATTAAATGCCTATGAAGCTGAAATAACTACTTCTGAATTATAATGCAGCCACAGTCCATTGGTTCTCAATAGCTCCTCCTCACATCATCCGTCCTAAGTTGCTCCCTATTTTGCTCCAGGGGATAGTTTCAGACAGACAAACGCTGACACTCTCATCAACATCCGAAAGTGTAGCAAAACAACAAAAGCCAACGGCAGTCTTTTAACTAACAGAACCGTGGCATTCTACATCATCTAAAGCTTCATGTTTGTGTTCCATTAAAAGCAATAGGAGATGAAGTATCCCTATGTATGTATGGGAGGCTCGAGTGGAGCATAAACGCCGGCATGGACGGGTTGGGCCGAATGGCCTTTTTCTGTGCCGTATATCATATGTAACCCATGTAATGTGTGTGCATTATGGGAATTGTATTCACTGAACCTCAAAGTCGTAATACAAATATGCTGATCTTTCAACCTATCAGTTGCTACTGAAAACAAGTAGGATGGCCACATTCTAGGGGAGCTCTTCAAATGTCACAGTAGGAAATATTCACCATTTATAAAAAATGCCAGTCCCAGAAGCACAGTTGGCTGATGTAAAATAGTCTTTCAAAACTGAGGAATAGCGTACTTTTGCACCACTTGCCAACATTGGGTCCCTGCAGGGCAGATGTCAATTGATGCTAAATTATAGATAGCCAAATGTTGTGGATTCACGCCTATGGGTAAGAGTGATCAAATTCATTTCACATGGAACCTTACAGCCAGCAAGAGCAGTGGGTCTTTTTTTTCTGAGCTGGATTACCTCGTCAGCCATTTTTCTGAGCTGGATTACCTCTTGAGCCAGCACAACATTTACAAATAATTAACAATGTTTTAAAAGAGCATTGTAACCTGAAATTCCGTGGAGGTTCTCCACATCTCGTGCCACACCTTCAGCGAGAAGCCGGTAGAACTCCCAGAGCAACAGTGTAAATAGCTGGAAACAACAATTTACACCATTTCTCTGGGAGTTCTGCCAGTAACCCATCAAAGTTATGGTGCAAGTCCAAGAGAAACCCCATGGAATTTCAAGGCCATTTTATTTAATATTTCTGTAACTAGATTTTAGACGCCTCCGGGAACATAAAAACTGACTGCAAAAGCTTCTATAGATATGTGAAGAGAAAAAGATTAGTGAGGACAAACGTAGGTCCCTTGCAGTCAGATTCAGGTGAATTTATAATGGGGAACAAATGACAGACCAATTGAACAAATACTTTGGTTCTGTCTTCATGAAGGAAGACACAAATAACCTTCCGGATGTACTAGGGGACTGCGGGTCTAGTGAGAAAGAGGAACTAAAGGATATCCTTATTAGATGGGAAATTGTATTTGGGAAATTGATGGGATTGAAGGCCGATAAATCCCCAGGGCCTGATAGTCTGTATCCCAGAGTACTTAAGGAAGTGGCCCTAGAAATAGTGGATGCATTGGTGATCATTTTCCAACAGCCTATCGACTCTGGATCAGTTCCTATGGACTGGAGGGTAGCTAATGTAACACAACTTTTTAAAAAGGGAGGGATAGAGAAAACAGGTAATTATAGGCCAGTTAGCCTGACATCAGTAGTGGGGAAAATGTTGGAATCAATTATTAAGGATGAAATAGCAGTGCATTTGGAAAGCAGTGACAGGTTCAGTCCAAGTCAGCATGGATTTATGAAGGGGAAATCATGCTTGACAAATCTTCCGGAATTTTTTGAGGATGTAACTAGTAGAGTGGACAAGGGAGAACCAGTGTATGTGGTGTATTTGGACTTTCAAAAGGCTTTTGACAAGGTCCCACACAAGAGATTGGTGTACAAAATCAAAGCACATGGTATTGGGGGTAATATACTGACGTGGATAGAGAACTGGTTGGCAGACAGGAAGCAGAGAGTCGGTATAAACGGGTCCTTTTCAGAATGGCAGGCAGTGACTAGTGGGGTGCCGCAGGGCTCAGTGATGGGACCCCAGCTCTTTACAATATACGTTAATGATTTAGATGAAGGAATTGAGTGTAATATCTCCAAGTTTGCAGATGACACTAAACTGGGTGGCGGTGTGAGCTGTGAGGAGGACGCTAAGAGGCTGTAGGGTGACTTAGACAAGTTAGGTGAGTGGGCAAATGAAGTATAATGTGGATAAATGTGAGGTTATCCAATTTGGTGGCAAAAACACGAAGGCAGAATATTATCTGAATGGCGGCAGATTAGGAAAAGGGGAGGTGCAACGAGACCTGGGTGTCATGGTACATCAGTCATTGAAAGTTGACATGCAGGTACAGCAGGCGGTGAAGAAGGCAAATGGTATGTTGGCCTTCATAGCTAGGGGATTTGAGTATAGGAGCAGGGAGGTCTTACTGCAGTTGTACAGGGCCTTGGTGAGGCCTCAACGGAATATTGTGTTCAATTTTGGTCTCCTAATCTGAGGAAGGACGTTCTTGCTACTGAGGGAGTGCAGTGAAGGTTCACCAGACTGATTCCCGGGATGGCTGGACTGATATATGAGGAGAGACTGGATCAACTGGGCCTTTACTTTACCAGTTTTGGTCACCTTACTTAAGGAAGGATATACTAGCCTTGGAGGGGGTACAGAGACGATTCACTAGGCTGATTCCGAAGATGAGGGGGTTACCTTATGATGATAGATTGAGTAGACTGGGTCTTTACTCGTGGAGTTCAGAAGGATGAGGGATGATCTTATAGAAACATTTAAAATAATGAAAGGGATAGACAAGATAGAGGCAGAGAGGTTGTTTCCACTGGTCGGGGAGACTAGAACTAGGGGGCACAGCCTCAAAATACGGGGGAGCCCATTTAAAACCGAGTTGAGAAGGAATTTCTTCTCCCAGAGGGTTGTGAATCTGTGGAATTCTCTGCCCAAGGAAGCAGTTGAGGCTAGCTCATTGAATGTATTCAAATCACAGATAGATAGTTTTTTAACCAATAAGGGAATTAAGGGTTACGGGGAGCGGGCGGGTAAGTGGAGCTGAGTCCACGGCCAGATCAGCCATGATCTTTTTGAATGGCGGAGCAGGCTCGAGAGGGTAGATGGCCTACTCCTGTTCCTAATTCTTATGTTCTTATGTTCTTATGTTTATACACTGGAGTTTAGAAGGATGAGAGGGGATCTCATAGCTAACATATAAGATTCTGACGGGACTGAACAAGTTAGATGCGGGAAGAATGTCCCCGATGTTGGGGAAGTCCAGAACCAGGGGACACAGTCTTAGGATAAGGAGTAGGCCATTTAGGACTGAGATGAGGAGAAACTTCTTCACTCAGAGAGTTGTTAACCTGTGGAATTCCCTGCCGCAGAGAGTTGTTGATGCCAGTTCATTGGATATATTCAAGAGGGAGTTAGATGTGGCCCTTACGGCTAAAGGGATCAAGGGGTATGGAGAGAAAGCAGGAAAGTGGTACTGAGGGAATGATCAGCCATGATCTTATTGAATGGTGGTGCAGGCTTGAAGGGCCGAATGGTCTACTCCTGCACCTATTTTCTATGTTTCTATGTTTTCTTTCCCTTTTAGGTATTTGTATCACATATTATTGCAAAAGGGCAGATGGCTGCCTTGTGCTTAAGACTGTACTGCTATGGATCAAGATGATTTGCCATCTGCTTTTCATCTTTGGGAAAGAGAACCTCATGTTTAATTAGTGCCTGCTCCTCTCTCTGTGAGCCCAGCTCAAGTCGTGAAGTGACAGTCTGGGGAAATAATCGGTATAAGTCCCCATCACACCACTCTGTGGCACAATGTGATTGGTCTCCTTTACTAGCTGAATTTGAAAATCAATAACACATTAATTTAAAAAAATGTAACTGGAGGAAAAACACGTCAATATGTGAAATGCTTGCAAATGGATCTTGAAAGATAAATTTACTAATCAACAACCATTGAAAGAAAACCATTTGCATTAGATACGCACCGGTCACAGGCATTCACTGTCTACATTTCTTTTTTTCCAAAGTGTCATGTAATCATAAGGAGAGTTGTTCCTCTGAAATCAAACCACATTGCCTTGGAGTATTTTTAAGCTAAGTTCCTTTAACACGCAGAAATCCAAACCTTAAAAAAAAATAAAACCTTCTTCGGAGAGCCTGAAAACCACTAGGAAATGTGAAAAACTGAGACAAATTTGCAATAAATTCTGTTCAAGGAGGTTCAAAAAGATCAGTGTTGAGCTATAAAGACCAAATGCTTTACTCTGTTATGTTCATTAGCACTAATTGTATAAATTAAATCACATAATTATGCACCATGATTTCACATGTAAAGATTGAATCTCACCATTCAATAGCCATTAGAAACCAATTCTAAGGAATGATGATAAACTTGATGCTTTTACTTTTGCTGTTTATTTGTGCATTTAAAAAAAAATCTTATTGGTGATGGTTGATGATATCACTGGGGGAAATGACTTGGAGGGGGTACTGGATCTTTGTGTGGGGCACTTGAACCAGTATCAATAAGGACGCAATCTAAGGGGTGCTCCAGCAACCATGGAATTTCTGTTCATTATTGGTGTCTGTGTTGGGGGTTCTGCTCCCTCTCATGATTATGCATTTGACAAACAGCCAATCCTAAATTGCGTCATCAGGGGAGCTGCCGAGATGGGGGGTGTGATATATTTTTTAATGGAGGAAATGTGAATCAGAAGACAGATCACCTTGACCCGAAAACAGGCCCAGTCAAATCTTTATCCCGACATCTTTATAGATCTGAAAACAGCTGGAGTTTCAATTTGTCTTGGCCAGTAGCACAAAACAGGCAATAGTAAATCGGCACTCCATCCAATTTTCTTTTCCATTGGAAATCCTTGCATTATTTGCTCCTTTCTGAAAAAAATTATTGAATAGAGTGCAAATGCCACCCAATACAGACTTATACCCCAGCTATATCAAATACCAGAGGACCTCTTTTGACACCGACAAGTGCTGGGACTGTAGGCATACAAAAACGGTTTCAAACCCTACATTTATGCAAGTATAATTAGCTGAATAAAGTTTAAATCTCCATGACTGCAAAAGGCAAAGAAATGATTGAAATTGCCTCCAGTATGGAATTCTATGACTCATTGGATTCCTGATTCATACACTATCCATTAGGCCATAAGCTTGCTGTTCTATTTCATCACATCATTCATTATTTAATAGACAAACTGCGCAACTGTAACATGAAAGGTAAGATTGGAGTGAAAACACAAAATGCTGGAGATACTCAGCAGTTCAGGCAGCACCTCTGGAGAGAGAAACAGAGTTAACGTTTCAGGTTGATGACCTTTCATCAGATTGGAGTGAATGGTTGATGTTATATAAGAACATAAGAAATAGGAGCAGGAGTAGGCCATACGGCCCCTCGAGCCTGCTCCGCCATTCAATAAGATCATGGCTGATCTGATCATGGACTCAGCTCCACTTCCCCGCCCGCTCCCCATAACCCCTTATCCCCTTATCGTTTAAGAAACTGTCTGTTTCTGTCTCAAATGTACTCAATGTCCCAGCTTCCACAGCTCTCTGAGGCAGCGAATTCCACAGATTTACAACCCTCTGAGAGAAGAAATTTCTTCTCATCTCTGTTTTAAATGGGCTGACCCTTATTCTAAGATTATGCCCTCTAGTTCTAGTCTCCCCTATCAGTGGAAACATCCTCTCTGCATCCACCTTGTCAAGCCCCCTCATAATCTTATACGTTTCGATAAGATCACCTCTCATTCTTCTGAATTCCAATGAGTAGAGGCCCAATCTACTCAACCTTTCCTCATAAGTCAATCCCCTCAGCTCCAGAATCAACCTAGTGAACCTTCTCTGAACTGCCTCCAAAGCAAGTATATCCTTTCGTAAAAATGGAAACCAAAACTGCACGCAGTATTCCATGTGTGGCCTCACCAATACCTTATATAACTGTAGCAAGATTTACCTGCTTTTATACTCCACCCCCTTTGCAATAAAGGCCAAGTTACCATTGGCTTTCCTGATCACTTGCAGTACCTGCATATTATTCTTTTGTATTTCATGCACAAGTATCCCCAGGTCTTGCTGTACTGCAGCACTTTGCAATCTTTCTCCATTTAAATAATAACTTGCTCTTTGATTTTTTTCTGCCAAAGTTCATGACCTCACACTTTCCAACATCATATTCCATCTGCCAAATTTTCACCCACTCACTTAGCCTGTCTAAGTCCTTTTGCAGATTTGTTGTAATCTCCTCACACATTGCTTTTCCTCCCATCTTTGTATCGTCAGCAAACTTGGCTACGTTACACTCAGTCCCTTCTTCCAAGTCGTTAATATAGATTGTAAATAGTTGGGGTCCCAGCACTGATCCCTGCGGCACCCCACTAGTTACTGGTTGCCAACCAAAGAATGAACCATTTATCCCGACTCTCTGTTTTCTGTTAGTTAGTCAATCCTCTATCCATGCTAATATTTTACCCCCAACCCTATCCTAGTAACATTACCCCAAACCAGTACTATTACCCCACCCAACAACATTAACCTAGCCTAGTAACATTACTCCAACCTAGTAACATTAACCCAGCCTTGTAACATTAAACCAGCCTAGTAACATTCCCCAAACCAGTATCATTACCCCAACCCCAGTAGCATTAACCCAGCCTAGTAACATTACCCAACCCAGTAACGTTAGCCCAACCCAGTAACATTACCCCAACCCAGTAACATTAACCCGGTAAAATTACCCCAACCCAGGAACATTACCCCCGCATGTTAACATTATCCCAACCCAGTAACATTACCCCAACCCACTAACATTAACTCAGCCTAGAACGTGTTGTGTGCAGAGGTTTCTAAAACAATGCTGGGTTTGAAATTGTTTGCCTCCTTTCTGTTTGGCGACAGAACATTCCAGAATACATTTCCCTTCAGAAACAATGGGGTATAAAATAGTCTTGGGCAGCAACTCACAATGGGCGATAGGAAAATGGGATGTTCCCAAATGCCTGCTCGTGCTGCTTTCTGTTTAGCCACTAGGGAGGTTGGTGTTGGCATGCTCTCAGATTTTCCCTGTTGCAATGCGCTCAATGTTAGCAATAGCTCCTTGAACTATTTTCTCGCCTTGTGCCATTAGTCAAAAGAACAGTACACATGGAAAGGAAGAATTGCCCAAACCCTCATTTTATGAGAAGGTTGCAGTACCTGTGGCAGAGGCTGTGGTGGTGCTGAGGAGAATCAGCATACTCACTGAGAGATGTGGTTATGATAGTTGGCAGTGAGGTAAACTGTGGTAACCACCGGAAGGTAGTGGTAGCTTAGGAAGCAGTGTCATGAGAATCTGACTAGCCACCTGGGAGTGCTATTGAAAAATTCTGCTCTCTGACCAAAATAGAAGCAGCTGTTCATCCAGTGAAGAATTTTCAGTCAAGGATTGTCAGGGTTCCCAAAAACAAATGCATTTGTTGTGTGCAAGGTTTTGAATAATTGTGGTAAGACTTCAGCAACAATGTCTATTAAGGTGGTGACAGCCCCAAGCCACAAAACATTATTTTGTCCTCCACACATTTTACTTGGTTAATGGTTTCCGACAGTGAGGTTTTCACAGGAATGGAAACCACACAGAACCACATTCGAGAATATTGCTATTAATCATAGAATCATATAGCCTATCATGCCTGTGCCGGTTCTTTGAAACAAGTTAAAAACCCTATGGGCTAGGATTTCCCAAAAATCCTCCATCACCGGATTGCCACCCAAAATAACTCTAAGATTCTCAAATTATTGCCGGCAAAAAAATTCCATTTAAAAAAAAAAAGAAAAAAATTCGCCCAGCGAAAAACAATGGACCTTACACACCGATTCTTGGCGGAAAATGGAATCTTGGGTCGATTGGGTGGTTCTTTAAAAAAAATGGGCGATAATTGCTAAAATTTATACCGAGGCTGCGGGTTGGGCCCGGGAGGAAAGAAACACAAAAAATATTTTTTCAAAAAACGTAAATTAAAAAAAATCAGAAAAACATTCTCAGGACCCTTTTCACTTTAATCACTGCAAGAGAACTTTAAAATAATTAGTAAAAACCCATTTACTTACGTTTTTTTTTGGCAGGGTTACTTACCCTAACGCTCAGCACTGCCCAGCTCCGCTGCTTCTCGTGCGGCGTTTATTTCTCAACTTGCTTCCAGGTCACCGCTGAGCTAAAAATCAGGCGATGGCGGTCTACGGACAGTGCACGCCGGCAGTCCACTTCCCAGCAGTATTTCGAAACCGCCGACGTGGAAATTTTCGCCCACCCGGTTCTCGCCCAAACGACCAATACCTCCGAGAAACCGGGCAATGGAAATTCTAGCCCTTAGTCACCGATGAAACATACACAGGGCTAGAAATTCTGTTGCGCCCCGTTTGGGGCGATAATTTTTAAAATCTGAGAAAAGTGTTGCCAGGCGCTAATCCTTTTTTGATCCCGGGAACTTCAGCTTTAATGCTCCAAGAGGGAAGTAAGAGCGCTAACTCAAGCTCTAACCACTTCTCTTGGGGCGCTAAAGTGCGTGAGCGGGGCAGTAGCGGCAGAGCGCTGAACAATGTGCGGTGCTGTGCTAACGGCATCAAAGGCTGCTTCCCTCTCTTAAAGGGAAGGGCCAGTGATGGTTTGCAACATTCTTCTTCACAGTTCCGTGGGGCCAGGGGACCTGCGCGACTTCAATTACAGCCCCAGAGAGTGGAGGGCTTGGCCGTTGCGTAGCAGTGATGCCTCAAAAAATTTCAGCAGGCAAGGCATCAGACTGGTGCATGAATAATGTTTGGCCTACCTGACCACCGCTGCCTTTAATTAGCACTCCGCAAGCGGCCAGCCGAAGTTGACAACGCCTCCTCTTCCTGCCGTTGTTCACGCACGGCAATACGGCAGGGGACGGGAGCGAATTTCACAATCCGGGGCGGTAACGGGGCGCTGCGCATTTGATGATGTCACGGTCTACGGGGTGCTAGAGACCGAGGCTGTAAGTGTTAGCGCCACCTCAAAACCGTCGGGGAAGTTCGCGGGCATCGCTGAATTTGTCGCGCCCGGTTGGTAAACCCTTAGCGTCCCGTTACCGCCCCCCCCCGCAGGCGTTAACAGGAGGCACAAAGCAGCCAAATTCCTCCCCCACAGAATTTACAGCACAGAAACAGGCTATTCGGTCCAACAAGTCTATGCCAGCGTTTAGTGCGAGCTAGGGGGCCCTCCATAATCGCAAGCCCCCTCCCACCTTACTTCATCTCACCATATCACCAGATCCTTCTATTCCTTTCTCCCACATGTACTAATCTAGCTTCCCCTTAAATGGATCTGCGCTAGTGACCGCAACCACTCCACGGAGCAGAGAGTTCCACATTCTCACCACTCTCTGAGTAAAGAATAACAGCAATGCTGAAATGGCTGTTGTTGTCTTATAAAATCCCCCACATACTATATTCACTCAGTATGTTAATTTTGAATTTTAGTTCTCTCTGTAGGTGGCATTTTTGAAAGCACCCAGGGCTATTCTAATGATGGGCACCATATGAGAAAATCACACCTGCACTGCTTGTAATTTAATGGCCACTGATTTCGATGGGAAAAAATGTCATGGGGTAGTGCACCTGCAATTTTATGATAAGCCACATACTGTGTGTAATGCCACACTGGTCTCAGAGAATGTGCACACTGTGCCTCTAATTCCTATTGTTGGTGTAAACATTTATTTTCAAATTTCCAGTATTAACTGTTCCCTACCCCCTGCCCCTTAATAGCCTCATTCCCAACAAATTAAGAACCTGCAGAAAATAGTACTTTAGCATTTCTTTTCTTGGAAATCCTAATTTCCAGAGGGGATTCAATAGTGTCTGTGTCCCTTTTTGGAGTTTAACAACACTCCTGGAACATTATTTGTCCTTTTCTAGGAGAGTGCTAAAGCAGCCTTGTGTGGGTCTTGTGTCCACTTTGTGTCCAATGCAAAGTGTGAAGCTCTTACTTCTCAAAATCAATTGAAAAATGTAGATTCAAAGGAATCTGCCATAAAACCGCCTGAATTTCAGACGTTTTCAATACTTTGCAGGAAGCCAGGAGAGAATTAGATGGCTAGTTGTTTTTAAAAATCACACTGCTGGGCTTTTTAATGGACTGGGTCAGGGGGCACATGCCAAGTACACGAGGGAGAAAGGAATAGAAGGATATGTTGATCGGGTGAGATGAAGTAAGATATGGGGAGGCTTGTATAGAGCATAAACACCAACATAGACCTGTTGGGCCAAATGGCCTGTTTCTGTCCTGCAAGTACTATATAATACTCTGTAATGTCTGAATTTCTGGCATACACTCCCTTAGATTCACTCCTGGATTATAACACAACTAAATAACACTCACTTTTATGAGTTTGAGAATTAGCTAGGTAGCTCCCCTTCTATGCTTTATGTAAGCACCACTATGATAGAACTCTCTCCACAATGAACATAATGGAGGTTTGAAACCCAACTTCCCTGCTGACATTGATTCAAATTGCTATAAGTGACAGGGTGGGCTCAACCCTCTGTAACAAGGGAATGCCTTGCTGCCCTGCCTTTTTTTTGTTTGGATGAGGAGGAGTCTGTTTTGCCGTATTCTCCTATTACCACCGAAGAGGTTATTAGCTTCTTGTAACCTGGTCAGGCTCTGAGCCAGGTTGGCTACCCAGCAGATGTCTGAAAAAATCTCCTCCCTGAATTGGTTTCTTTTCTACAAAGTATGTTCCAGTATAATACTGAGACTGGTTTTACCCCTGACATTGAGAGCTATGTGTCCATTTCCCTGTTGCTGTAGAAGGACACAAACTTTCTTAACTCAGCCCCCTCTAGGCCAATATCACAATATCGTAAAATGTTTGTCAAAATGTTGGACACCAGTCTGCGCAGTCAGTCACACATTAATGTGGCATTTCCATTTTCCACAAGAACTATCTTTCTGAATTCTTGCCAATTTGTGCTAACCAATGGGGAAATTTGTGCTGCAGATTCACATCCACTAAGTGCAGGTTTGGGATTTCCCCAAATCAGGAAGTGTTCATGTGCTGTAATTGTACAGTGTAATTTCAATTTTCTGTAGGGGCTATATTGCCAACCAAGGGATGTAAATATTATTGCATTTGTCACTGGATTTAAAACCAGGTCACAGAAAAGAAAAGATTGTTCCAATCCACCGCTCCACCCAGCTTCCATAGCTATATTTTCATATTGAAATATTAAATATTCATTACACGCTCCAAAAAAACATCATTTTATTCATATAAAAAATCCATTAACACAGCTACTAACTACAAGAGATCAAAGCTGACTCCTTCAGCCCAGTGATGCATAAGCAACAAACGGAGGTCGACTCCCTCCCATGTCATTTGAGTGAGCCACCTGGTGGGTTGACTAAGAGGCAACATTGATAACATTTGCGGACCATCCTATTTATCCAGTTGAGATTAGAATAGATGCACTAGTTATTTTGAAGGGGTGGGGGGAGGGGGAGATAGGTAGAAAATATGAGAAGAGGAAAAACTGTAATTAACAGAGAGCGTGTTGCTTCCAGTACATTAAATTGGTACCGTAACCTTCAAATATGGTCATGGTTAGAATTTTGGATATTTACTAGACAGACAACTAAGATGAAGAATTTTGAAATTAATCCTTGAAACATTTTTAATGTTTTTTCTTTTATATTTTCCCCTTCTTTGTTTTATTAAAGCCCATTCAAGCAGGCAACTTGCTACAACAAACATATTGTGTCATTCGCGAGCCATATGACAGAGTATTGGTAAAGAATGATTGATGTAAAAAGAAACCCTCTTGACCCTCACTTAACACTGAAAGCAATTGCAAATAAGTCTTTATTCTCTTCCCTAGTGGATGACCCTGAATGACATTTTGCTGACTGTATCTAGTCAGATGTGGAGCATAACCCTGCTAACAGCTCAAAGCTCAAATGTTTGGCTGAACCACATGAATCACTAAATACCACCTAATATAAACAAGACAAGTCCCTGAGGACAGCAATAGCAGCACAAAGGACAGCACACCGGAAGATAGGATCAGCAGTAAGCCATTCAACCCCTCGAGCTGGTTCTGCCATTCTGACCTGTACCTCAACTCCATTTAATCTGTCTTTGCTCCATATTGCATGATACCTCCCTTGGCAGAGAGGTCAATAACCAGGGGGCATAGATTTAAAGTAATTGGTCGAAGGATTAGAAGGGAGTTGAGAAAAACTTTTTTCACCCAGAGGGTGGTGGGGGTCTGGAACTCACTGCCTGTAAGGGTGATAGAGGCAGAAACCCTCACCACATTTAAAAAGTACTTGGATGTGCACTTGAAGTGCCGTAAGAGCTGGAAAGTGGGATTAGGCTTGGATAGCTCTTTTTTTGGCAGCACAGACACGATGTGCCATAAATTTCTGTGATTCTACCCATACCTAACAAAAATCTATCGGTCCCAATTGTGAACATTTCAATTGACCTCCACAGCTTTTTTGGGGAAAGAGTTCCAGATTTCCGCTGCTGTTTGTGTTCAAAAGTGTTTCCTGATTTCATTCCAAAATGGCCTAGCTCCAACTTTAAGACTATGGCCCCTTGTTCTGGTTTCCCCCATCAGAAGAAATAGTTTCTCTGTAAAAGGTAACACTGCTTATTGTGGGGATTTAGCATAAGCAATGTTCCAGGGTGTTGAGTGCTGGAATAGAGATGAAGCAATGAAAACACACGGTTCCTCGTTCCAGTATAAACCATCCTGCAATGCTCATTAGAACCAAAAGTGTCTTGACATTCTTTCCACGGTGCAGTGATATGTGGCCATTTTACAAATTCAGGAGCAGTCTTGCTTTTGACCTGCAAATCTCATTCATAAAATGCAGGCTATTCCTGAAATCTCACAAAATTGGCTGACCAGATTGTGTACAAATTGACAGGTGTGTTTCCTACATTACAACAGTGTCTATACTTCAAAAAAGTACTTAATTGTCTGTAAAGTGCTTTGGACACTCTGAAGTTGTGAAAGGCGCTATATAAATGCTAATCTCTTTATAAAATAATGATGATTTGTAACCTTGATGAAAATAATTGCAGTAACCTCTTGAAAGTAAGGTTGAATTATTTTTAAAGCTCTTAAATTTATCATAATTACCAGCTACAAGAGATTCTGTCAGTTCAAATGAGCCTGGTTGCCTCATTGCATGCCAGAGTGTCTGTCTTGTAATTCCTACTAAAACACTGGTTCGGCCTCAACTGGAGTATTGTGTCCAATTCTGGGCAATGCACTTTGGGAAGGATGTGAAGGCCTTAGAGCGGGTGCAGAAAAGATTTACGAGAATGGTTCCAGGGCTCGAGGGGCTAGATGGCCTACTCCTGTTCCTAATTCTTATGTTCTTAAGTTCATATGAGGGACTTCAGTTATGTGGATAGACTGGAGAAGTTTGGGGTTGTTCTCCTTAGAGCAGAGAAGGTTGAGAGGAGATTTGGTAGAGGTGTTCAAAATTGTGAGGGGTCTGGACAGAGTAGATAGAGATAAACTGTTCTTATTGGTGAAGGGTCAAGAACCAGGGGGACACAAATTTAATGTGATTGGCAAAAGAACCAAAGGTGACATGAGGAAAAACTTTTTTATGCAGAGAGTGGTTAGGATCTGGAATGCCCCACGAGGCCTCCAATCATCATCCCGGGCCTCCCACCCCACCCTCGGCCAACCACCAACGATGATGATGAAGCCGGTCCCGATCCTCTCTCACCCCTCCGCCCCCACCCCCACCCCCGCCGATCCCTGGCCGACCGACCCCCACGGTCCATAGTTGAAGCCTCCATCCGCCCCCACCGTGATCCCCGACCCCTGCCAATGCTCTCTCCCTCCTCTCGATCCCCAACCCCTGCTGATTGCCGATCCTCCTCCCGCCATCTCTCCCCCGGGCCGGCCCCTCGCTTCTCAGGCCTCGCAAACTATTTGGCTGCGGGCGGAAATTCGAGGCCTCACATTCAAATCAGGCGCTGCCGTTAAAGTCAGCAATGCCTGCGGGAACCACGCCCTCCCGAATTTCCTGCCCACCTCAGAGGACCCCCGCCCGCAACCCGTCTACCGGGGAAATATTCCGCCCGCATGTCTCAGTGTGGATTCTTCAATCTCATTGGTTGAAGAGATACACTGTTGCTTGATCTGCTCACACACTCCACAGATTCCCTGTAGAGGCCCGTCATGCTGAATAGGGTCTCCAGTAACCATAAGTTGCCACTCAAAAGTCCACAAAAATTCTGTGGGCAGCTGTGAGCGCACCTTTATCGAGAATGCTCCTGATTAGCCACTGTACCTTCAGTTGAGAAATTAGTAGAATCACCAGATACACATGTAAATGTTGAGTCCAATCCTCTCTTCAGTCAAAGTGCACATACACACACTTCCAGCAGGCTTTACTGGATGGTAATCCAAAATGGAAATTTGGTCTGATTTTTTTTAACTCTATAGTCCAGGGGTGCTAAGGCCAATTGTATCACCCCTGTTTTTGGCCTGGCTGAGATCAGCTAGCGAAACACAGACCAGAGATAATACCTGCGGCTCCCCTGTTCCACATGGTTCAGCTATCTATCACTGCACAAATTTGCTGAGTCACCGGTGGGGGTGGGGCAGTCACAGTCCTGTAACTGCAACCACAATTACAAATATTTGCTTGTATAATGCTATGAAACGACCCTAATGAGGCATTGTCATGACAGTTTAATTGCAATGAATTGGGAATGAAAGGAAAATAGAGGGCACTTTAGGCCCCGACGTGTGGAATCTGTGCAAAAGCTTTTAGTGGGAGCCACATCATCAGAAAGTGGGGGTCATTTTCAACTGCGCTGCCTGGGCGATAAACTGGTGGAGAGGATTGCCCACCCATTGTACAATCTGCCCGATTTACATCCCAAGGGTCAAAGTTGAAAATTATCCAGTGTATCTAATTTGCACTTTTCATTGTTCACTGGTACATTGGTAAAAATATTTTTTGGTGAACTTCTGTGCTCAGTAAGAAGAATGCTGACACTGCTGGGGAACAGAGCGGTTTTGCAATTGATTCAGCCAGCATCAATACCAAGTACTCCCCTGAGCAGGTATTGCAGGGGATACAGATTAATTGTTGGGCAAAGCTCCTGCTATTCTGCCTCTAGAATATGCCTTAAGCCAAACCTCAGAAAAGCACTCCCTATTATACATACTTTTTCTCCCCAACCATGTTTTGACATCTCCGACTGAGGTGAACAATTTAATGGAAATTTTTACTGTGAACTCACACCACAAAGCACTTGATTGAGACTGACTGAACTCACATCACAGCTGACAAGAGCAAGATGACTTTTATCCCATAAGTATGGGTTCACACTAAGGCCGCAGGGTGAAAGCGGAGCATGGTAAATAACCCACTGAGATACTTATCCCCACCTCCTTGGAAAGTTATTTCATTATATCTGGTTCAGCTATACTTCATTCATCAAATGCAGGCCTTATGTAAATATTTACTTGCCATAGAATAAAAACGGAACGCACTGGTAATGGTGATCACTTTACACAGGTCAACTTGGACAATTAGGAGCCTTCTCCATTAAAAAGGTGCTCTCATCCTTTTGTTGACATCTACACTATTTACAAAGGGGAGGAACTCATGGGAAACCCGTGATTTAAACTGCTCCGTTCTGAGATTCCTTTCTGAGAAACTGAGGAAAGGTCTTCTGCTGAATTATATTTCAATGGCAATTTCAATGCTCACAATCAGGATGTAAAAAAAAACAGTTTTGAAGAATTGGGATGACTTTGATTCTTTGTTTATTAAGAACATAAGAATATAAGAATTAGGAACAGGAGTAGGCCATCTAGCTCCTCGAGCCTGCTCCACCATTCAACAAGATCATGGACACAGCTTCACTTGCCCGCCCGCTCCCCATAACCCTTAATTCCCTTATTGGTTAAAAATCTATCTCTTTGTGATTTGAATACATTCAATGAGCTAGCCACAGATTTACAACCCTCTGGGAGAAGAAATTCCTTCTCAACTCGGTTTTAAATTGGCTCCCCCGTATTTTGAGGCTGTGCCCCCTAGTTCTAGTCTCCCCGACCAGTGGAAACAACCTCTCTGCCTCTATCTTGTCTATCCCTTTCATTATCTTAAATGTTTCTATAAGATCACCCCTCATCCTTCAATATCCTATCAATATTTATCATTGATTTTAGTAAGCTCAGAGCCAAAGGGACATGGAAGGAGGCAGGTTAGTGCCCACGGTCCCCTGCATACTTATAATTTGCTGCTGGCTCCGTGATCACTCTCTTCCTCTCCCCGAATAAACATTTGCAGGAAAAAAATACTAATTTGAAAGCCACTGGAACGAGTAATTAATTCTCTGCATGGAACAGTCTGAGGTAACGTCTAAAGACTCAACAACCATTTACCTTTGGTGTGTTCTGAAGAGGCCAGTTGTCTGTAATGGATACTGGCACTCTGTCCAGACAGTAAATGTTACATTGAGGTTAGGAAGTAAAAACAACCATGTTCTTGCCCCAGCCAGTGAAATATTGTCAGTAATAAACAGCACATTGTTATCCTAAAAAAAAATCCCATCAGGCAACTGTCTACGACATCTGTAACAGTTGAAACAAACCTTGCGTTCTGTGTAAGACTGGCCATTCATCAGAGGAGCTGTGGGGGACAGTTCAATGGCTTCTGGTTCATGAAAGATGACGGTTGGTAGGGGCTCCTTCCGGAGTGTCAGAACATTCAGCTTTGTTTTCAGCATGGTCTGAAAGTGCTGGAATGCAAAAGAATGAATCAAATACGGTAGATGAGTGCTTTTGAGTTCGAGTTAACTATTTAAATAACAGGTTTTGCCATTGGGATTCCCTTTGGAAAGATGCCCTGATGGCAAGACTTCACCCTGAAACTGGATTCTTTTCAAATGTTATCAAAAAAAAAACATGAGCAAATTAACTGCCTCAGCTCTTCCTGCAGGTCAGAACATAAGCAAAATACAACAGAGGATCCTCCATAATGCAGTGAATAACGGAAATCGGCAGATAATTGAGAGTCTCTGAACTTTGCTCTTGAATTTATGGTACATCAATACTCAGACATGGAAGGAGGGTGAGTGAAATACATGCAAAAAATAGTTTGTGTTACCAACAAAAATAAATAAATGGCAATGAAAATGTTGCGCAATGAGAAAATATCTTGAACAAGGATTTGTCCTGAGATGGATAAACTGGACAGTGAACAACAGAAGTACAATAATGGAAGATCCACTGGATAAGCTTGTAAAACGTTTATTTTTGAGGAGGGGCTCTTTTCCCAGGGTGCCGCTACTGCGGTTTCTCAGCGAGTGTGGACAATTGTAGGTTGAGGTAACTTGTGTGGATGAATTCTCCCAAGTCCTTGTGTAGGAATTACCTGATATTAGTTTGGTAACTCTTCCTTCAAAGGCACCAGTTGGGAACTAAGGCTTGTGGAAATGCATTTTTGCTTATGGGACAAGGCAGCTTCAAACCCTTGAAGGATCTTAAAAACCTTTAAGTGGTTTTGGAGTAATATGCAGTCAGGGCGTATAAGGACACTTGTAAATTCAAAAGATTTTATTTTGCCCTACAGGTTTCGATTAGATCTCAAATAACTATAAATTCCATAGGATTTTAATTCTCTTGAGTATTACATTTTCCTGGTACACTTTGAAACAACTTGTACTGGACAATGCTCAGTCTGTGAAGTCTGAAAACGGATTATAAAAACATATGGGACCACGAAACAATCCTAAACTTACAGTATTCTCCAAGTGAAATCAAAAATTTTGTTAGGAGGCTAATATATCATGAACTTCCTGTGCCTTTCACAAATAGAAAAATTCTTAAACCAGCAGTCCAGCAGAGTATGACACTAGCCCATCAGTGTCCGTGTCAGAAATGTTTACCAGCTGTCTGAGGAATGTTAACTGCCAGCAAATTCTTCTCAAGATCTGTAAATGTTGTCTTTGTAAAATAAAAAAAAATAAGCAAACCTCAGAAAACACAAAATAACAAAAAAAAGTCAAATTTTCCTTTGTGCAAACTTGAATATGAACCAGACTTGTACTGGCAAGTTTGAACTGGAACCCCCCACCACACACACATTGCATAATAATGCTTGGGGGGCTCTTATGGCAAAGTGGATTAGAATACCGTCCTTCCATCTATTGGGCATGGGTTTGAAAGCAGCCCAGACTGACTGGCTGTAAGCATCCAGTGTTAATTTTGTTGAGGCGCTGCTAACCTAGTTTCTAGGAACATAGAACAGAATTTCCCATAATTCATTGCTAATTGACAATAAACTATTAATCTCACTTAGAGACAGTGTCAACAGTGGATGATGTGTGAAATTGAGATGCCACACTGGTATAGTATGGGGGAGGGGAGCTCCTCTGAGGCATTATGGCTGAGGCATATTGTTGGAGAATTTCAGAGAAAGCTTTATTCTCCCATGGTCTGATGCTATTTGTGACCAGGCAGTGTTTTCCCTGATAAATAGGATAAATGAAGAATGCGTTTATTTATACTGTAAAAATGGCCGCCCTTTGTCTCTGATTGGTCCCCTTGGAAGATAAGCCACACCCTGAAGTTTCTCTGGAATGTGTAACTGGAACCGCCCATCCCAAGTTCTCACTGACTTCACAAATTGTAACTCGATCCACTTTGACTTCCAGAAGCCACAGAGGATAGATCTCCCCAGAAGCCACCGAGTGCCAGCCAAAGTCCCTTACCCCAGCACGTGCTGCCTCCCCCAGCCGATGTCCCTTGCCCCCCAGCGCAAGTGCGTCCCTCCTCCAACCGAAGTCCCATACCCCAGCCCAAGTGCATTCCTCCTCCAACCGAAGTCCTGCACCCCAGCACAAGTGCTGCCTCCCCCAGCCGAAGGGCCCAAATTTGGCCCTCCGTTTTTTTTCGGCGCACCTCCGAGCCCCCCGTCGACATTTTACATCAGAAGCAGCGACGAAAAAAATCCGTGCGATCATGGCCGTTTCTCGGGCCGTCTGTGGAGCTGGCGTGGTGCAGAAGAAAGGGGGCGGAGCTAGGTCCCGGTTCTGAAAACAGTGCCGGGACCTCTGCACATGCGCATTAAGAGTCTGCGCGCATGTGCAGTAGCTCCTGGCAGGCCGTTTTGGCAAATGTGCGCTGCAGGCTGTATGGGAGGGGCCAAAGTACGCTGTCCCTAGCCCTGGCCGAATGGGCTCCCTCATCAGCGGCCCAGTAGGAGTTCTATTTTTTATTTATTATTTACTGATTGATTTTGGTGCTTTAGGTGCAGGGTTCCTTCTCTTTTATTTGTTAATTAATTGCTTATTACTTTTTGTGCTTTGTTTGGTGCTTGGTGGTGCTTTAAATGTAGTTACTTGCGCCGATTCCTTAACTGTGAGTAAGATCTTTCTGTGCAGGCAAAAGTGGACACATACGCTGCACTAAGTTAGTTTAGTACAACTTTTTTCAGGCCAAATTGGCATAAATGGTGTAAGTGGCTGGGAACGCCCCCTTTTGGAAAAAAAAACTGACCTAACAAAAAACCTAACTAACTCACTTACACTGGCGCAAATTAATTGGCCATATTTGCAACTAAAAAGATACAAATCAAATTACACCAAAAAAAAACGGTGCAACTCATGGGGAAATTTGGGCCCGAAGTCCCTATTTATACCAGCACAAGTACATGACCTTAGCTGGGGTATTGTGTACAGATTGTGAACAGGTTTATTGGATATGAAGTGAATAGTGACAGTGTAGTGAGTTCTGGATTTCATCTACTGCAACTATGTCCCTTGTAGGGGTTATAAGAACGTGATCCGTCTTCCCTGAGTTCCCTCTCTCCCCTCCGATCCCCCCACCCGTGTCTCTCTCTTCCCCCCCCCCCCACCACGCTCTCTCTCTCCCCCCCCAGTCTCTCTCTCTCTCTTTACCACCACCCCCCCGCTCTCTCTCTCCCACCCACACCCCCACCCAGGCTCTCTCCTCTCTCCCCACCATCTTCCAGGGCTCTCTCTCTCTCTATCCCCCCTCCCCCACACGCCCCCTCTCTCTTTCTCTTTCCTCCCCCCCTCCCGCTCGGCCGCCCGCCAGCTCGGGGCTACTCAGGGCCACTCAGGGGTCGGGGCCACTCAGGGGTCAGGGCTGCACAGGGGTCAGGGCTGCTCGGTCGGGGCTCAGCGGGCAATGTGGTCGGAATGATTCAGGTTTGGGTCTGGCACTTCTAGTTCGGGCGGGAGACATCGGGGGTGGAGTCTCGACAGACGCATGCGAAGAAGGACAGAAAAAACACAATACAAATAGTCAGTCCCATAAAGGAATGCCTTTATCTGGTTGAAATTGATGGACAGCTTATGAAGTTGTGAAAATGCATGGACTTGAAGCGTACTTTCCAAGAATGCACTTTCATTATCAACCAAAATCAAAATACATCCAACCACAATACACTTGCAATAATGATCATCGAACACCCCTCAAACAGTTAATGAGCCTCTTATACAGTGAAAAGTTGTTGTCAAGCCAAATGTAGAGTGCACAACTGTTACATTACAACAAGTAAGAAGACCTTGTTTCAAAGATCTGGTTGCTGAAAACCTGCATGGATTGTGTAAAGGAGTGTCACAGAGGTCATTTTGGTGGGAAGGATGACATTGAAGGTTGGCATGCAGGTACAGCAGGCGGTTAAGAAAGCAAATGGCATGTTGGCCTTCATAGCGAGGGGATTTGAGTACAGGGGCAGGGAGGTGTTGCTACAATTGTACAGGGCCTTGGTGAGGCCACACCTGGAGTATTGTGTACAGTTTTGGTCTCCTAACCTGAGGAAGGACATTCTTGCTATTGAGGGAGTGCAGCGAAGGTTCACCAGACTGATTCCCGGGATGGCGGGACTGACCTATCAAGAAAGACTGGATCAACTGGGCTTGTATTCACTGGAGTTCAGAAGAATGAGAGGGGACCTCATAGAAACGTTTAAAATTCTGACGGGGTTAGACAGGTTAGATGCAGGAAGAATGTTCCCAATGTTGGGGAAGTCCAGAACCAGGGGACACAGTCTAAGGATAAGGGGGAAGCCATTTAGGACCGCGATGAGGAGGAATTTCTTCACCCAGAGAGTGGTGAACCTGTGGAATTCTCTACCACAGAAAGTTGTTGAGGCCAATTCACTAAATATATTCAAAAAGGAGTTAGATGAAGTTCTTACTACTAGGGGAATCAAGGGATATGGTGAGAAAGCAGGAATGGGGTACTGAAGTTGCATGTTCAGCCATGAACTCATTGAATGGCGGTGCAGGCTAGAAGGGCCGAATGGCCTACTCCTGCACCTATTTTCTATGTTTCTATGTTTCCCCATCAAATACAGCAGAGCAAGCATAGTGGGCATGGTGAACATTGTCTCAACAGCAAGAAGAACATGGACAAAAGTGAGTGAGGGATTGGCGTCTCTGTTGCTTTCAATACTTTTCTACTTGTGAAAGGCACAGGAAGTTCATGATTGTCTGCCATGACTTAAGGAAGAGCATAGAGTAAGGCATGAATATTATTGTAAAGTAACAGCCAAATTGATTCTTACGGTAAAACTGTATGAATTATGCAAATGCACAGTCTGGACAAGCCCCTGGAAATCAAACTCTTACATGTTGAGGCCAATTCACTAAATATATTCAAAAAGGAGTTAGATGTAGTCCTTACTACTAGGGGAATCAAGGGGTATGGCGAGAAAGCAGGAATGGGGTACTGAAGTTGCATGTTCAGCCATGAACTCACTGAATGGTGGTGCAGGCTCGAAGGGCCGAATGGCCTACTCCTGCACCTATTTTCTATGTTTCTATGTGAATTTAAATTCTTGACGCAATGGAATACCAGTGCTGAGGGCTGTAAAATTATTTTCACCAATCACAGTCTTTCTCTCTTCACTAGTAAATTCAACAGAGAAAATCTGAATGGTGGCGACAGGGAGCACCAACTTGCGGTAAACACCTCCTCACTATTAGCTAGCACAGAGACTCATGATTTTCCCATTCAACTAAAGTGCTCGACCACAATTTCACATTGCCAGTATCTATTTCAGCAATTATGCCTCGTCATTCCTCCTAAACCAGAATGGAACACCAGCATGTTTAAAAACGTACAGTAACTCCTTAAAGTAACAGTTACAGAACCTCCTACTGTGCCATTTATGAGTAGCAAAGTATTGAGTACTTGAGGCAAATATTTTAGTATGACAGCGTTCGGACTCCTATCCACTAATATAAGTAAATTATTCCTTATTCCCTTCAACGCGAGTTTCAGGTCTCTTCCCCTATTCTAGTCTACTCTTTTTGAATCTCAAAAAGTGGCAGGCCTAGATAAAAGCTTTATCTGTTAACAACAACCTGGAATGCTCAATATTACTCCATTGCCATATGGGTATTCAAATCTAAGGTTTTGATTGGTTGGTTGGCAATAGTCAATCAGGGTTGTATTATACATAGGAGGAGAAATTTGACTTACGGCTGCCTGTTTTACACCTAAAATGGGCATAACGTTTCCAAATTTCGTGTTGCAATCTGCCATGCCCAATCCGGACTGGAAGTGCACCGGGTGCCATATTGGCTCGGGTGACTTTTAGTCGTCCAGGACTCCCACCTGAAACAGGCGTTACAGGCATTAGGGTCCTTAAATATGCAAATCAGGGTCTGGCGCGGTTGTAAAACGCCGATTGCGATATTTGGACCATTTTGAAGGCTGGGCCTCATTACCATGCTGCCAGTGAGCTGCATGCCCCAAATGCCTGTCCCATTGAAGCCAGCGATTCCAGGCTGGAGCAACATCGGGTGGCCCAGAGATTGACCTGGCCAACAGGAAGGAAGGACCGTGAGGTAGGGTGTGATTATGGATGATGATGGGAGGGGGATGGTGGGGGGGGGGGGGTGGGGAGAGCCTGCAGTGGCAGCAGCCCACATTAGCCTTATGGATCCAGAGGGGAATCTGCTGGTTCATTCACTACAGACTCTTTATTAGATGGAAAGAGCAGGGTCGAAATGCAACCTAGAGGTGATGGGATTGGAGCTACAGGAATGTACAAAATGGGCTTTCAAGTAACAAAAGAAAGGAATGGTTATGATTAGGCTTTTTGATGTAGAGAGTACACCTGGATCTAGTTAATGAATCTCTGAACAGTTATTTATGAGGTGAGTAGAGACCATTTCTCTCTTATTCGTTTCAACACTTGGACTCATTTCTCAAGGTTAATTCTTCCTGTACATATACATGCTTCAATGCCAAGTGTCAATAACTTTGCCTTTTCTATTAGTCTATGGCTGCATTTTCTAACTGCTGTGCCTCCACTGTATAGCAGTCTTTAGCAGTGATTCAGCTCAGCGCCAGGTAAACCAGAGGTCCCTCCATTAAAACTGGGTCAGCATTGGTGTGCTGCAATACTATGGAAAGGATATGGGAGTGGGAGCCAAGTCAATTGAAAACCTCAGTGCTGGGTTCATTGCCCTTGGAATATTGCCACTGATATATCACTGGACCAACACTGATTTGGCAAACATTCATCCCTCAATCAACATCACCAAAAACTGATTAACTATTCATTCATTTGGTGGCTGTTTGTTGGTCCTTGCAATGTACTAAATGGCCATTGCACTTCAAAGCAACACATTGTTTGCGAAGTGCTTTTAGACATTTCTGAGACGATCCTTCCGATAAGGCACTATATAAATGCAAATCTTTCGTTCATGGAAAAATTGTTAGCATGCTATATTTATTTATGCCAGCAAGATTTTGTTTGAGATTTTAATCCACATCTGTATTTTATTTTATATAAATGATTCACAAAGTCCCAGTCACTTCTTGGATGTAGATTCAACCACTTACTGTCATCTTACAGTAAACACATCCAGCCTGGTATTGCCAGCATCACATTCCTTCTATGCCTCTGACTCTTTTCTTCTGTAATATATGACCTGCATCGAGCACAAAAAAAGGGAGAGAGAAGGTCTCCCATTGAACGTCTCTGCGATTTTAGAGAAAGTGGGTCTCACCAGCACATTACAACTCCTCCATTGTTCCCTGTGCTGTGGCTCACATTGACGTGAAGAAAGACAGGCTTGTGTGAAATGCTTGATATGGATCTCCTGCAGAACAAAACTGTAAATAACGGGTAGGTGCTGATTTCCCCACACAGTGAAGTCACAATTCCAACCAGACCTATCAAGTATGTCCCCCACCTTTCGCCAAGACAGAAACTACAGGGAATTAAACAGCAGTTTGAATTCTGAAGTTTTCTTTGTTAATTTTGAAACTTCAGTAAATAAATAACTTCACAAGAGACTGCAGTTGATGAAAAAATGCACTTTTAGACTGGCTATCCATAGGTTGAAGATCTAACCCAAGGGACATTAAACAATTTAGAAATCTCCAGACCCTCATTAGGAGAGGGAGCAAGTGGAGGTAAGGTGCCTGTCTGAGGCATGGAGGTGAGGGAATCAGAAGTCAGGTCAACCCATGGTGGTCAGAGACAGTCCTGGGAACCGTTGGCTTGTGTATGGGAAGGATACATGGCGTCTGGAGGGGGGGGGAGGGGAAGAGAAGGTAAGAACAGGATTATGAATATGAATGTTTCGGTAACCAACTGATGGAACCATCATTTGATGAGGTATGTTGTGAGCTATGCTGTGATTAGGAAGATGGTTGCAATGCTCTCACACATTTTATGGTGAATTGTGCAACTCAACACGCCGATCATGAGGAGTTCCTGGTAACTGCTGGCCTAGGCTGGCCAAAGAAAATACTGACACAAAAGAGCCAACAAAAATCGAGCACGGTATTAGAAATTAAAATAACGTGATTGTACAGATTGCGCTATAGATGACATGATGAGAAATAGAATGTACCGCAGGAAGAAACTCCCATGGGCCAAATCATCCTCTCTCAAGCCCCATTGATCTTTTGTATAAAGACAAAAGAGGCAGATGAGCAGAGCATGCAGGGTGCAACAGGTGTGGTCCCCTACACCAGAGACCATTAACCCCTTTAAGGAAGCTGCTGGGAAGCTCATTGAAAGGGAGTCTCGAAAGTGAGGTCTGTACAGGTTATCCTAACACACCAAGTCCCACTCACGATCACCCCTGTGTGCGCTGACCTGCATTGGCTCAATTTTAAAATTCTCATCCTTCTTTTCAAATTCCACTATGGCCTCGCCTCTCATTATCTCTATATTCTCCTCCAGCCCCACAACCCCCCCCGAGATCACTATGCTCTTGCGCATCCCTGATTTTCAGCGCTCCGCCATTGGTGGCCGTGCCTTCAGATGCCAAGGCCCTAAGCCTGAAATTCCCTCCCTAAACCTCTCCGCCTCTCTACCTCTCTCCCCTCCTTTAAGACGCTCCTTAAAACGTATCTCTTTGGCCAAGCTTTTGGTCACTTGTCTTAATATCTCCTAATGTAGCTTGGTGCCAAATTTTGTTTGATAACTCACCTCTGAAGTGTCTTGGGATGTTTTACTATGTTAATTATGCTATATAAATACAGAACTAGTGATATGTCTTATTTATGTAATGTAGTGTGACTGTCGCCAAGTGCACACCAGAACTTGTAATGACAATGGATTACCCACATGAATAAGTATGGATGCTCATAATGTACCATCTGCTCTCCTCATAGAGCAAAGAGAATTCACTCACCCTTGAACAAGAGCAACACAGACAAAAGCAGCAACTGTCATCCCCCACACTTGAATCAGTCACCATACACGCACCTCACAGGCCGTGATGTTTACAGGGAATTGTAGGATGAGACTAGCTTTGAGACTAGGGAGGGAGAACAGGCTGAATAGAACTGTTGGAATAGAAGCAGAAGTGTTAGCTGAAATAAATAGCAAAACATTTTTGTCGTAGGAGAAACTGAAAAAAACAGGCTATGAGGTAGTGAAAGATAAAAACGCTGTTGTAGATGGGCAAGGAATATCAAAAATATAAATCAGAAATGTAGATAAAAGAATAAAAGTTAATGTTCTCAAGATTAAGTGTGATGATTGAGTGCTATGTACATGAATGTACAAAACATTCAAAACAAAATTTTCAATGTTCTAAGTATTAATCAATTTGGAGGGATATGATACAGCAGGGGGTAATCTATTGTTTAGCGGATGGCTGGTGGAATATGGAGCAAACCACGCAGCAGTTGCAGTGGGAGGCCCAGAGCATTTCGAAGGCTGGGCCTCATTTAAATAAAACTAGTGAGCTACCTGCCCCAAATGGACGACCTGATGGAGCTTGCTGGATTTGGGCCGCTGCAGTATCGGGCAGCCTCGGGGATGCCTGGCTGGCAGCAAGGTAAGCTAGGTTGAATGGGTGCTGCTCAGACTATGGAAGGGTTGGAAATGGTGAATCCCAGGGATCAGTGTTGGGATGACCTTTCCTCTCAGTATATATAGATGATTTGGACTTGGGTATTGGACACACAATCTTGAAATTTGCTAACAACACAAGAGTAGGGGCAATGTTGTAGATGTTGTAAACACTGTTATTGATAGGCAAAAGACACAGTGGACCACCATATTGGTTCATTCTAAAACACAGATATTTGACACTTAGGGAGGCTACAGTTCTCGAGTTTTAGTGAAAAAGTAGACATGACTATAAAGTGGGGAATAACACTTTATGCTCATCTCTCATTTGCTAAAATTATCAAACAGAGGAAAATGTACCTTTTGGTTCCCTCAAAATTTACAGCACTGTGCATACTGCAGCCTTGTGATCCTGTTTATAACCCCAACATACAGCCATATTAACGAATACACCCCCCAGAAACGTGCAGTAAAACTGAGAATATATGCTCACTGTTATTACCCCCTTGTTGTTCAGCAACCAAAGACAATATTTAATGTACAGCATACATCGAAATATGATTTATTTTGGGTTTTTTCTCCTTACTAAATTCTCAAGACATTACATTCACACATATTTTATGAAGCTATTGCACATTTTGATTTTATAGTGCTTACAGAAGTAGATAAAGGAAAGAAAAGAAACTAACTGGCACTTATATAGCATTTTTTATGACCTCAGGACATTCCAAAGCGCTTTACAGCCAATGAGTACTTTTGAAGTGTAGTCACTGTTATAATGTAAGGAAACACGGCAGCCAATTTGCATACAGCAAAGCCCCACAAACAGCAATGAGATACATGAACAGATAATCTGTTTTAGTGCTGTTGGTTGAGGGATAAATAATACAGGGTACATAAGAGATAATACATTAAGGTTAATTGACATGGCTGTCCTTGCGCTGGAAGCAATGTGGGTTTTCGAGTTGAATCAATTTATTTGGCCTTGGTCTCGAGATCAGTTGAGTCAGAGAAATTGTGGTCTTGTGTACTAAGCAGTTATGTTAATTGAAATCATTGAGACCACCAAATACAGACTGTAGACTGTTTTGTATTTCTCCAGTTTCAGAAGGAGGCCAAATATTACTCTTTTTGATTGGGATATGTCTATATATACTTATGATACCAGGAGGGCTACATCCTGCTATGGGGACAATGGGTCTTCCAGAATAGAAAGCTACAACAGTCTTTCAATGGTTATTGCTTAGTACGAAGTCTTTCGATCTGGCACTTAAACCCCATCCTGAACTGTTCTCATCAGGATATGACTCATACAATGGTAAAATCACGAGTGATTCATGGATGAGAATGGAACTGTTTCTGGCAAGTGTTTTGAGATCAGATTTTCCAAATATAACCGTACAGTTTAGAAGTCAGACACCTTTGCGGAAGTACTGCCACATCATTGCACCAGATGGAAATATTTGAGAGCACAGTTCACCAAAGTGTCTGTTATACGTTTTCTTTGTTAAAACCCTGTTCAGTATACCTGAAACATGAGGAAAGAAAAGAGTAACAGGATGAAAGGAGGTAACTCCATGGTTTTAGTTCTAACTAAAATAGGATTAAGGGTACTATTCAGACATTCAATTTCCTTACCATGTTTGAACGAGTTAATGGATGTAAGATGTGAGAGGAGTGTTTATTTTATAGCTGTTACGTGTCAGAAATAACTGAATTAGGTGAAGAAGAATATTTAGGCAATGGATGAATCTTGTTGCAAAGATCTACATGCCAAGGATAAACTACTGTCTGGCTTTCACTGAGCAGCAGTGTGTGCAGTAGTTTCATCTCACCATGGACATCTGCTACTTCTTCAGTATCTTGAATCCCTGCTCCTACTTGCCACAGGCCTACCAGTAGCAGTCAAGATAACTGCCGCATTCAGTTTATAAGCTACCAATAACTTTTAGTTTACAAGAAGGATCACGAGTGTCAAATTGCAATGGGCAGGTGATGGATTCACATTTACTGAGATAAATGCAGTTTCCAAGATCGGCAAGGACACACGATGCTGATTAACAATGTTTCGATGGGTTAGAGTTTCCCTAACCTGTTTTTCTGGCGCCCTCACCCAAGGTGCCCCGTTTTTGTCCGCTTCCAGGCGTGCCGAAAAAAGACGTCGGTATTCTGGCCACTCCCCAGCCTTGCTTCGGTCGTGGCGCAGTGTAGCCCAATGGATTGGGGGCGGAGTCAGGTCCCGGTGCTGAAAACAGGGCCGGGGCCTCTGCACATGCGTGCTAGAGTCTGCGCGCATGTGCAGTAGCTCCTGGCTGGCCGAATCTGTGAGTACGCGCTGCAGGCTGTGTGGGAGGGGCCCGAAGCACGCCGTCCCTAGCCCTGGCCGAATGGGCTCCCTCATCGGTGGCCCGCTGTGTTCCCTAAGGTAGGACTTCTATTTTTTATTTGTTATTTACTGATTGATTTTGGTGCTTTACATGCAGGGTTCCTTCTAATTTTTTTAATTGTTATTTATTGATTGCTTATTACTTTGGTCTTGGTGCTTTAGGGGCAGGGTTCCTTCTATTTTATTTGTTAATTAATTGCTTATTACTTTTTGTGCTTTGTTTGATGCTTGGTGGTGCTTTAAATGTAATTACTTGAGCCAATTCCTTAACTCTAGGTAAGGTTTTTCTGTGCGGGCAGAAATGGCAACATACGCTGGCCTAAGTTAGTTTGGAGCAACTATTTGCTGGCCAAACGCCTAAAACAGGAGTAAGTGGCTGGGAACGCCCCCTTTTTGAAAAAAAAAACTAAACGAAAAAAAAACCTAACTAACTCACTTACACTGGCACAAATTAAATGGCCAGAATTGCAACTAAAAAGATAGTCCAGAAAAATCAAGTTGCTCAAAAAAAAAAAGGAGCAACTCCTGGGGAAACTTGGGCCCTATGTCACTGCTGAATTTTCCTGGGGAATTGGTGTTCCAGGCAGATTCCCAAAGCACAATTCTCATAAATCCCAAAGGATACTTTTCTGTAATATCAAGTACAGAATCATGCAGATAACTAATAACTTCCTAGCTTAATTCATCATTTTGAATCAGTCTCAGACAATGGTTTGAAGAAAGGTTGCCACATCTACATAACCCATAGATACTGGACATCACCTTGATGACAATATGCAGGAGAGAATTCTGAAGCTTAGATGTCCTCAGATCCTCTGTTGATGAAGAGCACAATACAAGCAGTAAGGTAAACTAGGGTTAAAACTATCAGCTAGTGAGGAGAAGAAAAGTTATTCTTAACAGAGATCTTGGTGCTCAATTTATTCAAATATGTATTTAGACAACATGACCTACTTAAGGCATACAATTTATGAGCACTGATCCTAGTTTCTAAAGAGGCTGTCTTGAGAGGATGTGATTCCATATTAAAACTCACTAAAATAAACAGTAATAACTGAGCATAAACAAAGGATCATGCTAAATTTCCTCTGTACTTTATAATTCCTCCAAATAATTCAGTGCAGCAAACCCTTAAATAACCCATTAGAAAGCAACAGATGCCAGACAATGGACAATCTGACAAGCAAAGAGAATGAGGCAGTCTGACGCTACAGCATGTTACTCTTCAATGGGCTATGCCATAGAGTGGTAAAAGATATTAAAAGCTTCCAGTTTTAGCAATGTCATTGGACGAGAGGGTTGAATTGTCAGCTGCGGGGGGGCGGGGGGTTGTGCGGTGGGAGGAATGGGTCATTCCTCCAAAGAGAGCTGGTGAAAATCAAGCACAATGGACTCGGGGCTTGTCTTGTGCACTTCCTAGAGACAAGCTCAAGAGCATTAGTCTCAGAAGACTAGGAATACATCATTAGCACAACATCAGAAGGCAGAGAATGGAATGTGGGCCGGGGGCTGGGGGGCAGGGGGGATGGGGGGGGGGGTGTGGGGAGGGAACGTTTTAACCCCACGGTAACAATCTCTAACTGTCCTCTTCAAACATCCTTGGACAGGCACAATGATAGATACAACAGCAACCCTATGCATTATTAAACGTACCACAGATTGTAAGGGAGACAGGTCCAGACCAAAGCAAGTGCCTGAACCCATAGTTCCTGTATAATCATAGAATCATGTTGTCTAAATACATATTTAAATAAATTGAGCACCAAGATCTCTGTTAAGAATAAGTTTTCTTCTCCTCAATACCTTATAGTTTTAACCCTAGTTTAACTTACAGTAGGAGGCCATTTGGCCCATCGAGCCCGTGCTGGTGCTCTGCAAGAGCACCTCAGCTCGTCCCACTTCCTTCACCCTTTCCTCGTAGTCCTGCATTTTTTTTTTCCTTCAGGTACTTATTCAATTCCCTTTTGAAAGCCATGATTGATCTGCCTCCACCCCCCTTTCAGGCAGTGCATTCCAGATCATAACCACTCGCTGCGTAAAAAAGTTTTTCCTCATATCGCCTTTGGTTCTGCCAATCACCTTAAATCTGTGTCCTCTGGTTCTCGACCCTTCCGCCAATGGGAACAGTTTCTCTCTGTCTACTCTGTCTAGACCCCTCATGATTTTGAACAATTCTATCAAATCTCCTCTCAACCTTCTCTGCTCTAAGGAGAACAACCCCAGCTTCTCCAGTCTATCCACACAACTGAAGTCCCTCATCCCTGGAAGCATTCTTGGAAATCTTTGTTGCACCCTCTATAAGGCCTTCACATCCTTCCTAAAGTGCAGTGCCCAGAATTGGACACAATACTCCAGCTGTGGCCAAACCAGTGTTTTATAAAGGTTCATCATAACTTCTTTGCTTTTGTACTCTATGCCACTATTTATAAAGCCCAGGATCCCATATGTTTTTTTAACCACTTTTTCAACCTGCCTTGCTACCTTCAATGATTTGTGTACATATTCCCCAGGGCTCTCGGTTTCTGCACCCCCTTTAGGATTGTACCCTTTAGTTTATATTGCTACCAAAATGTATCATTTCACACTTTTCTGTGTTAAACTTCATCTGCCACTTGCTGCTATTTTGGCCATCATGGGGATCCAAAGTATAAACATGACTGTTCCCTCACATTTTGTATTTTTTAAAGAAAATATAATAGTGTAAAAAGCAACAAAAATAGCTTTTACTATGATATCTGTACATTTGCTAACAAATCTACTCCTTGAAAGAGACGATTGCGGCACTGGATTTGTTCGTATGTGCTAAATCCTGAAATACTGAGCAATACACCGGACTGAAAACACTGTCATCTTGTTGCATGAGTTAGTCTGAACTGCATCAAAGGAGATTACAGCAACAGAGAGGGTGGATGAGTTTACATCACTATGTCACCAATCACATGCCTCTTACCTCCTCTGTATGAACCTGTTGAAGTGTCTTTCCTGGGCAACAATAACCCACTTAATCCTAGTGCCATTTTGAAAAGATTCAGACCATATTTAGAACCTCTTTTGAAGTGGACAAGAGTTTCCTCTTCAGCACTCATGCAAATTAGTGGTAAAAACAGGACAGAAAAATGCACCTCCTGACTCCCCAAAGCCTTTCCACCATCTACAAGCACAAGTCAGGAGTGTGATGGAATACTCTCCACTTGCTTGGATGAGTGCAGCTCCAACAACGCTCAAGAAGCTCATCACCATCCAGAACAAAGCAGCCCGTTAATTGGTACTCCATCCACCATCTTAAACATTCACTCCCTCCACCACTGGTGCACTGTGGCTGCAGTGTGTACCATCTACAAGATGCACTGCACCAACTCGCCAAGGGTTCTTCCGACCGCACCTCTACTACCTAGAAGGACAAGGGCAGCAGGCACATGGGAACACCATCACCTCCAAGTTCCCCTCCAAGTCACACACCATCCTGACTTGGAATCTCTGTTCCTTCATCGTCACTAGTCAAAATCATGGAACTCCCTGCTTAACAGCACTATGGCAGTAGCTTCACCACACAGACTGCAGTGGTTCAAGAAGGCAGCTCACCATCACTTTCTCAAGGGCAATTAGGGATGGACAATAACTGCCAGCTTTGCCAGTGACACCCACATACCGCGATTGAATTAAAAAAAATAAACACGTACCGTACACTCCTGTTTACAATTTTCTTACAAATAGCAAAAAAGTGAAAACCTGCCCTCTTTGGGAGTTTGGAAAATAAACTAGTTGCCTTACATGACTAGGCACTTCCTACTTGATATTTTTCTCCAAACATCTCCAGCTTTAGAATTTAATGAAACATCCAATTGAAGCATGCAAAATTAAAAATAACCTCTCTGGAGTTTGCAGTTCGAGAAGGGTATGCAGAGAGCACTCAAAATATTGCATTGGAAGAGACCGAGGCATCCAGACATTCATTCATATTTTTGGCACTAGCCCAATGGGCCTCAATAATAATATGAACTATACCAGCTTTTACTGTGCAAGCCCTTGGCCTGCATGCTGAAGGGAATGTGGTTACACCATTCATTTTGAAAACCGAAAAGGAGCTTCTGAAATGAATAGCAATAAAATGGAAATATATATTCGAATTTAAAAAAAACATGAATCAACCATTATATAATGGTTTAAGCTTTTCAAACATGGGTCAATT
This sequence comes from Pristiophorus japonicus, assembly GCF_044704955.1. Lineage (NCBI taxonomy): Eukaryota > Metazoa > Chordata > Chondrichthyes > Pristiophoridae > Pristiophorus > Pristiophorus japonicus. The sequence goes on from NC_091982.1 coordinate 254,221,973, forward strand.
TGTTAGCTTAGGAACTGGGAGTATATTTTATCCCTGTGTGTAAAGTTTTTAAAAATTATGCTACCAATTCAGTGGAAGTATTTTTCTTTAACTTTACACACAAAACACACTGATTACTAAGAAGTGGGCCAGTTTACATTAGCTTTAAAGGGAAATAAAATGTACAGATATTGTATCCCCTCATCATCATCATAGGCAGTCCCTCGAATCAAGGATGACTTGCTTCCACGTCAAATAGTTCACAGGTGCTCCATGAAGGACCTAAAATTCCAGATCCCGAACTAAATCTTGAAGGGTGGAAGATGCCTGTGCGTGGATGTTTTAACGTGGGGTGGCCGTTGGACACCAGCCACAACACGGGCTTGACAGAGCGAGGTCTTGGTCCAGTGGCAAGGATTAACGATGATGACTGGAGACCAGCTCTGCTGCACGGACCGAGCGTGCACACATATCGCAGTGTGGGCTATCCCGTGCTGTCCCTGGGCCCTCGCCTTTCCTGGGCCCCGAACTCACGCCTCTCCTGGGCCCCGATCACTAGCACAGTGCTCGCTACTTGTGTGATGCTCAGAGAACGTAAGAACATAAGAAATAAGAGCAGGAGTAGGCTACTTGGCCTCTTGTGCCTGCTCCGCCATTCAATAAGATCATGGCTGATCTGATCCTGACCTCAACTCCACTTTCCTGTCTGCTCCACATAATGCTTGACTCAATTATCATTCAAAAATCTGTCTATCTCCACCTTAAATATATTCAATGACCCAGTCTCCACAGTTCTCTGGGGCAGAGAATTCCAAAGGTTCACGACCCTCTGAGAGAAGAAATTTCTCCTCATCTCTGTTTTAAATGGGTGACCCCTTATTCTGAAACTATTGCCCCTAGTTCTAGATTCCCCCACGAGGAGAAGCATCCTCTCTACATGTACCCTGTCGAGCCCCCTCAGAATCTTCTGTTTCAATAAGATCACCTCTCATTCTTCTGAACTCCAATGTGTATAGGCCCAACCTGCTCAACCATTCTTCATAAGACGACCCCCTCACCTCAGGAATCAACCTATTGAACATTCTCTGAACTGCCTCCAAAGTATGTATATCCTGTCATGTATGTAACCTCAATGTAACACCACTGTATTACTGTATACACTCAACCTAGATGCACACCTTGACCACAAGGGGTGAACTTGTGGGAGACACTCCTTACCTGATCACACAGTTATAAAAAGGGAGGTCCCACGCAGGGTCATCACTTGGAGTCCTGTGAATAAAGAGTTAAGGTCACAGAGTGACCTTGTTCCCAGTATGTGCCTCGTGTGGTTTCATGCTGTAGAGTAAGGACTTTACATATCCCTCCTTAAATAAGGAGACCAAAACTGTACGCAGTACTCCACGTGTGGTCACACCAACGCCCTGTACAGTTGTAGCAGGACTTCCCTACTTTTATACTCTATCCCCCTTGCAATAAAGGCCAACATTCCATTTGCCTTCCTAATTACTTTCTGTACCTGCATACTAACTTTTTGTGTTTCATGTACAAAGACCCCCAAATCCCTCTGTACCGCAGCATTTTGTCGTCTCTCTCCATTTAAATAATAATTTGCTTTTTTATTCTTACTACCAAAGTGGATAACCTCATACTTTCCCACATTATACGCCATCTGCCAAATTTTTGCCCACTCACTTAGCCTGTCTATATCCCTTTGCAGATTATTTGTATCCTCTTCACAACTTACTTTTCTACCTACCTTTGTATCATTAGCAAATTTGGCTACATTACACTCGGTCCCTTCATCCAAGTCATTAATATAGATTGTAAACAATTGGGGTCCCAACACCGATCCCTGGGGCACCCCACTAGTTACGGTTTGCCAACCTAAAAATGACCCATTTATCCCGACTCTCTATTTTCTGTTAGTTCGCCAATCCTCTATCCATGCTAATATATTACCCCCAACCCAGTGAACTTTTATCTTGTGCAGTAACCTTTTATGTGGCACCTTATCGAATGCCTTCTGGAAATCCAAATACACCACATCCACTGGTTCCCTTTTATCCACCCTGCTCGTTACATCCTCAATGAATTCTATTTGTCAAACATGGTTTCCCTTTCATAAAACCATGCTGACTCAGCTTGATTTTATTACGGTTTTCTAAATGTCCTGCTACTACTTCCTTAATAATGGACTCCAGCATTTTCCCAATGACAGATGTTAGGCTAACTGGTCTAGTTTCCTGCTTTCTGTCTCCCTCCTTTCTTGAATAAGGGCATTACATTTGCTGTTTTCCAATCCGCTGGGACCTCTTCAGAAACCAGGCAATTTTGGTAGATTATAACCACTATCTGTGCAGCCACTATTAAGACTCTAGGATGCAGGCCATCAGGTCCAGGGGACTTGTCCACCTTTAGTCCCATTAGTTTGCCTAGTACTTTTTCTCTAGTAATAGTGATTGTTTTAAGTTCCCCCCTCCCTATAGCCCCTTGATTATCTATTATTGGGATGCTTTTAGCATCTTTGACTGTGAAGACCGATATAAAATATTTGTTCAAAGTCTCTGCCATTTCCCTGTTTTCCATTATTAATTCCCCAGTCTCATCCTCTAAGGGAACGTTTACTTTAGCTACTCTCTTTCTTTTTATATACCTGTAGAAGCTCTTACTGTCTGTTTTTCTTTTTCTTGCTAGTTTACTCTCATAATCTATCTTCTCCCTCGTTGTTACTTTTTTAGTCGTCCTTTGCTGATTTCTAAAAAAATTCTCAATCCTCTGGTCTACCACTAATTTTCGCAACATTGTATGCCTTTATTTTCAATTTGATGCCATCCTTAACTTCATTAGTTAACCACGGATGGTTCATCCTTCTCTTAGAGTCTTTCTTTCTCACTGGAATATATCTTTGCTGAGAGTTATGAAATATCTCCTTACATGTCTGCCACTCCTTATCTACTGTCTTATCCTTTAATATATTTTCCCAGTTCACTTTAGCAAACTGTTTCTTCATAACTTTGTAATTGCCTTTATTTAAGTTCAGGACACTAGTTTGAGTCCCAAGTTTCTCACCCTCAAACTGAATTTGAAATTCTAACATGCTATGATCACTCTTCCCTAGAGGATCCTTTACTGTGAGATAATTAATTAATCCTGTCTCATGACACATTACCAGATTTAGAATAGCCTGCTTCCTGGTTGGTTACAGAACCTATTATTCTTAGAATCCATCCCGAATACACTCTATGAACACGTCCTCAAGGCTATCTTGGCCAATTTGATTTGTCCAATCTATGTGAAGATTAAAATCACACATGATTATTGTAGTACCTTTCTTACAAGCCTCCATTATTTCTTGATTTATACTCTGTACTACAGTGTAGCTATTGTTAGGGGGTCTGTAGACTACTTCCACCAGTGACTTATTTCCCTTATTATTTGTTATCTCCATCCAAACTGATTCTACATCTTGATCTTCTGAGCCAATATCATTTCTCACTACTGCACTGATCTCAACCTTTATTAACAGAGCTACCCCACTTCCTTTTTCTTTCTGCCTATCCTTCCGAAATGTCAAATAACCCTGAATATTCAGTTCCCAGCCTTGGTCACCTTGAAACCACGTCTCTCTAATGGGTATCAGATCATACCCATTTATATCTATTTGTGCCATCAACTCATCTATCTTGTTACGAATGCTGCATACGTTCAGATAAAGATCTTTGAATTTTGTCTTTTTACCATATTTCCCTAATCTGATTCTACTTTCTGGTGCACTCTTTATCTTTAAACACTCTGTCCCTTCCTGTCACACACTGGTTATCATTAACCCTATCACTACCCTGCACTATTGCCTTCTCGTTTTTCTTTGACTTTTTAAATTTCCCCTCACCTGAACCCTCCCCCCACTATTTAGTTTAACGTCCTATCTACAGCCCTAGTTATTTGATTTGCCAAGAGCACGGTTCAAGTGAAGCCCGCCCCAACGGAAAAGCTCCCTGTTTCCTGAGTACTGGTACCAGTGTCCCATGAATCGAAACCCATTTCTCCCACAACAACGCATTCATCTCTCTGATCTTATTGACCCTACGCCAATTTGTTCGTGGCTCAGGTAGTAATCCAGAGATTATTACCTTTATGGTTCTGCTTTTTAATGTAGCCCCTAGCTGCTCGTACTCCCTCAGCAGAACCTCTTTCTTTGTCCTAGCTATGTCGTTGGTACCCATGTAGACCACGACAACTGGATTTTCACCTCCCACTCCAAGTTCCTCTACAGGCAACACAGGCAACACCGCCTTCAGGACTCACGTTCTCGGCTGCAGAGAACAGTATCTATCCCCCTAACTATACTGTACCCTACCAATACTACATTTTTTTTTTTACTTCCCCAAGTTGAATGGTCTCCTGTACCACGGTGCTGTGGTCAGTTTGCTCATCCTCCCTGCAGACCTTGCTCTCGTCCACACAGGGAGCAAGAAGAGGATACTGAGATTAGATTTTTTACTGAATTTTAAAGTGAGCTCATACCAATAAAACATTAAAACACCTTGGGACATCTGACTATGTTAACGGTGTTATGGAAATTCACGGTGATGTTATTATTTTCAGTCTGAAGCTGTCCTGCTTTCTTTGAAGCAAAGGCCCCAAAATTCCTTGAGGCCTTTTGCCACAAAATTGCACTGCTGAACCAGGGCTTCTGCCCCTGATCCACTGCCGTAAATTGTGAGGTCATCTCAATGATCAAATCCACCGGTGTAATTGCCATGCATCACGAGAATACTGCGGAGGTGGGGGAGGGGGTTGGAAAAGTGCAGCCTTTAAAAAAACCTGGAATGATTGACGGGTTCAACAGGGGGTTGAGGTGCAACGTTATTAAAAGGATACCTATACCATGGAGGTGCAACGAGACCTGTGTTTCATGGTACATCAGTCATTGAAGGTTGGCATGCAGGTACAGCAGGCGGTGAAGAAAGCAAATGACATGTTGGCCTTCATAGCGAGGGGATTTGAGTACAGGGGCAGGGAGGTGTTGCTACAGTTGTACAGGGCCTTGGTGAGGCCACACCTGGAGTATTGTATACAGTTTTGGTCTCCTAACTTGAGGAAGGACATTCTTGCTATCGAGGGAGTGCAGCGAAGGTTCACCAGACTGATTCCCGGGATGGCGGGACTGACCTATCAAGAAAGACTGGATCAACTGGGCTTGTATTCACTGGAGTTCAGAAGAATGAGAGGGGATCTCATAGAAACGTTTAAAATTCTGACGGGTTTAGACAAGTTAGATGCAGGAAGAATGTTCCCAATGTTGGGGAAGTCCAGAACCAGGGGTCACAGTCTAAGGATAAGGGGTAAGCCATTTAGGACCGAGATGAGGAGAAACTTCTTCACCCAGAGAGTGGTGAAACTGTGGAATTCTCTACCACAGAAAGTTGTTGAGGCCAATTCACTAAATATATTCAAAAAGGAGTTAGATGAAGTCCTTACTACTAGGGGGATCAAGGGGTATGGCGAGAAAGCAGGAATGGGGTACTGAAGTTGCATGTTCAGCCATGAACTCATTGAATGGCGGTGCAGGCTCGAAGGGCCGAATGGCCTACTCCTGCACCTATTTTTTATGTTTCTATGTTTCTATGCCTACAGGCACTGAGAGAGTCAATTTAATGCTGGGTTAATCAAGACTGTAACAAAGCTTTTCCCAGGCCCAAATCAGTTTCCTTGTGGCAGCAGTTGCACTGTTCCCATCCAATATATCTTAGTCAGTCCCCATTTCAGGTCTTTCCACGTCAACCGTACCTTTTCTCCATAGTTTCCTCTTATCTCAAACAGCTGAACCAATGGCATCTCCTGCCAGGTCAAGGCGATGGTGTAAGAAGATCAAAGATTTTGTACTCCAAAAATAAAACAGGTTTCATCATTACATTTTCGGACAGAAACATTTCCACATCCATCCCAGAATACAGCTTGAATGTAAATATATTTCGAAACCGTGTCACTGACAGGAGGGTCAAGCTCCTGAATATTGAAGAGGGCATGTGAACTAGCAATCTTTTCGTCCAATATTTGTTAAACTTTCACGTTACTCACTATCGCTCAGGTCCGTTGCTCAGGTCTGGCTTAATGTAAAATACCAATTTATACTAAGGTGTAAACTTGCAATTATTTTTAAAACTTAGTTATGTTCTTATATGCTATAATATGTTAAATGTTGATCAGAATTTGTAATCAGGTAGTGCAAATAGTGGTCAATCGAAAAGACTGCTGGCTACAAATCTGATCTGAAGAATAGAAATAGAAAGACAACAAGCCCTTCGGATGTATATACAGAGGAATAGAGTATGTCCCCAGAAGTGATAATGAACTCAAACAAAGCACAGATCCAGCCCCACCTTGAATACTACATATAATTCTGGTCATTATACTACAGTGAAAACATTCTGGCATTGGAGAGGTTCATGGCCAACTAAATTGATATCCTGAATGAAGTATCTGAACTACAAGTAGAGAGGACAGAAAATGAGAATGTTTACACTGGAGGAAAGAAGACATGGAGAAGATCTTATTCAAGTGTACGTGAATCAAGAATTTATGGGTTGTAGGTAAATAAATAATATTTTTGACATAATCACCAAGTCTATAATGAAGATGAATGGACTCAAACTCAGGAGCAAAGGCGAACAGACAGTTTAGATTTATCTGTTTTACATATATGGTACATATGGCAGTGTAGGTAAAATCAAGAGGGAACTGAATAGATATTTGGCAGAGAACGTAATTGATGTAACGTAACGAATGTTAGGACTGCCCAGATGAATTGCAATACTACTCCTGTACATTCTTAAGAAGCAGAAAGCAATGATAGATTCAAGAAGGTCCCATGGCACTGGCAGAGCCTTATTCACAGCTACTGAATATTGGATAATCCCATGTGCGCAGCCCATGACCATCGAATATACTGGCTGTGTGATTGGAATTGGTGGCACAGGAACTGACAGAATTTAGCCAAGAATGTCAGGCAGGAGTTTCTTCAGTGGGGGAAAAATATAAGATTAAAGTTACAAGTTAGGAAGAATTTATTCTTTTGCTAAAAACTCATTCTAATGCTCTAGTTTATAAGGTTTTCATCCTCTAGAAACAATTGAATCAAATTTTAAATTCCAGTGATAAAACACAGGCAAAGTGTCTCTCCTGTAACTTTTTTTGCTCTAAAACTGAGTTGTTGTAATTTATAACTCATTCTCATAGTGACCAGCCTTACAAGGACATCGTGTAGATAAACATGTTGGATCCAGATGTGCATATCCTAAATTTGAGCATAGGAGCCTATAATCTTAGGCAGCTTTCAAAGCAGCAACGTTGCAACATGATACCATTGTTAGAGTCCAGTTATTACAGTAATTCTTTGGTGCTTTAAGTCTATTCATTAAAAGTCTTCATCTTACAATTACATATGTATGGCAAGTAATAGTTTATAGGGTGCACTATATAGACAGTTGCAAATAGTTTCAGTCTCTTTCCATAACATGCTGGAAAATAAGTCAACTTATAATTGCAACCTGCTTGTTTAAATTTTTTTTTAATCTAAATCATTGGCAACGACTTAAATTTGTCACAATAGCATACTGGGCAAACGATGCAACAATTTTTGATGCACTAACATCACGTTATTTGCTTCAGAACAAAGTGGGGAATTTGTCAAACATTTTCGGTGGACATGGCATTCCTTTAAATTATTCTTATTCTGACCTGTAATGGATTACTTATTAAAATTACAATATTTAAAGGTTTAAGACTCTGAAAATATCTCTTCAGTATTATTGTCAATTTCCCATTGCTGCCCCTGTTCTCGTTGGATTATTCCATTGGCGATTTACAGCTTGAATCTCCGAGCTCATTGTCTATTCAGTGTGACCTTAACCAGTGAAAAAATGACTCTTAAAGTAGGGGAGCTGAGGATTTTAGACTTTTGAGCACTATGTGTTAATCGTAGTTGTTAGCTGTCAGAAGTTTAGATGTATATGTGCTATTGGGTTGGCATTTATTTTGAAGAATGATATTGCATTACATCATATTAAAATTATATATTTTTGCCCATATTCCCCCCCCCCCCCCCCCCCCAGCATTTAAGGGCATAAGATTGTCGGAATGTGTAAGGGCAAATTAAACCTATCCACCAAATTTTTTATTCTTCTCTGAACTCAAAGTCCAATTCCCAATCCCTCTGCTTCGCCAATGAGTCAATGGGTTTAAATAGTGAATAGCTCAGCAGTTTAGCCCATAAAGTCTCATTTTCACTTCCATGTTGAGAGGCCTGACGTCAGCTGGGGGAATTTTAGTGCTACTATAATTGGCCTCTGCAGCGTGGATTTAGGGAAATGAAAATTGCCTGGTGTGTTCCTGCTCCTGATCACTACCCAGTGAGCCTCCCTCCCCCCACCCTTCCCGCTGCAAGTGTGCATTTGTGGACATTGAGCGCAGACAGGGTCGGGTTTGCATGTGATGCCTCTTGGGATTGGATAACGTATTGGTGTCCAGGCTCAAACCTGAACAAGTTCGGGGCCCAGAAGAGGCGAGGGCCCAGGGGCAGCACGGGCCAGCCCACACTGCGATATGTGTGCGCACAAGGCCCGTGCAGCAGAGCAGGTCTCCAGTCCTCTTGGTTAACCCTTGCCACTGGACCAAGACCTAGCTCGAAAACCTAGACCTAGACCTCCTGTCAAGCTCGTGTGGTGGCTGGTGTGCAACGGCCACCACACGTTAAAAAAAATCTATGCCCAGGCATCTTCCACCCTTCAACACGTAGTTCGGGACCTGGAATTTTAGGTCCTTCGTTGAAACACCTGTGAACTTTTTGACGTGGAAGCAAGTCATCCTCGATTCGAGGGACTGCCTATGGTGATGATGATGATGAACAATGGCTACTTGGGTGAGGTACTGGCGGGTGCCTGACACCCATTGAATGGCACACAAGGAAGGTTTCAGTACCTTCAGGAGGAGAGGGTGGGGGTGGAGAAGAAATTGGCAACAGAATAAATAATATAGTCCTCTAATCCTTATTGAATCAGGAATCAATTCAATTCCTTTTTGAATGCTTGAACTAAATCAATATTACCTCCTCTGTGCCACCATTAGTCAGGATTTTAATTCACAGAAAGTGACATATTAACCAAAGTACCCCACGAGGAGCCCACCAGTGAAGGAGAAAGCTTCAAGAGTTATTTTTTTTAGAGCTCTCTGAAATGAACTGTCTCTTCAACAAAGAAAACTTTTATTTGAACTTTGAGCACAGAAATCCTAAAAAGGAATAAAATGAGACTATTGGTACAGATGAGGAGGTCGTCAATGTGCTGGAGGAATGCTGCCACAGGCCATAAAGGATCACAACGATTAAGAATACAGAATCAATGGAATCAAAGGTAGTTAGTTGCTTTATTTTAGCTAGTCAGAGCTGGAAAGTAGGCCGCCCAGGCTATTGTGGAGTTTTACAGCTCTTTCTCACAATGTAAAAGTCAGGCCAGGTGTAAAACCGTTTTTCGCCCAGCGCTAAAAGTTAAAGTTACCCCCCGCCATCCCTCCTTAGACCCAGGTCTCCTTCAATTGCAAATTCTAAACTCACAAGCCTGGCATTTCCAGTAGGTTACGCTGTTATTTTTCAGCATGGTTTGCCCAAAATCGGCCAAACCAGTGCAAAAGATTACAGAATTTAAAATGCAAATTACGTCCAGGCAAATCGAGTTTCTGTGATCGTTTGCTCTGGTTTAAAAAAAAAAAATCGCGCTGGAAGCTGGCTCCGCCTACTAAACTGGCCACTCCCCCCCCCCCCCCCCAATCGAATTAATCATCATTGCGCGTCTCCGCTAATAAGAACATAAGAATTACAAGCAGGAGTAGGCCATTTGGCCTCTCGGGCCTGTTCCGCCATTCGATGGGCCCGAGTTTGGTGAAATCTAAGCTCCGCCCAAGTATCGGTGAAACGACCGCTAAGACCCTGACAGCACTTTGGGCGGAGGTTTCGTGAAAAACTGTGGGAAAAACCGCTCGGCGGAAAAAATGGGCCTCGCAGGCCGATTCTGGGCAGCAGCGGGCGGTAGGTCCTATTCTGGGTGTGGCAAATGCGATCCTTGGCAAAGTACTGCCGAGGATTGAGTCGGGCCCAGGGAGCGGGGGGGAAACGGCAAAAAACAAATAATTTTCAAAATAATAAAAAGAAACACCAGAAATCCTTCAGAGGACCCCATCAACCAAAATCCCTGCAAAAAGAAATAAAGAAAAGGATTGCACTAACCTTTTTTTGCAGGTCTTCATACTTACCATTGAGGTAAGACCTGCCTCCATGTGGCGGTCTGTTCTGCTGCTAGAGCGGAGGACCGCCCGGACCAAACTGGGGGACTCGGCGGGCGAGAAGAATTCTGTCGGTGTTGCATGCCAGCAGACGGTCCCCAGCGGTCTTCTCTCCCTGGCGGCATCAGGACCTGACCAAACTCACTCGGAGGGGAGAGCGCCCAGAAAACATTGAGCCAGCCGACGGTAAGTCGACCAAACTCGGGCCCCAATGAGATCATGGCTGATCTGATCTTCTACCTCAACTCCACTTTCCTGCACTATCCCCATATCCCTTGATTCCCTTAATATTCAAAAATGTATCGATCTCGGTCTTGAATATACTCAAAGACTGAGCCTCCACAGCCCTCTGGGGTAGAGAATTCCAAAGAAGCTCCACCCTCTGAGTCCTTTGTGCCTGTTTGCGGGCTTTTTGGGGGGGGTGCTAAAAGAATACTAAAATGTACGTTTTTAAAGCTTCTGAATATAATTTTTTTTAATTCACTAAGAAACTGACAACTGTACACCAATATAACTGACAAATGATTCTGTGTACTTTGGGAAGGGCAAGCTTGCATTTCTGAAATGCTTTTCTGAAGATCGAAAGGGGTTATAAAAGTTGGAAGATTGGAGTTTGGATTAAAAACAGGATGTTTGGATCGAAAGAGGCTGCTGGACAATACGGAGCCACTTAGCCATTCAAATAGAAACATAGAAACATAGAAAATAGGTGCAGGAGTAGGCCATTCAGCCCTTCGAGCCTGCACCGCCATTCAATGAGTTCATGGCTGAACATGCACTTCAGTACCCCATTCCTACTTTCTTGCCATACCCCTTGATCCCCGAGTAGTAATTGAATGTGACATTCTGATCACCTGTGTGTTTACAGTACGTCACGGTGGGAATCGATTTATGGCAGTAAGAGACTTGACTTCAGAATAATAAGTGGCTGGTCATTTGTCTGTATGTTGAGTGTTTGAGTGTACCTTGTTACTATGTGAATAATAATAGTAATTCATGACATTGTCTGTATTTGAGTGTACCTTGTTACTATGCGAATAATAATTTGATGACATCGTCTGTACGTGAAACGATTCAGAAAGCAGTTAGCCGTGATTTCAGGACAATGCCATTTGATTCCACATCGTCTGCATTGTCTAAATGTACTATGCAAAGAAATAAGAGTTCAAAGGCTTTTTCGGTATAAAGATGAGAGTTTGTCATTGGACTGTTGTGACACTGGAATCTCGGACGGTGTGTGTGTCACAAGCAGCCACGGAAATTGGAAGAGCTGCCTTTGTGACGTGCCTCAGTACCTTCCATACTTGGTTTGTACAGTATGAATGTCTGAATAAAAGATCCGATTCTGCATTTACTACAACTGAGTGTCTGTGTAATTCGACATTTAAAGCAACGAAGCGAAAAGAGCAAGGCAGCCTTACAACATATAGTTTTTTTAAAACCATTTTCAGTTACTTAAAATCAGGTTACTCACAGGTGGTAGACAAGACACTTTAATTAAAATGCTTATGTTTTGTGAAAAACCCATTTTCAGCATGTATTAATCAAACTGCACCAAGTTACCACTCTTCAATATATCACGGAATAAACTTTAAAGTAAAATATATATTTTTAAAATTATATTCTTAAAAGCTGCCTGATTGCGCTGGTTTATATCAGATTTTACATTCAGCGATATGCAAATGAGTTTGAACAGAAACTTGAGGGGGAAAAAACACTTCTGAGAACTATTGCAATTTTGGGTGCAATTTGCGCCCAGATTGCAAATTATGCCCAAAGCACAAGCTCTACCTCACAAGGCTTAACATTGTTAGTTCAAGTACTTTTTCATCAGAATGACCCTGCTGAGCCTCCAATAGCCAGCAACAGCAGCTGATTTACCTCATTTCCCTTTTCCATGGAACTCAAGTGAAAGCTCCAGGCAATGGCCGAGATCATTACGCCATCTTTCCCCAGATGTTTTTCCTTACAGATTTAATATGCCCTCAATGAAAAATAGTTATTTACACAGCTGCTGTAATGTTTTTGAAAGCACGGCACATTTTGGCAAACATATAAAGAATACAGAATATAGTTTGTAGTGCATTTAATAAACATATTGCAACCTGCTAGGCACGAGACTCCCTAAGGAACTGCTCTATGCGGTGCTCCTTCATGGCAAACGAGCCAGAGGTGGGTAGCGGAAGCGTTACAAGGACACCCTCAAGGCCTCCCTGGTAAAGTGCGACATCACCACTGACACCTGGGAGTCCCTGGCCGAAGACCACCCTAGGTGGAGAAAGTGCATCCGGGAGGACGTTGAGTTCTTCGAATCTCAACGCCGCGAGCGTGAAGAGGTCGGGCGCAGACAGCGGAAGGAGCGCGCGGCAAACCAGTCCCACCCACCCCTTCCCTCGGCGACTGTCTGTCCCACCTGTGACAGAGTCTGTGACTCTCGTATTGGACTGTTCAGCCACCAAAGAACTCACTTCAGGAGTGGCAGCAAGTCTTCCTCGATTCCGAGGGACTGCCTATGAAAATGATGATGATGATGTAACCTGCAGCTGATCTGAATTCAACAAGGATGCTGCATTGAGTTTTTTTTAAGAGCTTGCATGACTATTCCTATTAGTAAAAGTAATTTATTTTTACTTCATTATCCTGAGCTCGAAGTGAGCATTGAATGAAATTCTGATCTCTGGCAGCTTTGGGGCACCATGTTTCAAATCATTGGCAGCTCAGTGGTAACTTGCCTCAAACCCTACTAGTCTAGTGACATCCCAAAACCTGGAAGACCAGAGGCACTCTGCGTCCAATCTGTTCACATTGTTGCCCTGCATCCAATATCTGGTAGCCAGTGGCAGCTCAATCCCTGGCGTTCAGAGATGCCCTACCTATAGAAACATAGAAAATAGGGGCAGGAGTAGGCCATTCGGCCCTTCGAGCCTGCACCGCCATTCAATGAGTTCATGGCTGAACATGCAACTTCAGTACCCCATTCCTGCTTTCTCGCCATACCCCTTGATCCCCCTAGTAGTAAGGACTTCATCTAACTCCTTTTTGATTATATTTAGTGAATTGACCTCAACAACTTTCTGTGGTAGAGATTTTTATTATGTAGGATTACAGGATTTTCTAGTTTGGGGAAATCGTGTTCAGTGATTGAAAAACTGAATGAAATCACTGAATCCGATTCCCTGAAACTGGAAAATCCTGTAGTCCTATGTAATAGAATTTGACTTATTTGGGCACCGTAAATCAGTGAGTCTAATTATAAATGGATGAAATCATGGACTACAATATCTCCAAAAATCTCAGAATGCAACGCAGTAAAAATGAAACATGACTTCTCAGTCACTCTGATTATATGTCTCTGAACAGTCAGTGGGCTGGGACGTGAATAAATATTCCCTTTTTTGTTTCTAAGGTACTCCAAATATCCATCCAGAATCAGTACAAACAGCGATGTAATAATGACCAGATAATCTGTTTCGGTGATGTTGATTGAGGGATAAATATTGGCCAGGACACCGGGGATAATTCCCCTGCTCTTCTTCAAAATAGTGCCATGGGATCTTTTACGTCCAGCCGAGAGAGTAGACGGGACCTCGGTTTAATAGCTCATCTGAAAGACGGCACCTCCAACAGTGCAGCACTCCCTCAGCACTGCACTGGAGTGTCAGCTTAGATTTCTGTGCTCATGTCCCTGTGGAGTGGGACTTGAACCCACAACCTTCTGACAGAGAGGCGAGGGTGCTACCCACTGAGCCACAGATCACACTAGAAAATTGATACTTTATATCAAAAATGCTCTAACATTGTATGTATTTTAATTTTTAACAATTCATAAAGCAAACAATCCCATTACTCTATCTGCAGTAAGTTGGTTGTTTACCCAGCAGACTTCTATGGGGTGACATTCAACTTTGGTAAAGCTGCTAAATGGGCGGTAGCAAATCACTGTCTGTTATAAATGCCGCAGAATTTTATATCTGTTGACTTAAATGGAAAGGAAGATCTGATTGGGTGTATAAGGGAGGCCAATTGGCTACCACCCATTTTGTGCACCCACCGAAGTTGAATGTCACTCCCTATTCTCAAAGGATTTAAGAATTAAATGAGAGTCAGCTTAGCACAGTCGGTAGTGCACTTGTCTCTGAGTCAATAGTTCGAGCTGCGCTCTGGGACTTGAACACATGATCAAAAACTGATACTCCAGTGCAGTACTGAGAGAGTGCTGCATTGTTGGAGGTGCGATCCTTCAGATATAATGTTAAACTAAGGCCCTGTCTGATTCTTCAGGTGGAACTTAAAGATCTCACTATTTTCAGGAGAGAAGGGATTTCTTCTAGTCTCCTCTGGCTGACGTTTGTCCCTAAGAAACAGACTCATTGATAATTGATCTCATTACTGGTTGTGGATTTTCTATATGCAAAATGACTGCTCTCTTTGTCTATAGTCACTTCATTTCAAAGTTTATTAATTCTATGTGATGCAACATTTCAAAGCGATGTGATAAGATGCTACATAAATTCAAGTTTTTTTTCTTTTAAATGGAAAAGGCACAATTCATGAAGGGAAGACAAACATTGTGTGACCTCAATGAAGCTCAAGTTAATCAAATTACTGAAAGAACGCACATTAAAAAAACATTATTTGCTTTTCAATCAAAGGCTTTTCTTTTGGGGATTACTGTAATGTCAATTCATTTTATCTTGGCATTTGGTTGACATGGTTAGATTCTCAGTGATCTTGGAGTTCTTAGATTCTATCACTTGCTCACATCTCATTCTTTGCTGGGTAGTGGACTTTCAAACAACTTCGAAAGACAAACAACTACAGGTCACAGACTTGTGTAAAATTGGGTAGTCCAAATTGGAAGACAGTTAATGCTGGCAGCGGTAAAACTGTTCTCTTAATTGTGAAAATGAAGCACCCATTACAATTGTTTGTCCCCGAACAGTTTGAAACAAACCCCACCTCCAAACTTTTGGAAATCTTCCATCGATTTCTTTTGTTTGCTTAACCAGACTACCATTAAACAATTACAGTAGCAGTGGTTGCACAATTGATTGATCAATATACAAGTCAAATAACATGGGATCAGCTGAATTGTGAGCCTCCTACTTATTCAAACTGAGAAATGTTTTCTGTAGTTCAAGAGTTGATTTATATGAAAGGTGTTGATGGAGGATAATATTGATTGTGATCAGTGAGCCATGGATTAATGCAGTTCATTTGTTTACATGTCAATATTTTATTAAACTGCCTCGGAATACAGCATAGATTGTTGTACAAAAACAGTTTTCATGGGCTAAAGATTTGATTGCCCCTGACGGGTGCGCGGATCGCGATGCCCGATCAACTCACGCCCAGTCAAAGTAATGCAGTCAGCAAGCAAACTTTGTACTGCCTGCTAAATATAATGATTGTGGCGTGCAGTCCAGCACTGAATGCACTGCTGAGTGGTTGCACACCTTAGCTGAGGAACCAAGTTTGTGCGAGGCGAGCACTAATTAAAGCTAGGCTGAACTTCTTAAAGCCAGCCTGCACCTCTTAAAGGGGAAGTGCATTCTGACTGCAGCAGGTGCTAGAAGTCATTGTAGATGTGTTCCTATAGGTGTGTGACCTACAAGAAGAGTGAAGATGGTGCAACGTGGCCTCCCAGATCTTCTGATGCAGTGCCTGATGCGCTGGTGCAGAAGCTGGACAGGAGAAATATCCTGTATCCACAGGGACCAGGAGGCCCTCCAGACAAACTGTGAGAAGCCAATGGGAGCAGATAGCTGTCGCTGTCAATGCCAGCAGTGTAGCCCCGAGGACCTGGATGCAGTGCCGCAAGAAGTTTAATGACCTCACACGAGTGGTCATGGTCAGTGAATTCATCTTCAAATGCCATATCCTTACAACTGCACCAGTAAGTTCAGACACTGCTCAATTCATCACTCCCTTCACTCACCTACCAACAATCTCCATCAATCATGACTCATACCTCATATTCATAACTCCACCTCACCCGCACACACTTAGCACTGCTGTAAGCCTCACTCCCACACCTTGCACACACTGCCAGCTATTCAACCCTGAACCACCCAAACACATTGAACCACACTTCCCTCTCTCTTGCAGGCCAAGGGAGATACAAACTATTGCATCCATATCTGGGAGCAACTGATCTGAGCAAAAGCCTTGAAGTAACCGGCCACACCACTCCAAGGAGACTTCAACAACTTCAAGTAAGATAACAAACTGCCAAACACTTGTACAAACTCACCAAGAGCCAGTAGAAATCAATCAGCAATTAACCTGAAAGAAATGATGATCAATGTTCCCTGTAGCGGTCACGCAGCAAATTTAAAGGGACCGCAAACTAAAAAATTATTAGTGAGAACATCGGTGATGGAACTGCATTATGTATTAAGTCCAGAACTTTCTGTTTACAGTTTTGCCTTGAGCAATATGATAATGGTTGAACTGAAGGATCCCGTTCATGTGTTTCACTTATTCCTGCACGAGATTAGTGTTTGGTTTAAGGAAGGCACTAATTTTCTATGCGACTCTGCATGAAAGTATTTTCAATACAGGGTTTCTCCACATGTTCCCTGTAATTATTTTAGAAATTATCTTGTTATTTCCTGAAACATCAATAGTTGGAGGCCTCCTCTGTGAAGCCCAAATGACATTTATCCCACTGATAAGGATGTGAAGCAGATGAACTCTCCAGAGTCTTTGATGATTTGTGACCTCCTTTGATCGGAGTATAAATTGGTACAGACCAGTACAATCAGTAGTGGTCTTTTTTGCTTATTTTGAAAATCAATCCACACAGTTATCCTCATTGGCCTGGAAACGGATCAGTTACACTCATGTGCCATGTGATGGGAGCATTCTATAGGGAAATCCTGTCATTTGAGATCATACCAGCGTGTCTGTTTCACTTCCTCATAAAAAGGATAGATGTCCGCTACACTCCCAGTATGTCTGTTTCACTTCCTTATGAAAGGGTTGGATGTTCTCTGGGCTCTATGGGGGGAAATCCTTGACTATCAGTATCACTGAAAGGAAAGATAATTAAAAATAACTACCATATGGCGGGGTGAAAATTTTCCATTCCTATTTCTGTACATTTACAGTTTTCTGTAACAAGCAACTTACTGTTTATGGAAGATCACCATGATAGCATGTCAATCGCACTGTTGCCTCTGAGGCAGAAGGTAATGAATTCAAGTACCACTCCAGGACTTAAGCACATTATCTCGGGTAATACTCCAGACTGAGGGAGTCTTTCAGATGAGACGCAAAACTGAGGCTCTGCCCATCCTCTCAGGTGGATATATCATCATTATCATAGACAGGCCCTCGAAATCGAGGAAGACTTGCTTCCACTCTAAAAGTGAGTTCTCAGGTGACTGAACAGTCCAATACAGGAATTACAGTCTCTGTCACAGGTGGGACAGACAGTGGTTGAAGGAAAGGGTGAGTGGGGAGTCAGGTTTGCCGCACGCTCCTTCCGCTGCCTGCGCTTGTTTTCTGCATGCTCTCGGCCACGAAACTCGAGGTGCGCAGCGCCCTCCCGGATGCTCTTCCTTCACTTAGGGTGATCTTGGGCCAGGGATTCCCAGGTGTCGGTGGGGATGTTGCACTTTATCAAGGAGGCTTTGAGAGTGTCCTTGAAACGTTTCCTCTGCCCACCTGGGGCTCGCTTGCCATGTAGGAGTTCCGAGTAGAGCGCTTGCTTCGGGAGTCTTGTGTCGAGTAAACGGACAATGTGGTCAAGTGTGGTCAGTGCTTCGATGCTGGGGATGTTGGCCTGATCGAGAACACGGACGTTGATGCGTCTATCATCCCAGGGGATTTGCAGGATCTTGCGGAGACATAGTTGGTGGTATTTCTACAGCGATTTGAGGTGTCTACTGTATATGGTCCACGTCTCTGAGCCATACAGGAGGGCGGGTATAACTGATCCCATGGCACTATGAGCAGGAGTGTTCTTCTGCCAATAGTTATCTCTCAACCAGCACAACTAAAACATATCAGGTCATTTATCTCATTGCTGTTGGTGGGAGCTTGCTGTCTGCAAATTGACTGATATATTTACCTAAATTACAAGTAACTGCACTTCAAAATTGGCTGTGAAATGCTTTGTGGCATCCTGAGAACATGAAAAGTGTTATATATAGGTGCAAGTCCTTTGGGGGAGTTTTTTTTTAGAGATGAAAGAATCGATCATTAAAACATTTCTGGTCAAAAGTTACACCTCCCAGCATTCAAAGATGAATTTATTAATCAGACTATTTGACTGAGATTTTGGTTAAAAATTAGACTTTCCTCTTAGTTTGTTGTAGAAAGAAAGAAGTTGCATTTATATAGCGCCTGTCACAACTTCAGGATGTCCCAAAGCACTTTACAACCAATGGATTACTTTGAAAAGCTTCTGTCACTGGAAGATGGCTCCCCAAATTTCCTTGGCTCCCGAATCTGAAACGCTGCTATAATTCTGGTGGCTAGGACCTCCGACCACTTGTGTCATTAACCCGTCTGAATTCGCCTGGTCATGGCCATTAATATTACGCGGTAGGCACCTGCGCCATTTCTGTTGCAATTGGGGAGCCCACTTCAGTTGGGAAGGGAGAGATTTCACTGCAGCACTTTGCTGCAGCTTAAGTGGGTTGGCAATGTTAGAAAAAGATCTTTAAAAGTATTTCAAATGGCCAATTTTTTTGAATTTGCCGTGGGAAACTGGACTGTTAAATTGCAAGTGACCCTAATTTTGCTAGGATAAGGCCGTGGCGTGCAAGTACACCTGCTTTATGCGGGCCTACATAGCAGAGGGGCAACTGAGCTGGAACTGGTGAGAATTTCTTCAGGTGATGTCATCCTCCAGTTCTGCCTCTGTTTGTGATGTTTGTACAGAAAAGGGTGGACTCAAGAAGTGCCCACCCACGCTTCTGGCAGAAATCTGGACAGCTGCAAAACAGGCCAAAGACCTGGCAGAACTGGGCCCCGGCTCCAAATCCGTCCCATCCTGAATAAATATTGCTAGAAAAGACAAGGAAATTCAGGGCCAGAGTGCAGTGCAAGGATAGGTAAAGGAAAAAAAGTTACCAAAAGCAAAGGAATAATTCATTTGGAATGATAGCGCAGGAAGCACTACATGGGCCAAATGGCTATTAATACTTTGCCTATCTTCAACATTTAAATACTTTGGAGCCTTTTTGTCATCAGGTCATGATTAGTACAGTGACTGGTACTGACTGAAATTACATGGAAGTCTGGAATGTGTGATCCTTTAATTTGTTTTACCAGTTTGTAGGATAAACAATAAGCACTAACTCATTCCTGCCATTTAATGTCTGGTGACATTCATATAAATGGATACATATGACCTAGATTTTCAATCCGGCATAAACCTTTCTAGATCCATCTAGAGGGAAGAACTGCTCCAGAGCCTCCTGTACTGTTGTGAGTCTAGTGACGCTGCCTGAAGGGCAAAGAAAACTTATATTTAAAATATATATATTTTGAAGTATCTCAAATGCACTTTGGCCAATGTGCAAATCTCCTACCAAACTGTGAGATAGAATTGTAGCAAAATGGGAGGTAGTTGCAAAGGAGGGATTGCTTTGGTCAAAACCAACTTATCACTCAACACCCTAGTCTCACAGTGGACGTATCTCCTTGCCAAACCACTCATGGGGAATTGGATTAAGCAGTTCATGGTGAGTAAGCTTGGAACCTGGCATTGAACACAGACATCCAGAATCTCAAGGTGGCTGACACATTGTAAGCTGATCTGCATCAGTCCGTCCATCACCCTGAAGGCAAACGTCCAACATAAAACTGCATGGAATGCATTAGTAAAGGAGGCCTGCTGAATCCACAGCATGCAGCCGCTAATAATGAAAGGTAGTGGCTGCAGAAAAGGGATAAATCGTTCAAGCCTTTTTCAGGGCTCAAAATGGAGGCAACAGATTTTAGCCTTTGCAAAAACCAGAAATGGCGAGGGGCAATAACTGGCAGTTGAGGTCAGAAGGTCAGACAACGCAATGTGGAGGCACATAATGGAGTCTCTGAGCAAATGGCTGAGCAGTGTTGCCCCTATCCCTTAATTGAATGGATGGTAAAATGGATGTTTTGCTGCCTAATCGGCATGCTAGAGAACCCTCCTTGGAGGACAGAAATGTTCCATGCTTGGCAGGAGCTGACAGCCAGAATGAACACCTGGGAACAGATGTGGGTGAAGATGATATACATTAAAAGATCAGGCAAGGCAAATCAAACCAACAGCATTATGTATCAGATAGATGCTGCAAAATGTGACCTCTCAATTGTCAGTTGTGGCTCAGTTGGTAGCACTCTCATCTCTGAGTCAGATGGTAATGGGTTCAAGTCCTGCTCCAGAGACTTAGTCACAAAATTCTAGGCTGACATTCCAGTGCAATACTGAGGGAGTGCTGCACTACTGGAGGTGCTGTCTTTCGGATGAGGTGTTAACCCAAGGCCCCGTCTACTTCTTGGGTAGACGTAAAAGATCCCATGGCACTATTTCGAAGAAGAGTAGTGGAGTTATCCCTGATGTTCTGGCCAATATTTATACCTCAATCAACTTCGTTAAAAACAAATGATCTGATCATTAACACATTGCTGCTTGTGGGAGTTTGCTGGGCACAAATTGGCTGCCACGTTTCTTACATTACAACAGTGACTATACTTCAAAAAGTACTTCATTGGCTGTAAAACCCTTTGGGAAGTCCTGAGGTAGTGAAAGTCGTGATATAAATGCAAGTCTTCCTTTTTTTTTCTTTTTTCAACCAGTTCTATATTTACATCTCACCCATGCCAAGCCTACACACAACCTTACATATCCGTACTCAGTACAATAAAAATCTTGCCACACTCAGATTTTCCAAGTGCTTCTAGTTGGACACTTTGGCAAATGTGTCAGTGTAGCAACATTGGGTGTGCATGTCATACTGTTCAGCGGGATAGGAGATAAAAGTTATGACTGTGCTGACTAATACATCAACCACATTTTTTGATGCATATGTGAACCAGTATAGTACCTAGGTGGGATTGTGCCGTAGGCATAAAAATTGAGGGCTGTGGCGATCTTGCCAACTACTGGAAGTGCCAGCTTAATATTGCAAATTTGTTGCAGATGTCCTTGCTGCAGATGATAAAGTTTTGACCTGGGAAAAGCTGAGACAATTGCCCTACATAATTGTTAAAAACGTCTCCAAGGGCGTAAGAGTGGGCTGGGATCAGCTGATCTCCCTAACATGCCTTATTTTATTTTGTACCACCTTTACCATGAAATTGAGATGCTTTATAGGAAAACTTATCTCAAGGGGTGAGCAAAAATTGCTGCCAACATTTTTTCTGAAACTTAATATTTTCATAAAATTTTCAGAATCACGGAAAAAATGTCTCATAAAAACACTGCACTGAAAAGGTACAATGAACATTATAAAAAGCCCATCCAAAGGCTGTTTAAGAACTCATGCACACATGGGGCTTCCCTGGTGCTCATTCCAAATGGGCACACAAAGAAAAGGGCAAACAATACACAAGTCCCATGTAATTATGAGCAGTATTCATTTAAATATTTTTGCATGAATTAGGAATGAGCACTCCATCTCACCAAAAATAGAAGTGTGGGGAATTTTCGCCCTCAAAGAAACTGGAGCTGGGACTCCATTTCTTCTGCTCCAGTCATGGTCCTACTCTCGAGGCACATAGGACTGAAGAATCAACCTGATATGCAAAATGAACTCCATATCAGGCAAACAGAAGTTCTACCTTTATGTATTTCTCAGTAGCTTGATTTGGAGACTTTTAAACATAGTGATGGGTTTCCGCATGTCTAAGGACAATGAGCTGACCAAGAAAAATGGCACGTCCCTCATTATGACTTGGACTTTTCTATAACATGGTGCTTCTTACAACACACTTTTGTTATGACCCCTAAAAAAAACTTCATTAGAAAGGTTGAGCTATATACTTTTTGGAACATGAATGCTGCCTAGCTCATTGCATTTCTGAATGCTTTCATGTTGCTTTCTCTTAAGTAGTAACAGTTTCAGATAGGAGAAAAGCTTCAGTCCACCCAGCCCATCTATCCACAGTATTCTCTTGGTACATTGCTATTAACCCTGAATCCCATTTGTTGACAAGAACCTGTCTCACTCCTTCTTGAAACACATTGGCCCATAATTTGCGTCCAATGGCAAAGCAAAGGTGCTCACAGCTGGCGCGAAAGACAGCTGTCCACAGAAATCTTGCGATCTCTGTGGTGAGAAGTTTGCCTTTCTCAATGTGCTATTCATTGTTGCGCTGTGTAATGGGGATTCCAAGCGAAGAACTGCAGTGACGTCAACAAGCTATCTAAGCAGCCAATCACATTGAAGAGTTCTCACAGACAGCAAACCAAGAAATGAAAAGCATTTATAATTCGGACTTTTAACAACTGTTACAGAGAGCGAGTTAAAGATTGGGATTTTCACATGGGGATGAGGTAGAAGCTGAAATATCATGAACAAACCTTTTTAAAAAGTTACATTTTTTTTATTGTAATTTTTATTAAAATGAAGAATTTGACAGTCCACAAATATAAAAATTAGTTTGTCAGGGCCAGAACATTTGTTTCGTAGTCAATACACTTAAGACCCCAGTTACACCTGTTCCAAGAAGACTTAACATTTAATGAGGTATTTAACAGCGATATTAGTATGGAAAAGCCCAGGTTTTTGTCAGTTCCACTGATTTCACTGATTGCTGGCTATTGGATGTAAGGATGGGGTCAAAGTGCAATCAGTATCGGAGCAGTGAATAACTGACCGTAACTTCAGGATTTCCACGTTTAGAAGCACTAAATCCTAAAGTTGCGGTCTGTTTCAGAAGGTTAATGACGGCGAATGCGGACAGTTTGCCGTCATTACCCACCACAAAATCTGGCTCGTTAAGGTTTCTTGTTCCAGAACTATGCTGTTCCATATACTTACTGGCCTTTTCGTAAAGAAGTTCCTCCTGCAATCCTATTTTCTTTTGCTGTTCTTAATCTGTAAATAAGACCTCTTGTACTTGAAACATGACTGTCTAGAGTGACCTGTAACATTTGGTATTGTGTAATCCTACAGTATCTTGAACATCATTAATCGATGACCAAAACCATTACATCAAGTCTGGCCAAGGCAATTTGTGAATCAACCTCCCTGGGTCATCACTCATGTTTTTCAACAGTGGGGTGCAAGCAGATTGTAAACATGTGTTGGACTTTATTTTACATTAATTTTATTGAGGTTTACATCAATGGCACATATCAAGCCAGCCATTAACACATAAATTCCAAACAACTACATGGGGATAATTTACATTTCCCAATTCTCACTAATGAAGAAAGGTCTTGAAAAAAAAGATCATTTTAATTTTAACCTAAAGCAGCACACTATGAATGCAAAATTTTCGGATGGGTGGGAGGGAAAATTGTCAGTTGAGCATTTCCTGTTCCCAGCATTACATGCCTGCATGGCCCATCACTCAATCACTCCAGTTCTGCATATCTAGACTGGGGGACAGAAAGAGGAGAAAATACTTGAACGAAGCCAATCATTCTCATCCTTGTTGTAAGTTATATTTCTCTCCTGTTTTTAGGGTCACTCCCCAAATTTACAGGGCCCATAACTGCAGCCTGCTCCCGGCCTTCTACTAATTCAGATCTGTGAATGGACATAACAAAGTTCTGATGAAAGGTCATCGACCTGAAACTTTAACTCTGTTTCTCTCCCCACAGATGCTGCCTGACCTGCTGAGTATTTCCAGCATTTTCTGTTTTTACTAACAAAGTTCCTGTTGCATTTCCTATTTTCCTTCATAAATACGACACCTTGTACTTGAATCATGACTGTCGAGAGTATCCTGTAACATTTGGTATCGCATAATCCTACAGTACTTTGAACTTTATTAATTGGTGACCAAAACCATGACACAAAGGACAGCCAGAACGCCAAGTCAATTTTTGAACCAACCTCCCTGGGTCACCACTCATGTTTTTCAATAGTGGGGTGCAAGCAGATTGTAAATGTGTGTTGGACTTTATTTTACACGATTTTTTATCAAGGTTTACATCAATGGCCATTAATCCACACATTCCAATCATCGGCATGGGGATAATTTACATTTCCCAATTCTTGCCAATGAAGAAAGGTCTCCAAAAAAAAGATCATTTTCATTTTAACCTAAGGGGCAAACTATGATTGTTTTGGTCATCTAGTCCTATAATTTAGAAACATAGAAAATAGGTGCAGGAGTAGGCCATTCGGCCCTTCTAGCCTGCACCACCATTCAATGAGTTCATGGCTGAACATGCAACTTCAGTACCCCATTCCTGCTTTCTCGCCATACCCCTTGATCCCCCTAGTAGTAAGGACTTCATCTAACTCCCTTTTGAATATATTTAGTGAATTGGCCTCAACTACTTTCTATGGTAGAGAATTCCACAGGTTCACCACTCTCTGGGTGAAGAGGTTTCTCCTCATCTCAGTCCTAAATGGCTTACCCCTTATCCTTAGACTGTGACCCCTGGTTCTGGACTTCCCCAACATTGGGAACATTCTTCCTGCATCCAACCTGTCTAAACCCGTCAGAATTTTAAACGTTTCTATGAGGTCCCCTCTCATTCTTCTGAACTCCAGTGAATACAAGCCCAGTTGATCCAGTCTTTCTTGATAGGTCAGTCCCACCATCCCGGGAATCAGTCTGGTGAACCTTCGCTGACCTCCCTCAAAAGCAAGAATGTCCTTCCTCAAGTTAGGAGACCAAAACTGTACACAATACTCCAGGTGTGGCCTCACCAAGGCCCTGTACAACTGTAGCAACACCTCCCTGCCCCTGTACTCAAATCCCCTCGCTATGAAGGCCAACATGCCATTTGCTTTCTTAACCGCTTGCTGTACCTGCATGCCAACCGTCAATGACTGATGTACCATGACACCCAGGTCTCGTTGCACCTCTCCTTTTCCTAATCTGTCACCATTCAGATAATAGTCAGTCTCTCTGTTTTTACCACCAAAGTGGATAACCTCACATTTATCCACATTATACTTCATCTGCCGTGCATTTGCCCACTCACCTAACCTATCCAAGTCACTCTGCAGCCTCATAGCATCCTCCTCGCAGCTCACACTGCCACCCAACTTAGTGTCATCCGCAAATTTGGAGATACTACGTTTAATCCCCTCATCTAAATCATTAATGTACAGTGTAAACAGCTGGGGCCCCAGCACAGAACCTTGCGGTACCCCACTAGTCACTGCCTGCCATTCTGAAAAGTCCCCATTTACTCCTACTCTTTGCTTCCTGTCTGACAACCAGTTCTCAATCCATGTCAGCACACTACCCCCAATCCCATGTGCTTTAACTTTGCACATTAATCTCTTTTGTGGGACCTTGTCGAAAGCCTTCTGAAAGTCCAAATATACCACAGCAACTGGTTCTCCCTTGTCCATTCTACTGGAAACATCCTCAAAAAATTCCAGATTTGTCAAACATGATTTCCCTTTCACAAATCCATGCTGACTTGGACCTATCATGTCACCTCTTTCCAAATGCGCTGCTATGACATCCTTAATAATTGATTCCATCATTTTACCCACTACTGAGGTCAGGCTGACCGGTCTATAATTCCCTGCTTTCTCTCTCCCTCCTTTTTTAAAAAGTGGGGTTACATTGGCTACCCTCCACTCGATAGGAACTGATCCAGAGTCAATGGAATGTTGGAAAATGACTGTCAATGCATCCGCTATTTCCAAGGCCACCTCCTTACGTACTCTGGGATGCAGTCCATCAGGCCCTGGGGATTTATCGGCCTTCAATCCCATCAATTTCCCCAACACAATTTCCTGACTAATAAAGATTTCCCTCAGTTCCTCCTCCTTACTAGACCCTCTGACCCCTTTTATATCCGGAAGGTTGTTTGTGTCCTCCTTAGTGAATACCGAACCAAAGTATTTGTTCAATTGGTCTGCCATTTCTTTGTTCCCCGTTATGACTTCCCCTGATTCTGACTGCAGGGGACCTACGTTTGTCTTTACTAACCTTTTTCTCTTTACATATCTATAGAAACTTTTACAATCCATCTTAATGTTCCCTGCAAGCTTCTTCTCGTACTCCATTTTCCCTGCCCTAATCAAACCCTTTGTCCTCCTCTGCTGAGTTCTAAATTTCTCCCAGTCCCCGGGTTCGCAGCTATTTCTGGCCAATTTGTATGCCACTTCCTTGGCTTTAATACTATCCCTGATTTCCCTTGATAGCCACGGTTGAGCCACCTTCCCTTTTTTATTTTTACGGCAGACAGGAGTGTACAATTGTTGTAGTTCATCCATGCGGTCTCTAAATATCTGCCATTGCCCATCCACAGTCAACCCCTTAAGTATCATTCGCCAATCTATCCTAGCCAATTCACACCTCATACCTTCAAAGTTACCCTTCTTTAAGTTCTGGACCATGGTCTCTGAATTAACTGTTTCATTCTCCATCCTAATGCAGAATTCCACCATATTATGGTCACTCTTCCCCAAGGGGCCTCGCACAACGAGATTGCTAATTAATCCTCTCTCATTACACAACACCCAGTCTAAGATGGCCTCCCCCCTAGTTGGTTCCTCGACATATTCGTCTAGAAAACCATCCCTTATGCACTCCAGGAAATCCTCCTCTACCGTATTGCTTCCAGTTTGGCTAGCCCAATCTATGTGCATATTAAAGTCACCCATTATAACTGCTGCACCTTTATTGCATGCACCCCTAATTTCCTGTTTGATGCCCTCCCCAACATCACTACTACTGTTTGGAGGTCTGTACACAACTCCCACTAATGTTTTTTGCCCTTTGGTATTCTGCAGCTCTACCCATATAGATTACACATCATCCAAGCTAATGTCCTTCCTAACTATTGCATTAATCTCTTCTTTAACCAGCAATGCTACCCCACCTCCTTTTCCTTTTATTCTATCCTTCCTGAATGTTGAATACCCTTGGATGTTGAGTTCCCAGCCCTGATCATCCTGGAGCCACGTCTCTGTAATCCCAATCACATCATATTTGTTAACATCTATTTGCACAGTTAATTCATCCACCTTATTACGGATACTCCTTGCATTAAGACACAAAGCCATCAGGCTTGTTTTTTTAACACCCTTTGTCCTTTTAGAATTTTGCTGTTCAGTGGCCCTTTTTGTTCCCCTTTATCTCCACTTTCAGTAGATTAGGGAAGCCTCAGGGTCTCCTTTAGATAAAATTACATATAACGTACAGAACAGAAACAGGCCATTCGCCCCAACTGGCCCATGCTGGATAGTTCCAGGAAGTTCAAGTGCTCCTCCCACAGAGAATAAAAAGACTGTCATTTATGTACATCACCTTATCAAACCTCTCAAAAACATCCAATACAGTAAATTACCTCAAAGTTCTTATTATGTGGACAAATGTAGCAGCCCTTTTGTGCCCATCAAAATCTGGCAAATAGCAGTAAGTTGAATGAGCAGTCAATATTATTTTCCACTGTGTCACCTGAGGAAGGAATGTTGGCAACAATCTGAGGTGAACTCCTTGCTCTTCCAATAGTACGGTGCGATTCACGTTTAACGTCTCTTGAACCCACCAGAATAGGTAGACAGCTCCTTGGTTTAGCATCTCATCGAAAAGATGGCTCTCCCGACATGGAAAACTCCCTGGTGTGTCAGCCTGGTCCCAGTGTGGGGTTTGAACACATAAGTAAGAGTGTTACCAGCTGATTCAAATTGACACTTCTGAATAGCAGGTATAGACCCATATCCTATCACAGCATGTTGGTACAACAATGCATTGTATGTTTTATCAATGCATCAATCTGCATGCAATACATGCAAGAGAATACCCTGAAAGTATCACATCCTCATGTACAATATTATTAAACATTATAATTGTTATGTCTCGAATAGAACAATGTAACTGAGTACTGTAGATGTGATTAAGTGTGACCTTAGTCTCTTTATTCCAACTCCAGAGTGCTGGTACAGCATGGGAGGCCTGCTATATACATTGCTCCCAAGGGATGCTGGAATCCCTTGGGACTCCAACAGATATGCCCTCTGGTGGCAGTAGAATGCTGGTTACATAGGGTTGCATACATAATATCACTCTCTCCCAAAGTCAATAGTACACTTATTTACAGGGTGAGACGATCTGGGGCTTTCCGCTTCCTAGTCGATCGTCTCGGTACAAATACAGGTGCAGGTCAGTTGGTTGGGCCTTCGCTGGGCTGCTGCGCAGCCGGCCTTGCTGGGGATGATGAGTTCAGATTCGTGGTCAACCGTGATGTCGGTTGCCACTTGTGTGTGTGTCAGAGGGTCAAAGTTGGTGGTGTCCTCTTCAGGTTGCTCGTGGCTGTCTGTGAATCGCAGTTTGGTTTGGTCCAAATGCTTTCTGCAAGTTAGTCCATTTACAAGTTTGACCTGAAACACTCTACTCCCTTCTTTGGCAATGACAGTGCCAGCAAGCCATTTGGGACCATGTCCATAGTTGAGTACAAATATAGGGTCATTGACTTCAATATCGCGTGACAAGTTTGTGCGATCATGGTACATGCTTTGTTGATGCCGCCTATCCTCAACATGATCCTGGAGATCAGGGTAGACAAGAGAGAGCCTTGTTTTGAGTGCCCTTTTCATGAACAGCTCGGCTGGAGGAACCCCGGTGAGCGAGTGGGGTCTGGTGCGGTAACTGAGCAGAACTTGGGACAGGCGGGTCTGCAGGAAGCCTTCCGACACACGTTTCAAGCTTTGCTTGATAGTTTAGACTGCCCGTTCTGCCTGGCCGTTGGATGCGAGCTTGAACGGGGCAGATATGATGTGCTTAATCCCATTGCGGGTCATGAATTCCTTGAATTCAGCACTGGTGAAACACGGCCCATTGTCGTTGACAAGGACATCAGGCAGCCCGTGCGTGGCAAACAGGGCTCGTAGATTTTCGATGGTGGCAGTGGACATGCTTACAGACATTATTACACACTCAATACATTTTGAATAAGCATCCACAACAACCAGGAACATTTTGCCTAGGAACAGACCAGCGAAGTCAACGTGGGTCCTAGACCACGGTTTGGAGGGTCACGACCATAAACTTAGCAGTGCCTCCCTGGGTGCATTGCTCAGTTGTGAGCAAGTGTTGCATTGGCGCACGCAAGACTCCAAATCTGAGTCTATGCCGGGCCACCACACATGGGATCTGGCGATAGCTTTCATGATTACTATGTCTGGGTGGGTACTGTGTAGGTCGCATATGAATGTTTCCCTGCCTTTCTTGGGCAAAACCACATGATTACCCCTCAAAAGACAGTCCGCCTGTACGGACATTTCATCTTTACGCCGCTGGAAAGGCTTGATCTCTTCCTGCATCTCTGCTGGGACACTGGACCAGCTCCCATGGAGGACACAGTTTTTTACAAGGGACAGTAAAGGATCCTGGCTGGCCCAGTTCCTGATCTGGCGGGCCGTAACGGGTGACTTTTCATTTTCAAATGCATCCATCACGAAGAGCAAGTCTGCAGGCTGTGCCATTTCCACCCCGGTGGTGGGCAATGGTAGCCGACTGAGAGCATCAGCGCAGTTCTCTGTGCCTGGCCTGTGGCGAATTACATAGTTATATGCAGACAGCTTGAGCGCCCATCTTTGGATGCGAGCAGAGGCATTGGTAGTAATACCTTTGCTCTCTGAGAATAGCGCCATGAGCGGCTTATAGTCAGTTTCTAGCTCAAACTTAAGCCCAAACAGATACTGATGCATTTTTTTTACCCCGTATACGCACGCCAGAGCTTCTTTTTCAATCATGCTGTAGGCCCTTTCGGCCTTGGACAAGCTCCTGGACACATAAGCGACCGATTGCAATGTTCCCGATCCATTAACTTGTTGTAACACACACCCGACCCCATACAAAGACGCATCGCAAGCTAGCACTAAACGTTTACATGGATCATACAAGATAAGCAGTTTGTTAGAACATAACAGATTTCTGGCTTTCTCAAAAGCAGTCACTTGTGATTTCCCCCTTACCCAGTCATCTCCCTTGCGTAGCAACACATGTAGAGGTTCTAGCAAGGTGCTTAATCCGGGTAGGAAATTACCAAAATAATTGAGGAGTCCCAGGAACGACCGCAGCTCCGTCACGTTCTGTGGTCTTGGCGCATTCTTGATGGCCTCGATCTTGGCGTCAGTGGGTCTGATGCCGTCTGCCGCGATTCTTCTCCCTAAGAACTCGACCTCTGGCGCCAGGAAAACACACTTCGAGCGTTTCAACCTGAGTCCCACGCAATCTAGCCATCTTAGAACCTCCTCCAGGTGGTTCTATGGTGTCCCGACCTGTGATTAATATGTCGTCCTGGAAAACCACGGTGCGCGGAACCAACTTTAGCAGACTCTCCATGTTCCTTTGAAAAATCGCCGCGGCTGATCGAATTCCAAATGGGCATCTATTGTAGATGAACAGACCTTTGTGCGTGTTGATGCAGGTGAGGCCTTTCGAAGATTCCGCCAGCTCCTGCGTCATGTAGGCCGAAGTCAGGTCCAACTTGGTGAACATCTTTCCTCCTGCCAGCGTCGCAAATAGGTCGTCTGCCTTGGGTAGCGGGTACTGGTCCTGCAGCGAAAAACGGTTAATCGTTACTTTATAGTCCCCATAAATTCTGACCGTGCCGTCGCCCTTGAGAACCAGGACAATCGGACTGGCCCACTCGTTAAACTCCACCGGCGCGATGATGCCCTCTCATTGCAGCTTGTCTAGCTCGATCTCCACTTTCTCTCGCATAATATATGGCCTTGTGGTGGATGGGTCGTGTATCGGGAACCAAGTGCATCTGCACCTTCGCCCCGAGAAACTTCCAATGCCTGGCTCAAACAACGACGGAAACTTGCTCAGAATCTGGGCACGTGAGGCGTCATCGACGGACGAAAGCGCTCGGATGTTGTCCCAGTTCCAGCGGATTTTCCCCAGCCAGCTTCTGCCGAACAGTGTGGGGCCATCTCCTGGTACAATCCACAGTGGGAATTCGTGCACCATCATAGGAGACTTTTACTGCTGCGCTGCCAATTACAGGGATCAGCTCTGGAGTGTAAGTTCTCAGCTTGGTATGAATAGGGCTCAGCTTGGGCCTGTGTGCCTTGTTGCACCACAGCCTGTCGAAGGCCTTTTTGCTCATGATGGGCTGACTCGCACCCGTGTCCAGTTGCATGGATACTGGAATTCCATTCAGTTTGACCTTTAACATGATCGGTAGACATTTCGTGGTGACTCGGTTTGAGTCTCTAGTTCAGTTTGATCTGCCATGGTCTTCCTCTACAACGTGGTGCTTTGCAGGGTTTGCAGCTCGTCTGCATGTTCGCTGGAGGTGTCCCATTGTTCCACAGCCTTTGCACGCATAGTGTTTGAAGCAGCATTGATGGGCTCGATGATCACCTCCACAGCGCCAACAAGGTGTCAATTGCCTCGCATTAATTCTTGATGGTGGACTCTGGGTCATCTGAGGTTATACAGCTGCAGGCGTGTACATTGTGCCATATGCGTTGCCTGAAAACAACATTACTTTGTGTACAGTACTTGTCCAAACCTCTTTATACTGCGAAATTTGTTTGGTGTTATCGCTGGTGGACATATATGCCTGGGCTATCATTATGGCTTTGCTCAGGTTCGGTGTTTCAACAGTCAATAGTTTGCGAAGGATAACCTCGTAGCCAATGCCAAGCACAAAAAAGTCTCTTAGCATTTGCTCCAGGAATCCATCGAATTCGCAATGTCCTGCAAGGCGCCTTAGTTCAGCGATGTAGCTCGCCACTTCCTGGCCTTCAGACCGCTGACATGTGTAAAATCGATACCTTGCCATCAGAACACTCTCCTTCGGATTTAGGTGCTCCCGGACCAGCGTACACAGTTCGTCGTATGAATTGGCTGTTGGTTTCACCGGAGCAAGAAGGTTGTTGCCCCGCAGACGGTGAGGAGGATCGCCCTTCGTTTGGCAGCGTTCACATTCACTTCCAACTCGTTGGCCACGAAGTATTGGTCGAGTTGCTCCACGAAGGCCTCCCAATCGTCCCCTTCTGAGAATTTCTCTAGGATACCAACAGTTCTCTGCATTTTCTGTGTGGTTCGTTATCATGTCGCCAGTTTTATGTCTCGAATAGAGCAATGTAACTGAGTACTGTAGACATGAGTAAGTGTGACCGTAGTCTCTTTATTCCAACTACAGAATGCTGGTACAGCATGGGAGGCCTGATTATATACAGTGCTCCCAAGGGATGATGGGATCCCTTGGAACTCCAACAGATACGCCCTCTGGTGGCACTAGAATGCTGGTTACTTAGTGTTGCATACATAACAATAATAATGTGTCATTAAAGACATTTTATCAAGTTTAATGTTATAAAAACATAAGAACATAAGAAATAGGAGCAGGAGTAGGCCATACGGCCTCTCGAGCCTGCTCCGCCATTCAATACGATCATGGCTGATCCGATCATGGACTTAGATCCACTTCCTTGCCCACTCTCTATAACCCCTTACATAAACTGTCTATTTCTGTCTTAAATTTTTTCAATGTCCCGGCTTCCACAGCTCTCTGTGGCAGTGAATTCCACAGATCCACAACCCTCAGAGAGAAGAAATTTCTCCTCATCTCAGTTTTAAATGGGCGGCCCCTTATTCTAAGATTATGCCCCCGAGTTCTAGTCTCCCCCATCAATGGAAACATCCTCTCTGCATCCACCTTGTCAAGCCCCCTCATAATCTTATACGTTTCGATAAGATCACCTCTCATTCTTCTGAATTCCAATGAGTAGAGGCCCAACCTACTCAACCTTTCCTCATAAGTCAATCCCCTCATCTTTGGAATCAACCTAGTGAACCTTCTCTGAACTGCCTGCAAAGCAAGTTTATCCTTTCGTAAATATGGAAACCAAAACTGCACGCAGTATTCCAGGTGTGGCCTCACCAATACCCTGTACAACTGTAGCAAGACTTCCCTGCTTTTTTACTCCATTCCCTTTGCAATAAAGGCCAAGATTCCATTGGCCTTCCTGATCACTTGCAGTACCTGCATACTAAGCTTTTATGTTTCACAAGTACCCCCAGGTCCCGCTGTACTGCAGCACTTTGCAATCTTTCTCCATTTAAATAATTATCATCTGAAAATGAGAAAGAATCTGCTTAGGTACTGTAGAATTTCCAAGTCATCAATCCCCTTATTCCATTTTCCTTCCTCAAGGTCGCAGGCGAGTGTTGTCTCTCTCCTCCTCTCCCCCCACCCCCCCAGAACAATAATGATCTTCCTCACACAGAATCCTATGAAGTCTCGATATTAAATGAGACTGCCTTACTGTACCAAGACTGTGAAGTGGATCCTCACCAATCCCCATTCAGAAATCTAGACTCGGTCCTTTTATTTACTGAAATAAATGCAATATTATTGTACCAATCAGACCAATGTAGTGGCGATCGTGTTTCGCCGTTGGCTGAGGAACACAGGGACCACTTGTTTGTTGGCTTCAAGTCATGAAACTACCGAAAATGAGAAAGGGATCGGGAGCCGCTTTAAGGGCTGTGGTCTGGTTTCCTTGGTGATTTCCCAGTGTCTGCGCACTCTGAATGCTGCTTCAGCCTGACTGACACAAGTCTTGCTAACCATCAAGCTTAGAACCAAAAAGGGGAGCGAGTGGAGGTAAAAGCCGGCGAGCGGGAGCAAGTCTGGGCAGCCTTGATAACCCTCAGTTCCTTGCGCTCTCAATGCGCGTCAGAGCAAATTCCAACACAGCAGGTCTGGCCATCTATGCACATCTGTCATGCCTTGAAAAGATCTTACTCTCAACTGGTCCCAACCACACAAGGAGCATTATTGCCTCCCTGGGCCGTCCCGACTAAAGGTTGAAAACATCTTTTGACTGAATCCGTTGACATTTCTGCCCAGAACCCCCTCTGATGTCGGATCTCTTTAACAAGCCCATGCTGTGTTTCAGGCTTCACATTGTTACCAAGATGCAGCAAGCAGAGTCAGCTTGCCTGGACTCCGCAGTACACCAGGAGGATGAGTTGGTCTACATGTAATAGTAGACGGGACAGGCACACTGGTTGTGAAATCGACCAAAAAACAACGCTGGTTGTGAAATCGACCAAAAAACAACGCTATTTGTATCTGGGAATGGACTCAAAAGGGTTATGCTTTGCGGGTTACAGTGATAGAGCTTCCTCTGCCTCTCGCGTTCCTTTGGTAGAAGGGATTGCAAAGTGTCTGAACGCTATTCACAGAGGGAGAAGGAAAACAGTAACAGCAAAAGCGCAGAGAGCGCTGCAGACAGCGTGAGGAATATAAAGGGCAGCTCTCTCCGGGGAGTTGACAGCCCCGGCCGAGAGCAGCCGCTGGCACCGAGCAGCGACAGAGCGGAGATGAGGCGCTGACTCGCTCTTACCTGCAGTCTCTCGCTTGCTGGCTGCCACATGTTGGGTCCTGCCTGCGGGCCAGTGGCAGTGGGTGGGCTGGGCTGCTGCGGTTCTCCGGCCGGATAGCCCTCGCTGCTTCCCGCTGGCACTGTGCGGAGGGGAGGAGGTCCTCCTGCACGGCTGCTGGGATCGGCTGAATTGTCTCCCTCTCTCACCTCCTCTTCTGGCCGCTCTGCTCTGCTGTTGCTGTTGCTGCAGGCGGAGATCGAGAGGCAGAAACCCCCCCCAGCCAGATCCTCATTCCCATTTGTAGCTCGCACGGAGCTGGGAAGGGGGAGGTCGCTTACGGAGCCGGGCGCACACACAGATATAAACAGTCACGGCTTGTGGCCTCTGCACTCACTTCCCTCCCGCGTTTTGTAATTGTATTTAAGTTGTGAACTTGCATTATAGTTCGCAGTGATATAAAGTAGGTTTATAGTGTAATAATAAACCTCTAGTGTACGTTGAACACATTCAGTGTAAAAAAAAAACACCCCAAAATTAAGCAAATACTGATTTTGAAGTAGACTTGTTGAACTTCCATTCACTTTCACCACTGTTCGGGTCAGTAGAGGTGCAGAGAAAAGTCACGCCGTACCCCATGTGGTAAGGTCCGGATCTCAACCAGAGAGCCTTCGGAGGAGGACGGGGGAAGGGGAGCGGATCCCATCCATGAATTTTAGTGATATCAAGGCTGTCGACCTGTGATAGTTTTGGGGATATATTAAAGTTTGCTTTTCCTATGTATCCGCACTCCCCATTAAACGGTGGCCGTGCTGCCAAACATGTCTGTGATTTATGCACAGGGAGTGTACTGAGCATAAGTGTCAGCCCAGGTAAAACCACCTGTACATCTTTTCATTAGATTTGTAAATGGAGGCAGTACAGTAATGATTTTGGCAACGCAATGCTGCTTAGTGATGACCTTCCTCCCTCTGGGCCAGGACAAGGCGAGACAATGACGGGCAGCCTGTCAGTGCCTTGGTGCCGCTGGCTGTGTGCAAAATCTGGTGTGGGAGAGGTATTCAGAATATGGATCGGGTTAAGAGAATGTACAAGGACAGTTCACTAAGCCCACCGATATTAAAAAGTGACATACCGCAGGGCATTCTACTTACTGGGGGGTGGGACATAAATATTTCAATAACAAACACATTTCTATATAAAATTCTCGCGGAAAGGAAAAATGCTGTCGTGCATCACACTCAAAAGTGAATGTCAATCGTCAAAACTGGTCATCACATCTTAGGGTATCAGACCGCAAGTGCCAGTCGGAGTAAAAATCAGGATTGGGTTAAATAAACCGTCTGTCAATAATACTGATTGGCTGAAATATTACATTGATTCACTATGAATCAATTAAAAACCATTTCCATTCACTGGTCGAGTATGTAATGGGAAACCTCCAAATCAAATCACTTAACATTTTAAGCCCAACCATTTGGAGCCGGCACCGAGCATAAAGAGAATCACATAGATAACGTTTTCAAACGTCTTTATTGGCTATTTTGCCCCCACACTTACTTCCATTATATCCAGGAAAAATGTACATTTGTAACTGAGAGTATTCACGAGGTCCAACATCGCCTTCAGTGTGCCAGTGCAGCCTTTGGTTGCCTGAGGAAGAGAGTGTTTGAAGACCAGGACCTCAAACCTGGCACCAAGCTCATGGTCTACTGGTCAGTAATGATACTCGCCCTCCTATATGACTCAGAAACATGGACTATATACAGCAGACATCTCAAAACGCTGGAGAAGTACCACCAGCGCTACCTCTGCAAGATCCTGCAAATCCGTTGGCAGGATAGACGCGCCAACGTCAGTGTTCTCGTTCAGGCCAACATCTCCAGCATTGAAGCATTGACCACGTTCGATCAGCTCCGTTGGGCGGGCCACATCGCCCGCATGCCCGACACGAGACTCCCAAAGCAAGCGCTCTACGCGAAGCTTCGACATGACAAGCAAGCCCCAGGTGGGCAGAGGAAATGTTTCAAGGACACCCTCAAAGCCTCCTTGATTAAGTGCAACATCCCCACCGACACCTGGGAATCCCTGGCCCATGACCGCCCAAAGTGGAGGAAGAGCATCTGGGAGGGCTCTGAGCACCTCGAGTCCCATCGCCGAGAACAAGCAGATACCAAGCGTAGACTGCAGAAGGAGTGTACGTCAACCTAGGCTCCCCACCCATCCTTTCCTTCAACCACTGCCTGCCTGTGACAGAGACTGTAGGTCCCACATTAGACTCTTCAGTCACCTGAGGACTCACTTTTAGAGTGGAAGCAAGTCATTCTCGACTCTGAGGGACTGCCTATGATGATGATGATGACATTTGTAACATAAATGTATTTTTAAAAAGTGCACAAAAACTAACCTTATCTATAAAATTGAGCATTTAATGTTTGAAATGTCTGCAAGAACTTTTCCCTGCAAGGGGGTGCCATTCTCTCTGGGGTCAGGACTTGAGTTCTGCTTCAGTAGCACAGTTGGAAATTTCACCTGGATCTTGGGTACAAGATATTTCAGGGCTGATTTTCCTCTGCTTTATGCCCAGAGAATGCTGATTTCCTGGGTGCAAATTAGAGGGAAATGAGAGAAAGACACATAACACCACACCCTAGAAATTGGATCTGGCAAAAGGGGCAAAGAGCGGGCACTGATCGGTCTAATATGGCATGCTTATTTCGTGCTGGGCATACACTGAATGCCATTTTGGTTGTGACACCCTATAGCTGACCAGGGCACCCGCCCGAACAGACATTAAGTCCATTGCCTATGCAAATTGGGGGCAAAACGCCTATTTCAGGCTGCTGCTGCCTGAAATTGGTTGGCGCCTGATTGAAGCATGCGTGAGCAACCAAAAAGCAGGAGTGCTACTTCTGGCTCCACATTAAAACTGTGTATCGCTGCTGCCCACCACTCAACCCCTTCCTGATCTCCTTTCCCTCAAGTCCTTGCCAGCTTACCTTAATCTTCTCCGGGACTGGCACACTGCCTCTTGGGGAGTCACTGGTGTCCCCAGCGTGCTGGTGCAGGAGGACCAATTTTACGTGGGCCCTTTGCTCATCAGGTTTGCATTTGCTGCTGGGTTCGTGCGCGGAATCGGTGAATGGTGATTTATTGAGATAGCCTTTGCGTCGCTATACCATTCAAATGTAGCTAAGAAAATGTCTGTGTGTCCATCCAGTAACCTTCATTTCATGTGATAGTATTAATCTATTCAACTTTTATTCTCTGGTACTTTATAAGGTTGTGTAGATAGTTTTAAAAACTGAAATATGGAAAATCAGAAATAACTAGAGAAAATTGTCGAAATGTGCAGAGACAAAATACCAAGGTTCACTGACAGATGAAATACTAGCTAACATTTCAGTGGGAGAGTTGTTCATGGACAAGTTGGTTATAACATTTGTACCCTGACTGCATGTTGTTCTGTGCATCCCTTAGGGAGGACACGTCAAAGGAACTGTTCCGATCTTTTCAGTTACACAATAAACAGTTCTACCTTGATTAAAATGGAACAGAAAAAGTTTTATTTGTTCTTAAAAGTTATTTCTGAAATATGAAACAATTCCAAGACAGAATACCAAGGTTCATTGATACAGCAATGGAGTCCAAGCCCATGGATACGTTGGGGCAAAATTGCCGCTTTTTATAGCCCTGTTAGCGCCTCCAAAAGGTGCTAAAGGGGCTCAATGAAGTTTTCGCCCGGGGAGGGCCAGGGAAATTGCCCCGGAGGTTTGGGGGTGTTGTCCGGGGCAGCACACAACTGGCGATGATGTCATCGCCGTGCGCACCGATCCCTCTCCGCCCAGCACTGACCCCTTTGCGCCCCACGGGGGAAATTGCCCCCGCGGGATGCGAGATTCCCTGACGACTACGTGTGCGGGAAGTGTGTCCGCCTCCAGCTCCTGAAGGTCCGCGTTGCGGAATTGGAGCTGAGGGTAGATTCACTCTGGAGCATCCACGATGCTGAGAATGACGTGAGTAGCACATGTAGCGAGTTGGTCTTACCGCAGGTGAAGGGTCCACAGCCAGATAGGGAATGGAAGACCAGCAGGAAGAGCAGTGCAAGGAAGGTAGTGCAGGGGTCCCCTGCGGTCATCCCCCTGCAAAACAGATACACCGTTTTGAGTACTGTTGAGGGGGATGACTCATCAGGGGAGGGCAGCAGCAGCCAAGTTCATGGCACCGTGGCTGGCTCTGCTGCAAAGGAGGGCAGGAAAAAGAGTGGGAGAGCGATAGTGATAGGGGATTCAATTGTAAGGGGAATAGATAGGCATTTCTGCGGCCGCAACCGAGACTCCAGGATGGTATGTTGCCTCCCTGGTGCAAGGGTCAAGGATGTCTCGGAGCGGGTGCAGGACATTCTGAAAAGGGAGGGAGAACAGCCAGTTGTCGTGGTGCACATTGGTACTAACGATATAGGTAAAAAATGGGATGAGGTCCTACGAGAAGAATTTAAGGAGCAAGGAGCTAAATTAAAAAGTAGGACCTCAAAAGTAGTAATTTCGGGATTGCTACCAGTGCCACGTGCTAGTCAGAGTAGGAATCGCAGGATAGCTCAGATGAATACGTGGCTCGAGCAGTGGTGCAGCAGGGAGGGATTCAAATTCCTGGGGCATTGGAACCGGTTGTTGGGGAGGTAGGACCAGTACAAACCGGACGGTCTGCACCTGGGCAGGACCGGAACCAATGTCCTAGGGGGAGTGTTTGCTAGTGCTGTTGGGGAGGAGTTAAACTAATATGACAGGGGGATGGGAACCAATGCAGGGAGACAGAGGGAAACAAAAAGGAGACAAAAGCAAAAGACAGAAAGGAGATGAGTAAAAGTGGAGGGCAGAGAAACCCAAGGCAAAAAACAAAAAGGGCCATTGAATATAAAGGGGCTGCAGGAGGGGTCAAAACTAAAAATCATGGTTTAAAAACTAGTATTAAAACACTCTACCTAAACGCATGCAGCATTCGCAATAAATTAAATGAGTTGATGGCACAAATCATTACAAATGGGTATGATTTGGTGGTCATTACAGAAACGTGGTTGCAGGGTGGCCAAGACTGGGAATTAAACATACAGGGGTATCTGACGATTCGGAAAGATAGACAAGAAGGGAAAGGAGGTGGGGTAGCTCTGTTAATAAAGGATGATATCAGGGCAGTTGTGAGAGACGATATTGGCTCTAATGAACAAAATGTTGAATCATTGTGGGTGGAGATTAGAGATAGTAAGGGGAAAAAGTCACTGTGGGTGTAGTTTATAGGCCCCCAAATAATAACTTCACGGTGGGGCGGGCAATAATCAAGGAAATAATAGAGGCATGTGAAAAAGGAACGGCAGTAATCATGGGGGATTTTAACCGACATATCGATTGGTCAAATCAAATCGCACGGGGTAGCCTGGAGGAGGAATTCAAAGAATGCATACGGGATTGTTTCTTAGAACAGTATGTTACAGAACCTACAAGGGAGCAAGCTATCTTAGATCTGGTCCTGTGTAATGAGACAGGAAAAATAAACGATCTCCTAGTAAAAGATCCTCTCGGAATGAGTGATCACAGTATGGTTGAATTTGTAATACAGATTGAGGGTGAGGAAGTAGTGTCTCAAACGAGCGTACTATGCTTAAACAAAGGGGACTACCGTGGGATGAGGGCAGAGTTGGCTAAAGTAGATTGGAAACACAGACTAAACGGTGGCATAATTGAGGAACAGTGGAGGACTTTTAAGGAGCTCTTTCATAGTGCTCAACAAAAATATATTCCAGTGAAAAAGAAGGGCGGTAAGAGAAGGGATAACCAGCCGTGGATAACCAAGGAAATAAAGGAGAGTATCAAATTAAAGACCAATGCGTATAAGGTGGCCAAGGTTAGTGGGAAACTAGAAGATTGGGAAAATTTTAAACAACAGCAAAGAATGACTAAAAAAGCAATAAAGAAAGGAAAGATAGATTACAAAGGTAAACTTGCGCAAAACATAAAAACAGACAGTAAAAGCTTTTACAGATATATAAAATGGAAAAGAGTGACTAAAGTAAATGTTGGTCCCTTAGAAGATGAGAAGGGGGATTTAATAATGGGAAATGTGGAAATGGCTGAGACCTGAAACAATTATTTTGCTTCGGTCTTCACAGTGGAAAACACAAAAACCATGCCAAAAATTGCTGGTCACGGGAATATGGGAAGGAAGGACCTTGAGATAATCACTATCACTAGGGGGGCAGTGCTTGATAGGCTAATGGGACTCAAGGTAGACACGTCCCCTGGTCCTGATGAAATGCATCCCAGGGTATTAAAAGAGATGGCGGAAGTTATAGCAGATGCATTCGTTATAATCTACCAAAATTCTCTGGACTCTGGTGAGGTGCCAGCGGATTGGAAAGCAGCTAATGTAAAAAAGGGGGCAGACAAAAGGCAGGTAACTATAGGCCGGTTAGTTTAACATCTGTAGTGGGGAAAATGCTTGAAGCTATCATTAAGGAAGAAATAGCGGGACATCTAGATAGGAATAGTGCAATCAAGCAGACGCAGCATGGATTCATGAAGGGGAAATCATGTTTAACTAATTTACTGGAATTCTTTGAGGATATAACGAGCATGGTGAATAGAGGTGTACCGATGGATGTGGTGTATTTAGAATTCTAAAAGGCATTCGATAATGTGCCACACAAAAGGTTATTGCAGAAGATAAAGGCACGCGGAGTCAGAGAAAATGTATTAGCATGGATAGAGATTTGGCTGACGAACAGAAAGCAGAGAGTCGGGATAAATGGGTCCTTTTCGGGTTGGAAATCGGTGGTTAGTGGTGTGCCACAGGGATCGGTGCTGGGACCACAACTGTTCACAATATACATAGATGACCTGAAGAGGGGACAGAGTGTAGTGTAACAAAATTTGCAGATGACACAAAGATTAGTGGGAAAGCGGGTTGTGTAGAGGACACAGAGAGGCTGCAAAGACATTTAGATAGGTTAAGCGAATGGGCTAAGGTTTGGCAGATGGAATACAATGTCGGAAAGTGTGAGGTCATCCACCTTGGGAGAAAAAACAGTAAAAGGGAATATTATTTGAATGGGGAGAAATTACAACATGCTGCGGTGCAGAGGGACCTGGGGGTCCTTGTGCATGAATCCCAAAAAGTTAGTTTGCAGATGCAGCAGGTAATCAGGAAGGCAAATGGGAATGTTGGCCTTCATTGCGAGAGGGATGGAGTACAAAAGCAGGGAGTATAGGGTATTGGTGAGGCCGCACTTGGAGTACTGCGTGCAGTTTTGGTCACCTTACTTAAGGAAGGATATACTAGCTTTGGAGGGGGTACAGAGAC
The DNA here is from genome assembly GCF_044704955.1 of Pristiophorus japonicus. NCBI lineage: Eukaryota > Metazoa > Chordata > Chondrichthyes > Pristiophoridae > Pristiophorus > Pristiophorus japonicus. Next base: position 254,264,081 of record NC_091982.1, read on the forward strand.
GATTCACTAGGCTGATTGCAGAGATGAGGGGGTTACCTTATGATGATAGATTGAGTAGACTGGGTCTTTACTCGTTGGAGTTCAGAAGGATGAGGGGTGATCTTATAGAAACATTTAAAATAATGAAAGGGATAGACAAGATAGAGGCAGAGAGGTTGTTTCCACTGGTCGGGTGACTAGAACTAGGGGGCACAGCCTCAAAATACGGGGGAGCCAATTTAAAACTGAGTTGAGAAGGAATTTCTTCTCCCAGAGGGTTGTGAATCTGTGGAATTCTCTGCCCAAGGAAGCAGTTGAGGCTAGCTCATTGAATGTATTTTCCAACATTCCATTGACTCTGGATCAGTTCCTATGGAGTGGAGGGTAGCCAATGTAACCCCACTTTTTAAAAAAGGAGAGAGAGAGAAAACAGGGAATTATAGACCGTTCAGCCTGACCTAAGTAGTGGGTAAAATGATGGAGTCAATTATTAAGGATGTCATAGCAGCGCATTTGGAAAATGGTGACATGATAGGTCCAAGTCAGCATGGATTTGTGAAAGGGAAATCATGCTTGACAAATCTTCTGGAATTTTTTGACGATGTTTCCAGTAAAGTGGACAAAGGAGAACCAGTTGATGTGGTATATTTGGACTTTCAGAAGGCTTTCGACAAGGTCCCACACAAGAGATTAATGTGCAAAGTTAAAGCACATGGGATTGGGGGTAGTGTGCTGACGTGGATTGAGAACTGGTTGTCAGACAGGAAGCAAAGAGTAGGAGTAAATGGGTACTTTTCAGAATGGCAGGCAGTGACTAGTGGGGTATCGCAAGGTTCTGTGCTGGGGCCCCAGCTGTTTACATTGTACATTAATGATTTAGACGAGGGGATTAAATGTAGTATCTCCAAATTTGCGGATGACACTAAGTTGGGTGGCAATGTGAGCTGCGAGGAGGATGCTATGAGGCTGCAGAGTGACTTGGATAGGTTAGGTGAGTGGGGAAATGAATGGCAGATGAAGTATAATGTGGATAAATGTGAGGTTATCCACTTTGGTGGTAAAAACAGAGAGACAGACTATTATCTGAATGGTGACAGATTAGGAATAGGGAAGGTGCAACGAGACCTGGGTGTCATGGTACATCAGTCATTGAAGGTTGGCATGCAGGTACAGCAGGCGGTTAAGAAAGCAAATGGCATGTTGGCCTTCATAGCGAGGGGATTTGAGTACAGGGGCAGGGAGATGTTGCTACAGTTGTACAGGGCCTTGGTGAGGCCACACCTGGAGTATTGTGTACAGTTTTGGTCTCCTAACTTGAGGAAGGACATTCTTGCTATTGAGGGAGTGCAGCGAAGATTCACCAGACTGATTCCCGGGATGGTGGGACTGACCTATCAAGAAAGACTGGATCAACTGGGCTTATATTCACTGGAGTTCAGAAGAGTGAGAGGGGACCTCATAGAAATGTTTAAAATTCTGACGGGTTTGGACAGGTTGGATGCAGGAAGAATGTTCCCAATGTTGGCGAAGTCGAGAACCAGGGGTCACAGTCTAAGGATAAGGGGTAAGCCATTTAGGACCGAGATGAGGAGAAACTTCTTTACCCAGAGAGTGGTGAACCTGTGGAATTCTCTACCACAGAAAGTAGTTGAGGCCAATTCACTAAATATATTCAAAAGGGAGTTAGATGAAGTCCTTACTACTCGGGGGATCAAGGGGTATGGCGAGAAAGCAGGAAGGGGGTACTGAAGTTTCATGTTCAGCCATGAACTCATTGAATGGCGGTGCAGGCTAGAAGGGCTGAATGGCCTGCTCCCGCACCTATTTTCTATGTTTCTATGTTTCTATTCAAGTCACAGATAGATAAATTTTTAACCAATAAGGGAATTAAGGGTTATGGGGAGCGGGCGGGTAAGTGGAGCTGAGTCCACGGCCAAATCAGCCATGATCTTGTTGAATGGCGGAGCAGGATCGAGGGGCAAGATGGCCTACTCCTGTTCCAAATTCTTATGTGCTTATGTTCTTATGGCTCCAGAGTTAGCAGCGGCCCTCCCCTTTAAAAGAAGGCGAGTGACGTTGTGATGCGTCAGCGTGACACTGAGCATCACACCGCACTGCGTTTCCGCCCCTCTATTGGCCCGCTACCGCCCCGCGGAGGCGAATTATGCCTCTGATACCGCCCGCAGATTTTTTTGATTCAAGGGCCCCAATTCCGGAACATTTAGCTGCCCTTTTCGTCGGGTGCTAAATTTTAATGTAATTTGAATTGTGCGCTCCAAATGGGGCCGTGGCAATTTTGCCCCCATTATTAGGCTCCTGTAATATAGTGGTAAGATTACTTAGAATACTGCATCTAATCATCGTCAATTTATCCTCAAAAGATACACTTGAGAGTTTCAAAGCACAATAATGATCCCATCAGAACTGTCACTTTCAAGTATCAAAATATGCCAAAATTGCTATAATAAAGCCCAATAACTCCAGGAAATATATCCAGGAAGTCCAGCAAATTAGACAAAGGGAAATGTTTTGGATTATTGGGATGATTAATGGGAAGCAGATTAATCCATTGCTGTGGGAGTGAATTGAAGGCCTTTTGGTTCTTTGGGAATTTAATGCTTTCTCTCTCTTCAATAGTTTTAAATCAGAAACACTGAAAAAAAGAGGTGCTCGTGAGACACTAAAACTGAACAGATCTCTTTATAAAATAAAATGTTACGTGATAATTCAGGCAAACTGAGACTATAATTAATGTTCTAATGACCCAATGCTCACTATTTCAGAGAACAGGCATATCTTTCCAGAGATTCCCATTTTGTGACTTGCAGAGTTCATTTGCTAAAAGTGGTACAATGAAAAGAGAATATCAATGTTGTATCTCTATTACTGTGACTGTTCAGAAACTACAGGGACTATTTAAATCACAAGGCTGTTATGCTGGGATTGATACTCAATCACTGCCCTAATGCACAGGTTGGCATGATGAACTTTGGTAATTCCATCTAAAGTTATTTTACATCTTCTGACCTTAAAGATGTTTAGAATAATGGAATTTGATAAAAGGTATGCTCCAACATCTGGGTATACGTTACAAAAATAAATTCAAAAATCCTGCACACGTAACTTTGAAGTAACTTCAGCTTAACCCACATTCCCACTCCAAAAATACTTCATTGGCAGTAAAGCGCTATGAGACGTCTGGTGATCGTGAAAGGCTATATAAATGCAAGTCTTTCTTTTATCCGCTGCTGAAACTTTCATCCGTGCCTTTGTTACCTCTAAACTTGACTATTGCAACGCACTGCTAGTTCTACCCTCCATAAACTTGAGGTCATTCAAAACTTGCTGCCCGTGTCCTATCTCGCAACAAGTCCCGTTCACCCATCACCCTGTGCTCACCGACCTACACTGGCTCCCAGTTAAGCAGCACCTCGATTTTAAAATTCTCATTCTTGTTTTCAAATCCCTGCATGGCCTTACCTCTCACTATCTCCATCTCCTCCAGCCCCACAATCAATGTTCCCGACGAGGCTGAATGTGCCATGCAGCCCCTTAAAGGGGCCACGCACCCCACAAAAGTTAGGGGGAACATTGCCTACAATCCCCCGAGATTTCTGTGCTCCTCCACTTCTGGCCTTATGAACATCCCCAATTTTAATCGCTCCACCGCTAGCAGCTATGGGTCCTAAGCTCTAGAATTGCCTCCCTAAACCCCTCCGCCTCTCTACTGCTCTTTCCTCCTTTAAGATGCTCCTTAAAACCTACCTTTTCATCTGCCTTAACATCTCCTTAAAATTTGAGGTCAAAGTTTGCTTTGATAACGATCCTGTGAAGCGCCCAGGAACATTTTATTACATGAAATGTGCTATATAAATGTAAGTTGTTGTTAATAAGAACGTCTTGTTTTCAAGGCTATCAAAGTAGATACAAATTTGTGAGCATGGCGTGATAAATTGGAAAAGAATGAAGCTGAAACAGTATCCTTTAGGTCTCTTTATCTCAATAGAAGCCAATTACTGAAATTGCATGAATGATGAGCTAAGTGGTGCATTATTTGAAGAGTTTACTGAATCCCATTAGGACACATTCAATGATTAACCTATCTTTTTGCATTGAGATTATTGTGTTCCTAACACAGATGAGACTGCACACAGGGAGGTTAAAGTTACAGTGACCTCAGTCTTTATTAAGACACTCCAGAGTGAGGAACAGGCCTTAGGGGCCGGCTTATATACAGTGCTCCCAAAGGATGCTGGGATCCATTGGGACTTCAGGGGATGTGCTCCCTGGTGGTGGAACATGGGAGTGCATGCTTTACAGATACACAACATCACTCCCCCCGCCAAAGTCAAAGTGAAAACTATTTACAAGGTGAGGCGGTCGGGAGCCTTTCTTTCCCTGGTGGACCGCCTCGGTACAAATGTCTGTTCTGGTGTGTTGGCTGTGCCCTCGCTGGGCTGGCGTGTTGTTGGCCCTGCAGGGCTGCTGGGTGAGCCTGGCCTTGCTGGGCTGTTGGGCGTGATGGATTATATTTCCTGGTCCGGGGTGGTGTCGTTGATCCTTTGGGTGTGTGTTGTGAGCTCGAAAAAGGTGGTGTCTGCTGTGGGTTGTTCAGGGCAGTCTGTGAACCGCAGTCTCGTTTGGTCCAGGTGCTTTCTGCAAATTTGTCCATTGTCTAGTTTGACTACAAACACCCTATTCCCTTCTTTAGCTATCACCGTGCCCGCGATCCACTTGGGTCCATGTCCATAGTTTAGCACATACACAGGGTCATTCAGATCAATTTCCCGTGACACAGTGGCACGACCATCGTTTACATTTTGTTGCTGCCGCCTGCTCTCTACCTGATCATGCAGGTTGGGGTGAACCAGCGAGAGTCTGGTTTTGAGTGTCCTTTTCATGAGTAGTTCAGCCGGGGGCACCCCTGTGAGCGAGTGGGGTCTCGTGCAGTAGCTGAGCAGTACTCAGGACAGGCGGGTTTGGAGTGAGCCTTCTGTGACTCGTTTAAGGCTCTGTTTGATGGTTTGTACTGCCCGCTATGCCTGCCCATCGGAGGCTGGTTTAACTGGGGCCGAGGTGACATGTTTGGTCCCATTGCGGGTCATGAATTCTTTAAATTCGGCACTGGTGAAATGTGGCCCGTTGTCACTGACCAGTATGTCAGGCAGGCCGTGGGTGGCAAACATGGCCCTCAGGCTTTCAATGGTGGCGGTGGCGGTGCTTCCCGACATTATTTTACATTCAATCCATTTTGAAAAAGCATCCACCACCAGGAACATTTTACCGAGAAATGAGCCCGCACAGTCGAAATGGATCCTAGACCATGGTCTGCGGGGCCGGGACCACAAACTTAGTGGTGCCTCTCTGGGCGCGTTGCTCAACTGAGCACATACATGGCATTGCCGTACACAGGACTCTAAGTCAGAGTCGATACCGGGCCACCACACGTGGGATCTGGCTATCGCTTTCATCATTACTATACCCGGGTGTGTGCTGTGGAGATCCGAGATGAACGTCTCCCTGCCCTTTTTGGGTAGCACTACGCGGTTATCCCACAACAGGCAGTCTGCCTGAATGGACAGCTCGTCCTTTCGCCGCTGGAATGGCTTGATTGGCTCTTGCATTTCAACGGGGATGCTGGCCCAGCTCCCATGCAGTGCACAGTTTTTAACTCGGGACAGCAGAGGATCTTGGCTGGTACAAGTCCTAATCTGGCGGGCCGTGACAGGTGATTTATCATTTTCAAACGCTTCCATGACCATCAACAAGTCTGCGGGCTGCGCCACCATCAACAAGTTTGCAGGCTGCGCCATTTCCACCCCCGTGGTGGGCAATGGTAGCCGACTGAGAGCATCCACACAGTTCTCGGTGCCTGGCCTGTGGCGGATGATATAGTTATACGCTGATTGCGCGAGTGCCCACCTTTGTATGCGGGCTGAGGCATTAGTATTTATCCCCTTGTTTTCAGCGAACAGGGATATGAGGGGCTTGTGATCGGCTTCCAGCTCAAATTTGAGGCCAAACAGGTACTGATGCATTTTCTTTACCCCGAACACACACGCTAATGCCTCTTTCTCAATCATGCTGTAGGCCCTCTCAGCCTTAGACAAGCTCCTGGAGGCATAGGCGACAGGTTGCAACTTCCCCGCAACGTTAGCTTGTTGTAATACACACACGACTCTGTACGACGACACATCACATGCTAGCGCAAGTCTTTTACACGGGTTATACAATACAAGCAGCTTGTTGGAGCATAAAATGTTTCTGACTTTCTCAAAAGTAATTATTTGGTTTTTTCCACATACCCAGTTCTCACCTTTACGCAATAACACATGTAGGGGCTCGAACAGAGTGCTTAACCCTGGTAGGAAGTTACCAAAATAGTTGAGGAGTCCTAGGAACGACAGCAGCTCCGTGACGTTCTGTGGTCTGGGGGCGTTCCTGATAGCTTCTGTCTTGGCGTCTGTGGGCCGAATGCCATCCGCCGCGATCTTTCTCCCCAAAAACTCCACTTCTGTTGCCATGAAGACGCATTTTGACCTCTTCAGCCGCAGCCCTACGCGATCCAGTCGCTGGAGGACCTCCTCCAGGTTTTGTAGGTGCTCGACGGTGTCCCGACCTGTCACCAATATGTCGTCCTAACAGACCACCGTGTGTGGTACTGACTTGAGTCGGCTCTCCATGTTTCTCTGGAAGATCGCTGCAGCCGACCGAATTCCAAACGGGCATCTATTGTAGATGAACAGTCCTTTGTGCGTGTTGATGCAGGTGAGGCCCTTCGAAGACTCCTCCAGCTCTTGCGTCATGTAGGCCGAAGTCAGATCGAGCTTGGTGAACGTCTTTCCTCCTGCCAGTGTCGCAAATAGGCCGTCTGCCTTAGGTAGCGGGTATTGGTCCTGTAGCAAGAAACGATTAATAGTTACTTTATAATTGCTGCAAATCCTGACCGTGACATCACTTTTGAGTATTGGAACAATCGGCTGGCCCACTCACTGAATTCCACTGGGGAGATGATGCCCTCGCGTTGCAGCCCGTCCAGCTCAATTTCCACTCTCTCCCTCATCATGTGAGGTACTGCTCGCGCCTTGTGGTGAATGGGTCATGCCTGTAGGACCAAGTGGATCCACATCTTCGCCCCGGAAAAGTTTCCAATGCCTGGCTTAAAAAGGGAAGGAAATTTGTTGACAACCTGGGTACATGAGGCCTCATTGACATGTGATAGCGCTCGGATGTCATCCCAGTTCCAGCGGATTTTGCCCAGCCAGCTCCTTCCAAGCAGTGTGGGGCCATCGCCCGGGACAATCCAGAGTGGCAGTTCGTGCACTCTGCCCTCATAGGTGACCTTGACCATGGCGCTGCCCAGGACAGTGATAAGCTCTTTGGTGTACATTCTCAGTTTCAAGGTCTGGTCTAAGTGTCTTGTTGCACCACTGTCTCTCAAACATCTTTTTACTCATGATGGATTGGCTAGTGCCAGTGTCCAGCTCCATGGCTACGGGTAAGCCATTCAGTTTTACATTTAGCATTATAGGTGGACATTTCGTTGAAAATGTGTGCACCCCGTGTACTTCAGCATCTGCCTCCTCTCTCTGAGGCTCGAAATTGCTTTGATCCACCATGGACCGATCTTCCTCTGCCACGTGGTGGTTTGCAGGTTTTGCAGAGCTTGCAGCTCATCTGCAAGCTCATTGGAGGTGCCCCATTGTTCCACAGCTCTTGCAAACATACCCTATGAAGCAGCATGAATAGGCTGAATGGAAGCCTCTACAATGCCAATAAGGTGTGAATTGCCTTGCATTCATCATTTGTTGCGGACTCTGAGTCATCTGGGTCACCTGAGGCCTGCTGGCAGTTGCAGACTTGTGGGTTCTGCCCTGTACATTTCTGCTCGCAAACACACTTCCAGTTAATTTATGAACATTGCTAGTACTTGTGTGCTGAGAGATTTGTTTGGTGTTATCACTGGTGGACATAAACTCCTGTGCTATCGCAATGGCCTGACTGAGGGTCGGTGTCTCTACAGTCAAAGGTTTTCGTAGGATGGTCTCGTGGCCAGTGCCCAGTACAAAAAAGTCTCTGAGAATTTGCTCCAGGTAGCCATCAAACTCACATTGTCCTTCAAGTCCCCTTAGCTCGGCGACGTAGCTCGCCACTTCCTGACCTTCAGATTGCTGGCATGTGTAGAACCAATACCTCGCCATCAGCACGCTCTCCCTCGGGTTAAGATGCTCCCGAACCAATGTACACAGCTCCTCATATGGCTTATCTGTGAGTTTCACCGGAGCCAGAAGATTCTTCATGAGACTGTAGGTCGGTGCCTCGCAGACTGTGAGGAGGACCACTCTCCTTTTTGCAGCGCTTCCTTCTCTGTCCAGCTCGTTGGCTACAAAGTACTGGCCTAACCGTCCGACATAGGCTTCCCAGTCCTCACCCTCCGAGAACTTCTCCAGGATGCCCACAATTTGCTGCATCTTTGCGTTGGATTCGTATTCTCGTCGCCGGTTATTGTGTTCCTAACACAGATGAGACTGCACACAGGGAGATTAAAGTAACAGTGATCTCAGTCTTTGTTAAGACACTCCAGAGTGAGGAACAGGCCTTAGGGGCCGGCTTATATACAGTGCTCCCAAGGGATGCTGGGATCCCTTGGGACTTCAGGGGATGCGCTCCCTGGTGGCGGAACATGGGAGTGCATGCTTTACAAATGCACAACAGAGATAAGTTAGACTTTCAGAGTAAAACTAATGTCCTAACCTCTATATTTATACTCTGATAATGATAAAGCTATTGCTTATATCAGGACATGGCAGTGTCTCACTGCAACCAGACACATGTCGCTCATTTATAATTCCCTACCTGGTGAAACTAGGGGCTGGATTTTACCAACCTCGGCGGGTCTGGTGTGGCCGGTGTCGGTGATGGGTCCCGACCTCCCTCCTGGCTCCAGCCAACTGTGTAGAAATGATTTTACGCTGATTGGGCTTGTTAAGCTCGCCCAGCACATTTCCAAGCCAATTGGAAGAAGCGAGTTTGATGATGTAATTTGATGATGCATTATCAGCTGGGTTTCCTTAAATGGTCCGTGTCCAAATTCAGTTTGTGCTGTCACTGTCGGCCGCCTGAGGAAAAGAGTGTTTGAAGACCAGGCCCTCAAAACTGCCACCAAGCTCATGGCCTACCAGGGCTGTAGAAATACCCTCCCTCCTGTATAGCTCAGAAACACGGACCATGGAGAGTAGACACCTCAAGTCGCTGGAGAAATACCATCAACGATGTCTCCGCAAGATCCTACAAATCCCCTGGGAGGACAAACACACCAATGTTAACGTCCTCATCCAGGCCAACATCCCCAGCATTGAAGCACTGACCACACTTGATCAGCTCCGCTGGGCAGGCCACATTGTTCACATGCCAGACGCGAGCAAACGCTCTACTCGGAACTCGTCCACGGCAAATGAGCCAAAGGTGGGCAGTGGAAACTTTACAAGGACACCCTCAAAGCCTTCTTGATAAAGTGCAACATCCCCACTAACACCTGAGAGTCCCTGGCCAAAGTCCGCCCTAAGTGAAGGAAGCGCATCCGGGAGGGTGCTTAGCACCTCGAGTCTCGTCACCGAGAGCATGCAGAAATCAAGCGCAGGCAATGGAAAGAGCGTGTGGCAAACCAGGCTCCCTGCCCATCCCTTTCCTCAACGACTATCTGCCCCACCTGTGACAGAGACTGTGGTTCTCGTATTGGACTGTACAGCCACCTAAGAACTCATGCTAAGAGTGGAAGCAAGTCTTCCTCGATCCCGAGGGACTGCCTATGATGATGATGATGCTGATGTTCTACAGCATTGAGCAGCTGCAAACACTGCACAAAGGTGCATGGTTGTACCCAGGCTCTCCCATGACTCTCTGCATATGCTTATGGAGGGAGTCACAACATGCAGGGAGGTTCTCTTCCCTTCCAATGAGCAGAAGAGACCTCCCCAGGAGATTAACGCAGCCTGATTGCACATTGCACAGGAGGACACAAGCAGGGATGTCGTCAGGGGGACCTGGCTGCAGTGGTGCAAATCTTTCAATGATCTTAGTGGATCACGAAATGTTACTGCAAAGCCACACTCAACCTCATCCTACTGTGCCATTCATCACATCCCCATCACTCTGCCTTCCCTACCCTCCTCCCGCACTCCAGTTCTGTCGAAGAGTCATCGACCCAAAACGTTAACTCTGCTTCCTCTCCACAGATGCTGCCTGACCTGCTGAGAGTTCCAGCATTTTCTGTTTTTATTCTTGCACATTCTTACTGACACCAACTTACCTTGCACCTACACCCATCTCTCTCTCTACATTATCACTTCCTCATCTCACTAGCCACCCCTCACACTTACTCTTATCATCGTCCAATCATACCAATTAACAACACTCAAGGGTAGGCACTTAGGTGTTTTAGTCAATGTTCATGTAAAGTTTCTGTTAATCTGCTGTCAATCATTGAAATCTTTCTTTTCAACACTTTGCCTTCTTCAACAGATTTGTGTGCACCTTTGGAAGTGGCTTAGTGAGTTGCAATGAATGATGAGACATAACAGTACCACCATAATGCTGATGAGTGTGAAGTGAATGGTTTGGGCATTGTAGGGATGCTTTATGGTGTTGGTGTGGTGCATCATGTGGCAGCCAAGGTGTACAGAGCCAAGTGAAGTACAGCGCCATCCCTGGCCTCCTGGGCAGCAATGTGGTCGGGTGTTGAGGCCGTGTATTGTATGCAGCATCAGTTGATTGTGGAGAAGGTTGGTGCTGTTGTTGATGCTGTTGGTGTGCCTGGTGATGCTGGTGTTGGGGATGATTGTTGTGGGATTCTGAGGACCTAAGGTGAGATAGTTTCAAGGGCACCGATGTTGATGTAATAGATGGCAGGTGAACTTGAGATGACAGAAGCGATCTGTCAATGGTGAGAGAGGTTGTTCCAATGAGGTGACACTGGATATAGAGATTGCTCCAAACTCTTGCAACCTGCATAAAGCTCAATCTGCCTTCCAAATGCAGTAAGCAACAACTTTTGATCTTGGAAAGTGAACAACTGTGAGATGGGGGCTTTTATAGCACAATTGGAGTTGGCAAGTAAAGAAATGAATTCATGGTCACACAACCCCCCACGTCCTTACCTGACGTGATCCCCAAGCAGCATAAAACTCATGGACAACCTGACGAAGGGTCATCGACCCGAAACGTTAACTCTGTTTCTCTCCACAGATGCTGCCTGACCCGTTGAGATTGCCAGCATTTTCTCTTTTTACATAGGTAAAATGGTAAGTTCAGCTCAAAATTATTTCTAATAGGCTCTTAACAAGGGCATAATGACTTGAATTACCTCCCCCGCCACTGTGTGTCGGGTCTGTTCAGCGTTGACAGACCCGATATCGGGAATAGTTCCCGACCCGCTGTCAATTATTTAAAATTTAACAGCTGACCCGCTACTCATCCTGTCTTCTGAACGCCGGCAAAATTCCGGCCTAGATGTGGCGGCAGTTAAAATGGAGCAGGGGACTTACTCACTCCTTTCGTACCCTGATTTGGCCAACTTCAATTTTATATTGCAGGCGGCAAGGACACCTGCCCCAAGCTGGTTGGCTGCTCTTTAGATGTGCCGCTAGGGTTCTGATGATGTCCTCAGGGCCTGATCTGCCATTGTAACCTGAGACCTGATTGGAGGAAGCAATGGTTGCTTCCTCGCCATGCAAAACCTGCCAGGAACAGCAGCCAGGAGCAAAGTAAGATTTAACAGTTTTTGTCTTTGACTTCCTTGTGGGCCAAGAGCAGCAGGCGTTCTCCAGGACCCACAATGAAACCTTGGGCCGTTGCCGCACTGGGCGACCTCCCTCCTACCCCAACTGGGATTCCCCTCCTGGGCCACTTGCCTTGTTTCCGGAGACCATCCCCCCCCTGGGCTCCTGGCGCTGGCCTGCAGCCACCCAATTCTAATGCTGAGCAACTGCTTTCCACTGACTTTCTAGTCGGTTTTTTTTTACCATAATAGTGACCATAATATAATATGCTTTAAGATAATTGAGAGGGACATAAATATGATGAAAACCAGGGTAATAGATTGGAGAAAAGCTGATTTTGAGCTGCTGAGAATAGAACTTGGGAAAATAAAATGGGCAACAATATTGGCAAAAAAACGATGTGGAACAGCAATGGGAAATATTTAAAATAGTGTTCAACAGAGTGCAGGAACAATATATTCCTCTAAAAGGAAAAATCAAACTAAACACTAATGAGACTCCATGGATGAATAAAGCCATAAGCGAACAATTGAGGATAAGGAAAGGGGCATACGTTAAGCATGTAGACATCAAGGGAGTGCATGATAAGGGAGAATACGAAAAGATTAGGAGAGAAGTCAAAAAAACAATTCGGAAGGCAAAGAGGAACTATGAAAGTAAATTATCAAGGAACATAAAATGAAATGTTTAAATATTTTGCAGGCACATCAATAAAAAAGGAAGGTTGGAATGGGACTAGATTCATTAAGGGATAGACAGGAGAATTCCACAGGTAACGATAAAGAGATGGCAGAAATTTTAAATAATTATTTTGCTTCAGTATTTACCAGGGAGATAGAACAAGTGGACATGACATTGGATGATGAGTTTAGTAATGAGATAAGTGCATTTAAAATAAAAAGAGGGAATAAATTGAATAAACCCCTGGTCTGGATGGATTGTATCCATGCATTTTAAAAGAATCTAGGGAAGAGATAGCAGAGGCATTACTATACATATTTAATAATGCATTAGTAAAAGATGTAGTGCCAGAGGACTGATGGATAGCTAACGTAATATCTATATTTAAGAAGGGGGATTGAACATGTCCAGGGAACTATAAACCAGTCATCTGTATATTGGTGGTAAGAAAAATAATGGAATCCCTACTAAAGGAGAAAATAGAACATTTAGAAACCAAAAATTGAATAATGAATAGTCAGCATGGATTTCACATGGGGAAAGTCTTGTGTGATCAAACATTGCATTTTCTGAAGAGGTAACAGAGAGAGTAGACAAGGGTATTGCAGTAGTTGTAATTGATCTAGATCTTCAAAAGGCCTTTGATAAGGTACCCCATAATATACTGATGAACAAGGTCAGCGAATGCGGAATAAAAACAGAAAATGCTGGAAATACTGAGCAGGTCAGGCAGTATCTGTGGAAAGAGAAACAGAGTTAACATTTCAGGTCAATAACCCTTCATCAGAAGGTGGGTCGTGGTGTTCTACAAGGATCAGTGCTGGGATCACTGTTGTTCACAATTTATATTAACGATTTAGACTTTGGAATCAAAAGCACAATTTCTAAATTTGCGAATGACATCAAATTGGGGGGGGATAGTCAATACTGAGGGGGATTGCAACAAATTACACGAGGACATTAACTTGCAAAATGAGCATATACTTGGCAAATGAAGTTCAACACAGATAAGTGTGAGGTATGACATTTTGGTAGGAAGGATAGAGAGGTCACTTATTACTTGGAGGGTACAAGTCTAAGTGGGGTAGAGGAATAAAGGGATTTCGGAGTACAAAGACACAAATCACTAAAAGTTGTGACACAGGTTAGGAAGGCCGTAAAAAAGCAAACCAAGCACGAAGGTTTATTTCTAGAGAATTGAAAAGTAGAGAAGTTATGCTAATGCTGTATCAAACCTTGGTTAGACCACACTTAGGGGGTGAAATGTGACTGCTTAGCGCCTCCTGGGAACTTTAGTCGTGGTTCACCAGCGGCGTTAACCATTAGCGCTGAGCACTCTAGCGCCACCCCTTGGTGATACACGTGCAATGCCCCGTTAGCGCCATGGTCGCGAACTTCATTGGGTTCACCTGCCTTAGGGAAATCAGGCGTTTCCCAACCTCCCGCGGTGATACGGAGACAGCTGAGCAGTTGAGAGTGCATAAGTTGTGATTTTTGAATTTTGATTCAGTTATTGTGTACTTATTTCACCTTGACTGGTGTGCAAAAATCCTCAAAGGAGCTCTGGCCAATTTTTTTCCAGTCTTCAGGTAGTCCATCGGACCCCGCCTTTAGGCACTAGGATGACGGTTTCCTAACACCAAAACTTCAGTTGCAATTCCACACTACCACCCCGGGACTCAGGGTTAGCACCCTAAATGAAGTGTGGAACGCTTCACTTAGCGCTCCACTCCCCGCTTGAGATGCTAAAATGGAATATCCCAGTTGGAGGCGGTAAACGTATAAGATTATGAGGGGGCTTGACAAGGTGGATGCAGAGAGGATGTTTCCACTGATGGGGGAGACAAGAACTAGAGGGCACGATCTTAGAATAAGGGGCTGCCTATTTAAAACAGAAATGAGGAGAAATTTCTTCTCTCAGAGGGTTGTAAATCTGTGGAATTCGCTGCCTCAGAGAGCTGTGGAAGCTGGGACATTGAATAAATTTAAGATAGAAATAGACAGTTTCTTAAATTATAAGGGGTTGTGGGGAATGGGCAGGGAGGTGGAGCTGAGTCCATGATCGGATCAGCCATGATCGTATTAAATGGCGGAGCAGGCTCGAGGGGCCGTATGGCCTACTCCTGCTCCTATTTCTTATGTTCTTATGTTCTTATAAACATCGGCCAATGCTAAACTTAGCGACCAGGCAGTGTCACCGCCTCAAACCGGGCTAGATTAAATTTCCATCCGTTAGAGCACTGTGTCGCCATATTATAAAATGGATATAGAGGCACTGGAGAGGGTGCAGAGAAGATTTACAAGGATGATACCAGAAATGTGAGGGTATATATATTAGGAAAGGATGAACAGACTGCGTCTCTTTTCCCTTGCAAAAAGAAGGCTGAGGGGTGATCTAATAGAGGTCTTTAAATTATGAAAGGTTTTGATAGAGTGGCTACAGAGAGAATGCTTTCACTTGTGGAGAAGAGCATAACCAGATGCCATCAATATAAGATAGTCACTGATAGAGAATTCAAACAGGCTTCATTTAGACAGCTGTGAAAATTCACAGACAACAAGTCAAGGCTGCTACATGCAGTTCGGCATGTTGCATTAACTCATCAATCAACTTGACATTTTCGGACCTTGGGTAGCGAGCTAATAAAACGTTAAAAGACTTTCAATTGAGCCAATAAGGTCAAAGAAGGCGAGTTCTTTTCTGTAAATTGATCCAGGCATAAATACAGCCATTTTGACCATGTGTCTCAGTAAGACAAAGAAACTGGCAATCAGCCAGCAGTTTGTTGCTCTCTGCCGAGATTAAAAAGTTAAAACTACCATCGGAGTTCGTATTTCATTGGAAATTGAGAGATCTAACAGTCACCAAGAAATCCAATAGGGAATTCAGAAGAAACTTCTTTACCCAAAGAGTGGTGAGAATGTGGAACTCGCTGCCACAGGGAGTGGTTGAAGCAACTAGTGTAGATGCTTTTAAGGGAAGGCTAGACAAGAATATGAGGGAGAAGTGAATAGAGGGTTATGCTGATAGATTTAGATGAGGAAAGATGGGAGGAGACTCAAGTGGAGCATAAACGCAGGCATCGACTGGTTGGGCCGAATGGCCTATTTCTGTGCCATATATCCTGTGTAATCCTATATTTTGGTTGAGAAGACCGCATGCATGCTAACAAGCCCCAGCTGTTAAAATTGCTTTGCTGCATTCTCATCAGGAGTTAAAATGGAGTCCTGATCTTTCAATGGTTATTCTGCTTTGTATTTTGTCAGTTCTGTTGTGCCTGTAAGCACTCTAGTAATGACTCCACAAGGTAAGGTATTGAACTGTTGTGACCTTAGTCCAGCTCCTGAATGAGGTTACAGTAAGGTGAGCTCCCTTTTATACCTGGTTACCTGCGGTGTGCAGGTGACCTCTAGGTCTCCACCAGTTGCACCCTCTAGTGGTACAGGCATAGTGTATACCGTGTGAAGCTACATTCAATGGTCTTGTGTAACTGTACATTGAGTGTGCAGGGTATATACATACACAACAAGCTCTTTGCTATTTTTATATAGAAAACATAGAAAACATAGAAAATAGGTGCAGGAGTAGGCCATTCGGCCCTTCAAGCCTGCACCGCCATTCAATGAGTTCATGGCTGAACATGCAACTTCAGTACCCCATTCCTGCTTTCTCGCCATACCCCTTGATCCCCCTAGTAGTAAGGACTACATCTAACTCCTTTTTGAATATATTTAGTGAATTGGCCTCAACAACTTGCTGTGGTAGAGAATTCCACAGGTTCACCACTCTCTGGGTGAATAAGTTTCTCCTCATCTCGGTCCTAAATGGCTTACCCCTTATCCTTAGACTGTGACCCCTGGTTCTGGACTTCCCCAACATTGGGAACATTCTTCCTGCATCTAACCTGTCTGAACCCATCAGAATTTTAAACGTTTCTATGAGATCCCCTCTCATTCTTCTGAACTCCAGTGAATACAAGCCCAGTTGACCCAGTCTTTCTTGATATGTCAGTCCCGCCATCCCGGGAATCAGTCTGGTGAACCTTCGCTGCACTCGCTCAATAGCAATATATACGGGAAACAAATGTATCTCTCTCATAGGCCGGTATGGTTAAAACAATTGCTTTTATTCAGATAGCTAGGTGCTTTCAGCAAAGCCTGGCAACATTGCTACCTAGAAAATCAGATGTTACTTTGTCATATTCAGAAAGCAGAGTTGAAAAAATCTGTGAGGAAAATCTACCGGCAGTGACACTGGGATCAGATACATCACGGAACTCCGTTGCTCACCTCACTGCCAGTTGTCAGCATGCCTGTCAAGAATATATAATTACTAGTTAGAAAGAGCATATTTCCCAGGAAATAAACCACAGATGGATATCTGTGCCTAATCAGCTTGAATTGTGAGATAATTTATTCCAGTGTACTATACCATTCCCTAATATATTTTGCATATACAGAATTTATATTTATTTTCAATTAAAAAAAACTAGAACGCTTTGCCTATTAAACCTAATTGCTTTCCCAGTCTTTAGGCACTCCCAGATCAAGCATCGTTTCCTGGACATAATTTCCAGGCCTTTGCTGCCGCTAGTCTTCAGCCTGTCACTAAGAGATATGTGACTTGCCTGCTGATTTTTACTCCCTCCCTGGCTTCTTTTTGCTAGTTCCCCTCAGACCAGAAATTCGCACACATGGGTAATTGCAGATACAAGTCCATTATGCAATGGTACTGGATCATTAATGTTTTCTAAACAAAACAAACTTAATGTTGACACTGATGGATGCTGTATGTGAAAATTCCTTTTTGAGTTTCAGGTGACTGCAGTCACATGATAAATTTTGATGCAGCAGGCCATTTGGCTCATCCTAGGTCAGTCAACTATAAAGGCGCTACAATCTCTTATCACAGCATCCAATTGTTTGCTAAATGATTCAATGGTTTCCATTTACTGGTTTCACTTGAGTCCCTTTGCACGACTGCCATTGCTTAGCTTGAAGTCGAGTCCTGGATTTACTTAGCTATATTGTTTAATATCTTATATATCCCGACAAGATCATCTCTCAGCCACCTTCTTTCCAGGTTGAGAAGTCAAAGTTTCACCAGTATCTTCTCATCGCTTCATTATCCCAGGATGCAGCCTTGTGGTTCTTCATTTCAACCATCTCCAGGATTTGAATCTTTGCAATTGTTTCATTTTTCTTTAAAGGTGACACTGATGGCAAGGTGTCACCTTTTGTAAAAAAATTAGATTCTTTTTCTGAAAAGTGTTCCTAAACTGAAGAAACTTCCAGCTTAAAGGGCTGAATTTTGGTCACCATTCTACGCTGTTCTTTTGTTGTACGCAGCTTTTTTTGGGAACAGCCAACAATCTGCAAGTTTGGCCAAAGAGTCTGCGCCGTTCTAAAGTAGGTACGTCCGATTTTTTTAGTTCTCGATTTTTTTTACGCCACTGGGGGCGGAATCTGCCATGTGCACCACTTCTGGCCATTTCAGCAAGTTTGGCCAAGTACGTTTTTTTTCTAAAACGGCGCACTGCACCCTTGTGAAAAATCTTCCCGACACTTAAGGAATTTGGCGTAGAGAAGAGAAAATTGGCGGAGAGAAGGTGCCATTGTTCAGCAGAGCTGAAGACAGGGCAGGGAGGTGAGGGTGTCGGTCATTTCGGCCCGGGATTGCAGCAGGCCAGTGCGGGGTCCTTCCGGCCCAGGGTAGGTGCGGGCCGGCCCGCTGTCATCCCGGGCCAAAAGGACCGCTCACCGGCTTGCACCTATCCTGGGCCGAAAGGACCCCGCACTGCCCGCATTACCTCTTTGGCTGAGATTAACTATCTCACCTAGTCAAGGCACTGGAGAATGGATGGTGTCCGTGCATTCACACTGTCTTGTATGTACATTCTGTTTGTAGCCACCAGATGGTGTCATTGTTGGAGGCCACTGAGCAGCACGCACATGGTGCTGCTCTGGTATAAAAGGCCAGCCATTTTGAGAGTCAGACACTTTGGGCCTAAATAAAGCAGAACCAAGGTTGTACCTTGCTTAGTTAAACAGTACTCAGTTTGAACCTTTATTGCAGACATAACATTTGGCGACGAGAATACAAGAACCTTTGTTTGCAAAATGAGCACGATTGGATTTTTAGAGCGATTTGTGGAGGGAGAAGATTGGGCAGACTCTGTGAGCCGTTTGAACCAGTACTTCGTGGCCAACAAAATGAAGGGGTTGATGATGCAGATTGGCGCCAGGCCGTGTTCCTCACTGTGTGCGGTTCGAAGATCTACGATCTGATAAAGAATCGACTCACGCCTAGTGATCCAACAGAGAAAACGTACGAGGAGTTGTGTACATTGGTACGGGAGCACCTCAAGCCAGACGACGGCATCATCATCTCGAGATACAGGTTTTATACACACGTTCGATCGGAGGGCCAGAGTGCAGCGGAATTCGTTGCCGACCTGAGACGTCTAGCGGGACCGTGTAAGTTCGGGACAGTGTTGTCAGACATGCTGCGGGACTACTTTGTTATCGGTATCAACCACGAGGTGATCCAGCGCCAACTTCTGGCGGTGGAGGAGTTGGATTTAAAAAGGGCCATCCAGATCGCTCAATCATGTGTGACGACGGACAAGAGTTTAAAGCAAATAGCGGTGAAGAACCGAACCTCGGCAAATACTGTAAATGCGATTGATTCGCCGTCTGGCAGAGCGGCACATGGCAGGGCCTATCCGGCTGCGTTCGCGAAACCTGTCGCTGCCCAAAGTCCTCCAGCGGGAATGTATCCGATTTCTCCGTGTTGGCGTTGTGGGGGAAATCATCTGCACCAGCAGTGCCGATTTAAGCAATATAGTTGTAAAGGCTGTCTGAGAGTGGGGCATCTCCAGCGCAAGTGTCTGCAGATGAGCAAGCGAGCTGCGATACACCACGTGGAGGATGAGAGTCAGACTAGCGCAGATCCGGATACGCAATCCGAGATGCCAGAGGAGGAAGCGTATGGACTGTGGTCCTTCATAACCAAGAGTAAACCAATTTTGATTAATGTGAAGTTTAACGGGATACCGATATCGATGGAACTGGACACAGGAGCGAGTCAATCGATCATGAACAAGAGGGCATTTAATAAGCTGTGAGATACCAAGACTGTGAGGCCCAGGCTGAGCCCTGTTAATGCCAAGCTGCGCACATACACCAAAGAACTGATAAAGGTGATTGAGAGTGCACAAATTAATATGTCGTATAACGGTGCGGTTCACGAGTTACCGCTGTGGATTGTTCCAGGCAATGGCCCAACGCTACTCGGCAGGAGCTGGTTGGAGAAAATCAGATGCGACTGGAATGACATAAAGACGTTGTGATCAGAGGAAGATACATGTGCCCAAGTATTGAGCAAGTTCCCCTCGCTGTTCGAACCAGGCATCGGCAACTTCACGGGAGCCAAGGTGCAGATCCACATGGACTTGGATGCAAGACCCATCCATCATAAAGCTCGGGCATTCCGTATATGATGAGGGAGAAGGTCAAAATTGAACTGGACAGACTCTAGCATGAAGGGATCATATCATCGGTCGAATTTAATGAATGGGCCAGCCCCATTGTTCCTGTACTGAAAAGTGATGGCAGTCAGAATCTGTGGAGACTACAAGGCTATGATCAACAGGATTTCGAAACAAGATCAGTACACGTTACCGAAGGCTGATGACCTGTTTGTGACGCTAGCCGGAGGGAAGTTGTTGTAGGGCACTTTCAAAGGCAAAGGCACCTACTGAATATATGTATGCATGTATATATGTTTAAAATGGCAGCCAGATATAAAATGGCTGCCAGGGGCTCCGCAAAGCATGATGGCAATTCAGCTAGTCAAGTCAGCTGAATTGCTGGATAACTGCTGACACTGCAGTGCCTGGGACCAGGAATGTCTCTAATTAACAACTTCAGACAAGATACCCTAGCAGAACACTGCGGTGCCTGGTACCAGGAATGTCTCTAAGATAGGGGGGCCTGGAAAACATCACAAAGACCCCGAGCTGAGCACGAAGTGATCACGCAGACACATGCTCACTAGGGGGGGGGGGCAATTTGATTGTCCTAGGTAAACCTATATGTAATCTATAATCAATGTGATTGGATATGTCCAGCCGAAATGGGCTGAAGTAACTGTAATGAACTTTTGTAAAACATATAAATGTCGATGGATTTCTTTGTCCGGTGGAGTGAAGTGCCTGGAGTTGGACCAGAGACTTCCTCCCTGCCGGCATAATAAAGGCCGTTTTGATGTATGGAACCAACCCAGAGCGTCGAGTGATCCTTCCGGGAAAACAATCGCAGAAACAGTGGCGTCACGAACAGGATCCGAAGTCGCTGGACACCCTTGGAAAACCGGGTGCGTATAGATTAAAAAAGAAAAAGGGTATTATAAAGGGTGTTGAAGGTGGATGCCGGTTGATCGACATGAGGAGACGGTCTAATATCTCAAACGCCTAGCCTGAGCCTGAATTAAGAGGACTTTGTCCCACGTGACGGTCAGAAATTAAGTAGGCGTAGGGAAAACACTTAGACCGTGGGATCGTGATACCGAGCGACATCTCTCGGACCCAGTAGTGTGATTTGAAATATACCCCGGGGACCAGGCGGTGCACAGCGACCAACGGAAACCAAACCTGTGAGAAGGGTCAGACCAATAGGCAAAACAGTGGTAGGTAGTCGTTAAGGAGGCGTAGGGCATTGCGGGAATTACTTAAATGCACTTTAAGAATTGTATAAGTTTGTGTAATAGCAGACTTGTGACCTGACAGTAACTAGAAACGGTCTACTACAAGTCGTGTTGGGTAAAAGCGGATCCCTGAGAGTTAGATTCCTAACGAGCTAACCATACCCAATATGGCTAATGTAGCAACAAAACTCGAGTGGGGGCCAGAAAGGTCCCTTACCTGCCACCTGTCGGAGAAACAAAAGAAAGTAATAGAAAAGGCCTGGGTTCTGATTCTTCGAGCCTACGTAAAATTAACAGAGAAAGTAAATCAATCATGTATTAATCTATCATCATGTATTAATTTATTTAAAAAACCCTGATAATGACTATCTTAAGTGGTGTATGGATCCAAAAATAGAGCCGGCCAAACAATAAGCTTTTAGAATGAAGAGAGACTTTTGTGAATGTCTGTCTTTGAGTGAGAGCGCGTGTGTAAAATTTTTGACTGCGGAATGAATTTTTCATGTGTCTGAAAGCCTGTTTGAAAAAGTGGTGGAGCTGTCTGTTTGTTTTAATTCCACCCACTTTTTCAAACAGAGTGAACGTTTTTTTTATTAACCCTTTGCAGTATTGCCCTGTATGTACGAAGTTTTTAACCCTTTGCAGTGGTGTCCTGTATGTAGGAAGTTTTTAACCCTTTGCAGTGTTGTCCTGTATGTAGGAAGTTTTAAGAAAGAGTGAACCTAGAATTGAATTGCATTTTAAGTTAGAAACGCAGGTGCGTATTTATTTGGATGATAAGTTATGGAGCTAGGAAATGCACAAAGGATAGGTTTGTTGAGCAACAAAAATTAAATACCTGGTCCCGGTGGGTTTAAAAAAATTTTAAAAATGATTTAACACGCTCACTTACTTGTCGAAAGAAAACACGCAATCATTGATTACATTGGGTTGAAAGACATAAATTTAGTCTAGGAATGAGATAAAGAATGGAGAAGGAAAGTTGTAATGCCTTTAAAAAAAAGCCTGCGAGGGTCTCTCGAGGCTGCGGGCTGGGGAAGTACGCTCCCATTTTCCTTTGTGTAAAACCTTGATGCGAAAGCTTCTAGCTCAGTAAAAAAGAGTTTTAAATAAAAGATTGGCAGTACAAAATTTGAATTGGGATTTTGAGATACTAAGAGAAGGCACAGCAAAATACGGAGCTAGATTCAAATTAAAAAAAAATTAAATCTGATCACTTAAAAAAAAAGAGAAATAAAACTAAAAGGTTTGGAAACAATCTACAAATACCTTCAGGGATCAGGTCAAACTCCTGGGTGAGTGGGAGCTATCTGTGAAGGTGTAAAAGGGACTTTTGAAAAAAAAATTTTTAAACGTCAAGCTTTAGCAATTTAGAACAAAGGACATTGGAACGGCCTTGAAACTGGAACATTTGAGATAACGAAAAGCAGCTTTCAAAGCCTACGTGCTAGACTCTGTTCTAGTTATGGAAAAGACGAAAAAAGGACAAAGACGCAACCTTGAAAGAAAACAAATTGAACGAATTTGAAAGAAAAAGTGTTTTCGATTGTTTGATGATTTTAAATTAACAAATTTACGGAGACACGAGCCCTCTGTGTAAAATACAAAACCTAATTTGAAAAAAGGAGATCTGAATGAAAAAAAGACATAATGTACTAAATAGGTGCTGGAAAAAAAAGTGTTTGCGATGGAAAAAGACATAACTTATTAAATACTAGCTGATATTGGCTGTGAAAAAGATATTGGTTTAATTGGGAAAAGGAAAAAAAAGATTGGAAGAGGTGAAAGACACTCCATTGATAATGATTTTAACTTACGAGAAAGTTTCACTGCAGTTTGAAAAGATTTCCAAAATGGACATTGTTTATCAAGAAAAGTTCCGAACACTCTAAACAAGCTGGAGGGTTTTGAAAATAACGAGGAGAAAAGATCTAAGCTATGCGAACTCAGCACAGAAAGAAAAAAACCCCTGAGAATTAGAAAATCTTACTGAATTTTAAAATTCTTATAGAAAATGGAGCTGGCACGGAAGTTTAGATTTTGTGCCGCGAGAGAAATAAAACACAAGATTTGACCAGTGAACGGGACCGTAAAAAAAAAAGCACCAAAATGTTGGCATGTATACAGCTTGTGTGAAAATTGGATTTCAGTAAACAAAATAGCTACTAAAAATGTGTGGTCTCATTTTAAATCAAAACAAAAATCTTTGGCAAGTACTTGAATTAGAAGTTTAGAAAATTTGGAGTTTAATCTAAAATGCTGTCTTTCCCATGAGAAGATTTTTATTATGACCTCTTTACTAATGATTTCTGCTATTTTAACGGATTCCTAATTTCTAAGTAAGTTTTGAAGGCACAAAGATTTGGATGATTACGCAAAGTCACGTAATGACATCAGGCCTTCTTGCAAACCTGTAAAGGAGTTAACCCTTTCCATTGACAGCTGTTTGACACTGGACCTTACTAATTTGAATTTCTTAATAAAATAAAGAAGACTCACTTGACAGACAGAGGAAATAGTGGGATATTCAGAATAAAACTAAAAGAAAACTAGCTGGTTAAAAAGTTAAAAGCTAAGATAAATAAGCTGGAAGAGATTTTTTTTTAAAAACGGGACCAGACGGATAATGCAGTGCGCAGCCATAGCACCATCACCTATGGCAATAGAGCCGATGTACCCCACAGTGGGTAAGTGGAGTCCACAAACCCAACCTAACAGTAAACCAAACTGGGATGTTTGGAGGAATAGTGGTGGCATTGGTGTTGATTGGAGTTTGGATAATATTTAGATGGATCATCGTGCAGGCTCGAGCACAGCAGGCTCAAACGCAAAACCGACGGCAGCTCAGACAGGGACATGAAGTGATAGAGATGGTACGACTATAAAGAATATGGATAACCTAACCCTTTTCTCTGATCCCACAGAGTGACCGCGACACAAGTAGACCAGAACCTAACACCTGGTGACGACCACGCTGTCTGTTTAAAATTGCAGATAAAACTCACTGAGATGAAAACTCATAATGTTGGGAACCTCAAGACCCACGCAAACACTGGATGATACCAACGGATTGCAGCGCACTCAGGAAATGAACAACTACATGAACTACGGAGTCTTGTTTAATTTAACGGATGGAATGTGCATCCCAGCAGCCAAGGACTGGAGCAAGGACAGGACTTAGTTTAATGCATGGCTGCAAGTGAACCCGAATGAGGACAAAGTGTGCGTGCAATGCTCCACGGGTACAAGGAGCAGTTGCATTGGGCGAAGGGAGGCCAGGGGGTTCGATAAATGTACCTTTGGGATAATTTGTGTGCCCGCTGCCCAACCCGAACCGACGGTCACCTTCAGGAAGGGGGTGAGGCTGTGCGGATATTATGAGGAGGTAGAGACAGCCGCCGTATCTTTGTATGTATGCTTTTCACCTTCCCCAACACCGCGCCCCCCCAAAGAACCACCAGACAGCCTGAGGAATTGCCATGCCCCATAACTACTAAGGGACCAGAAAATGGGATTGTACTGTTCAACGAGGGTGAACTATTGTATGATGATGTTAAACATGAAATTGTGCCTGTCCTGATCAATGTCTCAGGCATACGAATGCCAGAATATTGTACAGAGCAGGCAAGAAATATGTATAACGTTTTGAGTAAAGTAGTAATGCAGCAGGCTGCCGATGCCATGGGTGCCAATAGATTCCGAGGACAGGAGCCAGTCAATAGGACGCAGAGGGGAATAGTCAATGATGCTACTACCGGTTTTAACACCGGAACCTCCATAGTGAACTCACTAGATATACAAGGGTTGAATGAAAAGGTGGAACAGCTTAAAGGGGTGATGAAGGGACTATTAATCGCCTTATCGACAGAGAGAAGGAAGATACCGGAAAACTTAGATAGCGGCAACTCTGCCACACTTATGGCTTATGGATGGTGGGACAGATACGACACAACCTCGATCAGATCCAAAGGGGGCAGGTACCCGACTGGATAGACAGCCCACATCTGGCTCAATTGGCCAGTCGAAAAGGGACACTGGACAACTGTAATCTGAAGGTACTGACCACAGTATACCCAGCGATCCCAGATTGCCAAATGGGTAAAAATACTGGGATAGGGATAGTCCTGATGATCCCTATAGTCACGCCAGACTCGGGACTGTTTCCCCTGTACCAGTTAGAAAATATCGGGGTAATACGTTACCATCTGACCACAACCTCTGCCGTCCACCGAAACGATACACTCACCGGGATCTCCTTATTGGGATGCAAGCAAAGGGGTGAGATTACAGTGTGTCCTCACCCGGTGGGACGAGAGGAACTGGACGAGTGCGTATTAGAAATAGAACCCGCACATACGCACTTTGCTAGGGCAGGCTACGGAGGAAAGGGGAAGTACTGTGTCTTTACCACGGAACACTCTTATCAGTATAATGGCCTACAGTGCCCGATCCCACAGCCAAACTTTTGTTTTACACCTCTACGACCTGTCACTATTGGGCAAGCCCGCATCACCCAGGTTAGACTCCGAGGTACTGAAATCATTAACGTTACGGACCAATTCCACGACCACTTGCAGGATTATGACAAGCCAGACCAGGCCCCCCCACCCCACATCTAGCTGAGGTGTTAAGGGAACTGAGACTCAGAGTGGGCCAGTCTGTCA
The DNA here is from genome assembly GCF_044704955.1 of Pristiophorus japonicus. NCBI lineage: Eukaryota > Metazoa > Chordata > Chondrichthyes > Pristiophoridae > Pristiophorus > Pristiophorus japonicus. Next base: position 254,289,889 of record NC_091982.1, read on the forward strand.
AGCCATACCACCAATTACAGACCTAGATCAAAGTACTGGAAAAGGATACCGACATAGAGTTACAAGATCAGAATTGGTGGAGGAAAATTTGGGACTGGGGGATGAATGTGAACATCCACTCCTGGATTTGCATTATATCGCACATACTGTTCGGGGTACAACCGGTTCTAGCAATAACATGGGGTGTCATGGCCTGTCGATCATGCAAGCACTACACACGACGAAAGAGAACCTGAGCCAGGGTTCGGGAAAATAAAGAGGCCTGTCTGACTGAGGGGCAGGAAGATTTGAACTTTATTAATTTGATCTAAGCAACCGGAACTCCCGAAACCATGTGACTGGCCAGCACGTTGAGGCAGTGAGTACCGGACAGCGCATGAAACCTATAAAAGGGGTAGCTAATTTTAACGAATGCTGTCAGATAAAGGGGACTAGGACTAGTCCCTTACCGAAAGGGGGGGGATTGTTGTAAGGCAAAGGCACCTGCTGAATATATTTATGCATGTATGTATGTTTAAAATGGTAGCCAGATATAAAATGGCTGCCAGGTGCTCTGCGAAGCATGATGGGAATTCAGCTAGTCAAGTTAGCTGAATTGCTGGATAACTGCTGACACTGCAGTGCCTGGTTCCAGGAATGTCTCTAATTAACAACTTCAGACAAGATACCCTAGCAGAACACTGCGGTGCCTGGTACCAGGAATGTCTCTAAGATAGGAGGGCCTGGAAAACATCACAAAGACTCTGAGCAACCCAGAGCTGAGCACGAAGTGATCACGCAGACACATGCTCACTAGGGGGGCAATTTGATTGGCCTAGGTAAACCTATATGTAATCTATAATCAATGTGATTGGATATGTCCAGCCGAAATGGGCTGAAGTAACTGTAATGAACTTTTGTAAAACATATAAATGTCGATGGATTTCTTTGTTCGGTGGAGTGGAGTGCCTGGAGTTGGACCAGAGACTTCCTCCCCGCCGGCGTAATAAAGGCCGTTTTGATGTGTGGAACCGACCCAGAGTGTCGAGTGATTCTTCTGGGAAAACATTCGCACTAAACATTCACAAAACTGGACTTGACATCGGCCTATATGGCACAGGAGTTGGTCGAGACGTCAAAGAGAATTACGTGCATTAACACGCACAAAGGACTGTTTATTTACCACAGGTGCCCTTTCGGAATTCGCTCGGCTGCAGCAATATTCCAGAGGAATATGGAAAGTCTACTGAAGTCCGTTGCCAGAACTGTCATGTTCCAAGATGACATCCTGATCACTGGTCATGACTCCAAGGAACATCTGAACAATTGCGTTTGGATGGAGTGGGACTCAGACTGAAATGCTCGAAGTGCGTCTTCATGGCACCGGAGGTCGAATTCCTCGGGAGGAAAATCGTCGCTGATGGCATCAGACCTACTGACGTGAAAACCAAGGCCACCTAAGCTGCAGAATGTGATGGAGCTGTGTTCGTTTTTGGGTTTACTCAACTACTTTGGTAACTTCCTACCTAAATTGAACACCTTACTAGAACCATTGCACATGCTATTGAGAAAAGGCGACAACTGGGTGTGGGGCGCATCGCAAGACAGAGCTTTCGAGAAAGCCACCAATCTGCTTTGCTCGAACAAGCTGCTGGTACATTATGACCCATGTAAACATTTAGTTTTGGCCTGTGACGCATCGTCATATGGAATTGTTTGCGTACTCCAAAAAGCCAATGAGTCGGGGAAACTTCAATCTGTTGCGTATGCATCCAAAAGTTTGTCTAAAGCGGAAAGAGCCTACTGCACAGTAGAAAAAGAAGCTTTAGTGTGTGTGTACGGTGTTAAAAAGATGCATCAATACCTGTTCGGTCTGAGGTTCGAATTAGAGACCGATCACAAGCCGCTCATTTCATTGTTTTCCGAGACCAAAGGTATCAATACCAACGTTTCATCCCGCATCCAAAGTTGGGCGCTGACATTATCTGCCTATGATTATGTCATTCGCCATAGACCTGGCACAGAGAATTGTGCCAATGCATTGAGCCGGTTGCCGTTGCCCACACTGGAGGTGGAATCGCCATAACCGGCGGATCTAATGTTAATCATGGATGCTTTTGAGAGTGAAGGTATCCCTGTCACGGCTCAACAAGTTAAGACCTGGACCAGCCAGGATCCGATATTATCGGTGGTAAAGGGTTGCATCCTCAAAGGGGATTGGTCTGCCATACTAAGCAAATGTGCAAGGAGGCCAAACCGTACATTCGTTGCAAGGACGAACTGTCTATTCAAGCTGATTGCATATTGTGGGGCAATTGTGTTGTAATGCCCAAGAAAGGGAGAGAGAAGTTCGGTGCGTGAGTTACACAGCACACATCCGGGTATAGTGAAGACGAAGGCCATCGCCAGGTACCACGTATGGTGGCCAGGAATTGATTCTGAGCTGGAAGCATGCGTGCATCAGTGCAACACCTGCATGCAGCTCAGCAAAGCACCAGTGGAATCGCCGCTGAGTCTGTGGTCATGGCCATCCAAACCTTGGTCCAAGATCCATGTAGACTTTGCAAGTCCCTTCCTGGGCAAGATGTTTTTAGTGGTGTTGGATGCTTATTTGAAGTAGATAGAATGTATAATCATGTCATTCAGCACATCCACGGCAACCATTGAGAATCTCAATGTCATGTTCGCGACACATGGTCTGCCTGACATAGTGGTGAGCGACAATGGGTTGCGCTTCACCAGTCAGGAGTTTCAGGAGTTTGTAAAACTTAACGGCATAAAACATATAAGGTCAGCACCATTCAAGCCTGCGTCCAACGGGCAAGCAAAATGTGCAGTACAAATGATCAAAGCATGAGGAGATTAACCCAAGGGTCACTGCAGACCCACTTGTCTTGCATACTGCTAAGTTACAGGACAAGACCCCACACACTCACAGGGGTCTCCCCTGCTGAAATCATGATGAAAAGAGGTCTTAAGACCAAGCTATCTCTGGTACACCCAGATTTAAATAATCATGTTGAATACAGAAGACAAAGTCATCAAGGATACCACGATCGCGCAACTGTGTCGCGAGATTTCTGTTAATGATCCTGTATATGTGTTGAATTATGGTCAGGGTCCCAAATGGATCGCTGGTACGGTCATGACCAAGGAGGGCAACAGAGTATTCATTATTAAGCTCAAGAATGGGCGAACTTGCAGGAAACACATGGATCAGACAAAGCTGAGGCACACAGACGAGCCAGAACAGTTGGATGAAGAAATCATCGACGACCAACCAACCTACCAGCAGCCTTCAGTGGACTCAAGAGTCATCAGTGAACTTCCATCACGGGCCTGTTCAATAAAAATGGACTTGCAATTCCTGACATGGCCACTGCCACCCCCAACAAGTCAGTCATCCAGCCACCAGCCACAACAGACCCCGCACACTTACCCAAGGGTGGAATCGAACTGAGACGGTCAACCCGCGAGCGTAAAGCACCGGACCATCTCAACCTGTGAAAGACTGTGATAAGATCTCAGAGGAGGGTATTGTCCTGTATGTACATTCTGTTTGTAGCCACCAGATGGCGTCATTGTTGGAGGCCACTGAGCAGCACGCACATGGTGCTGCTCAGATATAAAAGGCCAGCCATTTTGAGAGTCAGGCACGTTGGGCCTAAATAAAGCAGAGCCAAGGTTGTACCTTGCTTCGTTAAACAGTACTCAATTTGAACCTTTATTTCATACGTAACACATACTAAGTGAGCTAGAGCCTCCAGAAGAGGAGGGGTGGGGGAGGGGAAAGAAAGAGAAATTTATGCGTTATGGGATGCTCATGATAAGTTAGATAATACACGGGTGGGCCGGTGAGGGTCCTTTCGGCCTGGGATAGGTGCGGGGTCCTTTCGGCCCGGGATGGCAGTGGCTTCAGTTTCCAGCCCAGCCTCAGCCCTTCATCCGTTTCAGTTTCCAGCCTCAGCCCTTCCTAGCAACATCAGTTTTTGGTGTAGGGCTTAAGCTCCGCCCACAAAGCTTAAGGCCAATCTGCGCCGCTCCAAATTCAAAGTTAATTCCGGCGAAACTTGGATTTTTTTGGGGGCGCATTTGAGCCATTAAAAATCGGACGTATCTCCAAGTGCGCCTAAAATCACCCACGTGTAAAATTGAGCCCAAAGACTTCAACGTAATGAATAATTAGCTCAGAAGATGGTGAAAAGAGCAAAAATAGGAATGGCTGTGTTTTTTTCAAGTGTTGCAGAGGTTAGAATTTTAGGCCCCAAGTTTCCCCAAACCCTTTTTCCAGTGCCCTTACTCGTGGTGCGCCGACATTCTACTCCAAAAACAGCGCTGAAAATGTAGCTGCTGATTCTCCCCACTCTGTGAACCGTCCTAGAGTCTGGCGCAGTGTGGCAAAAATAGTGGGGGGGGGCGGAGCTACAGCCCTGCGCCGAAAACAGTGCCGGCAGCTGTGTGCATGCGCAGTGGAGTCTGCACGCATGCGCAGTAGCTCCTTGTCCTCCCAGCGCATCCCGATGCTCACCGCCCCTATCCCTGGCCGAAGGGATGACCTGATGCTCGCTGCCCCTATCCCGGGCCGAGTGGCCTAGAACATAAGAATTAGGAGCAGGAGTAGGCCATCTAGCCCCTCGAGCCTGCTCCGCCATTCAATAAGATCATGGCTGATCTGGCCGTGGACTCAGCTCCACTTACCCGCCCGCTCCCCATAACCCTTAATTCCCTTATTGGTTAAAAATCTATCTATCTGTGACTTGAATACATTCAATGAGCTAGCCTCAACTGCTTCCTTGGGCAGAGAATTCCACAGATTCACAACCCTCTGGGAGAAGAAATTCCTTCTCAACTCGGTTTTAAATTGGCTCCCCCGTATTTTGAGGCTGTGCCCCCTAGTGCTAGTCTCCCCGACCAGTGGAAACAACCTCTCTGCCTCTATCTTGTCTATCCCTTTCATTATTTTAAATGTTTCTATAAGATCACCCCTCATCCTTCTGAACTCCAACGAGTAAAGACCCAGTCTACTCAATCTATCATCATAAGGTAACCCCCTCATCTCCGCAATCAGCCTAGTGAATCGTCTCTGTACCCCTTCCAAAGCTAGTACATCCTTCCTTAAGTAAGGTGACCAAAACTGCACGCAGTACTCCAGGTGCGGCCTCACCAATACCCTGTACAGTTGCAGCAGGACCTCCCTGCTTTTGTACTCCATCCCTCTCGCAATGAAGGCCAACATTCCATTCGCCTTCCTGATTACCTGCTGCACCTGCAAACTAACTTTTTGGGATTCATGCACCAGGACCCCCAGGTCCCTCTGCACCGAAGCATGTTGTAACTTCTCCCCATTCAAATAATATTCCCTTTTACTGTTTTTTTTCCCCAAGGCGGATGACCTCACACTTTCCGACATCGTATTCCATCTGCCAAACCTTAGCCCATTCGCTTAACCTATCTAAATCTCTTTGCAGCCTCTCTGTGTCCTCTACACAACCCGCTTTCCCACAGCCTGGCCGCTGCCCTCCTGCGCTCACTTAGACTCCAGTTCATTGTTGTAGCCTCTCGCACCGCCATTGCCTGCATCCTCTGCTGCCAGATTGCCTGCATCCTCTGCTGCCAGTGCTGCCCCTCCCGTTCAGTTGGCGGAGTGTGTGCGCGGTGTGTGCCGAGGGAAGCTTGCCGGGGAGCCCGGGGAAGCAGGAGCTGGAGCTGGAGAAGCCCCGGGGGGTGGGGCGTGGCTCGAGTCTGGACCACCAGATCAGCACCAGGAGTCATACAGCACGTTTGCGGCGGAATTCTTCGAGACACGATACTGGGGTGGTTGGGGGGGTGGGGGGGGGGAGTTGAAGCTACTGGTTTGTGTCACTGATCACATCTATGTCAAGAAATTTCAACGCATTAATGCCTAAAGACAATATCCCTTTTGGACTTTATAAATCGAGTTCAAGACTCAAACCAAACTGAGGGCAACAAGAAACAGGTTGGTGCGGGGAGACTTTTGATCAGGGTGGGGGGGGGTGGGGGGAGGGGAAGTTTTGATGGGGGAGGGGGCGGGAAGGAGGAGAGTTTCTTTAAATGATTTAGAAAAAGAACAAGCTGCTCGAATTAGAAAAGTTGACCCTGGACTGTCTACTGATAAGAGCAATAAGAAAGGCAGTCAGCACCATCAAAATTCAACTTCTGTTATAAGTGATATTAAAAAGTACATATTTTATGAAGTTTTATATAGTGGAATGTGTAAATTATGCAAAAGTTACAGTACAAGATCTGTATTAGTTGTTAAGGTGTTTAGTGCTTTGCAAGGTCGTCTGTGCTTCCCTTCCCCCCCGCCATCTGCTGATTTCTTTACTCTCCGTAAGGTTTTTCTGTGCAGACACAAGTGGCCACATACACTGGCCTAAGTTAGTTTGGAGCAACTATTAGCTGGACAAACTGGCTTAAATGGCCAAAACAGGCATAGATGGCTGGTAACGCCCCCTTTTGAACAAAACTAAACTAAACTAAAAAAATCCTGACTAACTCACTTACACTGGAGCAATTGAATGGGCAGAATTGCGACTTTTAAGATACTCAAAAAAAATCTAGTTGCTCCAAAAAAAACAGAGCAACTCCTGGGGAAACTTGGGCCCTTAGTCACTAACAGACACTTCTTTCTTTACATAGGATTACACAGCATATACGACACAGAAACAGGCCATTTGGCCCAACCAGTCCATGCCGGCGTTTATGCTCCACTTGAGCGCCCTCCCGTCTTTCCTCATCTAAATCTATCAGCATAACCCTCTATTCCCTTCTCCCTCATAAGCTGTCCCGCCTCCCCTTACATGCATCTATACTATTCACTTCAACCACTCCCTGTGGTAGCGAGTTCAAAATTCTCACCACTCTTTGGGTAAAGAAATTTCTACTGAATTCCCTATTGGATTTGTTGGTGACTATCTTATATTGATGGCCTCTAGTTATTCTCTTCCCCACAAGTGGAAACATTCTCTCTGTATCAAAAATGTTCATAATGGAAGACCTCTATTAGGTTACCCCTCAAACCTTCTTTTTTCAAGAGAAAAGAGACCCAGCCTGTTCATCCTTTCCTGATAAGTATATCCTTGCATTTCTGGTATCATCCTTGTAAAGCTTCTCTGCACCCTCTCCAGTGCCTCTATATCCTTTTTATAATATGGCTTAGAACAGAACTGTACGCAATACTCTAAGGTTCGATACAGGTTTAGCATAACTTCCCTATTTTTCAATTCTATACCTCTAGAAATAAACCCTAGTGCTTGGTTTGCTGTTTTTATGGTCTTGCTAACCTGTGTCGCAAATAGCTGATATATGTTTTGCAGAACTCCATCTTCTCCAACCATGCACTCTTAGCTCACACCCTCCCTGAGCCTTTCTTAACTCAATCTTTTAGAAGCATGAATGCCATATTGGAATCTGCCAACTAATACTCAGCTGCTCCGCTATGTGACAACTTAGACAAAGTCCCATCCTCAAACTGTATAGTGCTCTGATCAGAGCGTAAGTTGAGCAATGTACCCAGTTCTGATCACTGAGACAAAAGGGAAGACAGCCAAGCCCTATAGGAATTTCAGAGAAGACCCACAAGGCTCATCCCTAATGGTAGAGGACAGAAACTGAGTTTCATATTCAAGTTCTATTGAAGGCAAAGGAGTTGAATATTTGGGTGTGGGCTATAGCGGGCGGTCATTACAATATCACCCATATAGCGCTGCAGCTCAAGATGAATTTCAATCCCTAAGTGCCTAATGCATCTCATCTAAACTCAAAAGGGGGTGAAATGTGTCTTGGGCAATATAGAGAATCATTAGAAATGTATATCAGCCGGAGTGTAAAACAGATTGCTGATTCGCTATCACCTACGCTGCGCGAGACGAATTTCAAAATGAATATCAGATTTCACTGCGAAAGAACTACATCTATTGGTCCAACATACTTATAAAGAGAACTTCTAACAAAATATCTCTGAGCAACCAAATGACTGGGTGTCAACAATCCAAAAAAATAAGTGTTTGATGCTGAGAAATGTAAAATGACCTTAAAAGATTGGCATGTACTAATGATAACCCACAGATCCCTAAAAAAGGTATAACAGGAAAGCCTCGGGTGGAGATGTGTTGTTCAGAGAATGGCAATAAGTTAACAATGCGAGGGAGGTGGTTTGAACATCTGCTGGCACCTTGTGTCCTGCTGAAATATTTTATATGATATCTGTGTACATAAATATCAGCCACAAATAATTTAGAGAAAATTGAAATCTATGTAATTGTAGCTTTCTGCAACAAAGTACAGCACATTTCTATGAACCTACTGTCCTCTGCTAGCTATATTTCTGAGTTATATGGACATTTATTATCTTAATATAATTTTTTTAAATTGCTGCTTCTATGAAGGTTAGTTCCATTCCCTCCCCCACACCCAATTCTGTAAAGATCTTTCAGTTTCTGGATAAATGTTACACTCGTTCATCTGATGGGTTCTTTTCAAATTTATGTATACAGGAGGTAACTTAGCTGCTGTCAATTGATTTACGAACAATTGCAGCATTATTATTCGTGCCCTTTAATACATGTGCGCTCACTTGCTTCTTGTTCGCTCATTCGTACTTTGACATTGAAGAAGACAGCAGAGAGGATGTGTCCAGTGATGGGAGAGTCTAGAACTAGAGGGCATGATCTTAGAATAATGGTCCGCCCATTTAAAACAGAGATGAGGAGAAATTTCTTCACTCAGAGGGTTGTAAAACGGTGGAATTTGCTGACTCAGAGAGCTGTGGAAGCTGGAACATTGAATAAATTTAAGACAGAAATAGACATAGAACCATAGAAACATAGAAAATAGGTGCAGGAGTAGGCCATTCAGCCCTTCTAGCCTGCACCGCCATTCAATGAGTTCATGGCTGACATGCACTTCAGTACCCCCTTCCTGCTTTCTCGCCATACCCCTTGATCCCCCGAGTAGTAAGGACTTCATCTAACTCCCTTTTGAATATATTTAGTGAATTGGCCTCAACTACTTTCTGTGGTAGAGAATTCCACAGGTTCACCACTCTCTGGGTGAAGAAGTTTCTCCTCATCTCGGTCCTAAATGGCTTACCCCTTATCCTTAGACTGTGACCCCTGGTTCTGCACTTCCCCAACATTGGGAACATTCTTCCTGCATTTAACCTGTCTAAACCCGTCAGAATTTTAAACGTTTCTATGAGGTCGCCTCTCATTCTTCTGAACTCCAGTGAATACAAGCCCAGTTGATCCAGTCTTTCTTGATAGGTCAGTCCCACCATCCCGAGAATCAGTCTGGTGAATCTTCACTGCACTCCCTCAATAGCAAGAATGTCCTTCCTCAAGTTAGGAGACCAAAACTGTACACAATACTCCACGTGTGGCCTCACCAAGGCCCTGTACAACTGTAGCAACACCTCCCTGCCCCTGTACTCAAATCCCCTCGCTATGAAGGCCAACATGCCATTTGCTTTCTTAACCGCCTGCTGTACCTGCATGCCAACCTTCAATGACTGATGTACCATGACACCCAGGTCTCGTTGCACCTCCCCTTTTCCTAATCTGTCACCATTCAGATAATAGTCTGTCTCTCTGTTTTTACCACCAAAGTGGATAACCTCACATTTATCCACATTATACTTCATCTGCCATGCATTTGCCCACTCACCTAACCTATCCAAGTCGCTCTGCAGCCTCATAGCATCCTCCTCGCAGCTCACACTGCCACCCAACTTAGTGTCATCCGCAAATTTGGAGATACTACATTTAATCCCCTCGTCTAAATCATTAATGTACAATGTAAACAGCTGGGGCCCCAGCACAGAACCTTGCGGTACCCCACTAGTCACTGCCTGCCATTCTGAAAAGTACCCATTTACTCCTACTCTTTGCTTCCTGTCTGACAGCCAGTTCTCAATCCACGTCAGCACACTACCCCCAATCCCATGTGCTTTAACTTTGCACATTAATCTCTTGTGTGGGACCTTGTCGAAAGCCTTCTGAAAGTCCAAATATACCACATCAACTGGTTCTCCCTTGTCCACTTTACTGGAAACATCCTCAAAAAATTCCAGAAGGTTTATCAAGCATGATTTCCCTTTCACAAATCCATGCTGACTTGGACCTATCATGTCACCATTTTCCAAATGCACTGCTATGACATCCTTAATAATTAATTCCATCATTTTACCCACTACCGATGTCAGGCTGACCGGTCTATAATTCCCTGTTTTCTCTCTCCCTCCTTTTTTAAAAAGTGGGGTTACATTGGCTACCCTCCACTCGATAGGAACTGATCCAGAGTCAATGGAATGTTGGAAAATGACTGTCAATGCATCCACTATTTCCAAGGCCACCTCCTTAAGTACTCTGGGATGCAGTCAATCAGGCCCTGGGGATTTATCGGCCTTCAATCCCATCAATTTCCCCAAGACAGTTTCTTAAATGATAAGGGACTAAGGGGTTATGGGGAGTGTGCAGGGAAGTGGAGCTGAGCCCATGATCAGATCAGCCATAATCTTATTGAATGGCGGATAAGGCTCGAGGGGCTGTATGGCCTACTCTTGTTCCTATTTCTTATGTTCTTATTAAATATCATCGCCATTTCTGCAGTCAGTTTTCAGATGACTGATGAAAACAATTTTTGCTAGGAATGAGTGTGCACAGAGTGAACAATGGATCGTGGATACACCAGATTGGGGGCAGATTTTGCTGTCACCAGTGGACGAAAGTGCACTTGCCCACAGACCATCTATGGGGTTTTGAACTGGAACTTACTGTAAATTAAGGAGCCAAAAGGTTCAGCGCCCTCTACAGGCATCAGGGACCTGTGTGAACAGGGCAAGCAACTTAACCAATCACTTTTACCAATCGGATTGAAGAATCGTTAATGAGCAGCGCAGAGCCTGAACCAGGAAGTCTCATTTACAATTATAATGTCAAATCAGGTCGAGAAAGAAAGGGAAAGAAAAATTGGATTAAGAGAGAGATAAAAGAGACAGAAAGAAAAAGTTTTTAAAAATTTCTTTAAAAAAAAATCTACAATATTTAAAATCTGAAGGAATGAGACTCCATACTTGTAAATTGTTAATTTTCAGTGCCAGAGAGATTGATTGGCTGTAATTACGACTTACCATGCCGTTAAAAAGGGTACTTAATGTGAAATGGACAAGCCCTAACTTTTTCTGGAGAGTAGAGATCAGGGCTGCAATTTCACCTATCGAGACGAGGTCCATAGTAAGGTCCCAGCCCACTGCTGGCTCCTTCCTGCTCTGTTCCTCTGCACTTCTCAGTGTCCTGTCATTTATTGTGCATTCCCTTGCCTTATTAGACCTCCCCAAGTGCATTACTTCACACTTATCCGGATTGAATTCTATTTGCCACTGTTCTGCCCAAATGACCCTTACATTGATGTCTTCCTGCAATCCGCAACTTTCTTCTTCATTATCAACCACACAGCCTATTTCAGGTGAAAGTGATTCACTTTCTTAATGTGGCGTGAATATGCTGTCAGAACGACAGCCCTGTATACTTTGAGCTTGGTCAGCAGGTTGTTGTCTCTCTTGTCCCGGGGGTGCTTATTAAGTTTGCAAAAAATTTCTTAGGGATGCCTCTGTATCGACATGAACTTCTTTAGGCAGGGTGCTACCCAAGTAGGTGAAGCTGTCCATAGTCTGAAGTGTGCGATCGCCGCTAGTGATAGTCGGTGGAGTGGAACCCTTGCTTGGGGCAGCTTGGAATAGTACCACCATCTTTTTAAGGTTCCTAGTCATTGTAGGTAAGCTGTAGCAAAGTGGTTCATGATTGTTTGCATATCATCCTGGAAGTGGGCCACAAGAGCATAGTCATCAGCAAATAGGAGTTCACAAACACAAACTCTTTTGTTGAAGAGCTGCTCCTCTGTCCTGGAGCTGATCTTGACTAGAATTTCAAGATTATTGACAGCTACGAGGAGCATGGCAGCAAACAAAATGCTGAAAAGGAGGTTTAATGTGAACGTTGAGTTTTGCACAAATGAAGCAATGGTCTATCCAACATTTACCAACTCTCATTGCTTTGGTAATCTTGATATTATTGATGTCCTTTTTCCTGAGTAAGATGTAATCAATCAGATGCCATTTTTGGAGCGAGTGTGCGTCCACGGAGCTGGATTTTTGGTTGCCTAACACCTCAGTTAGCGGCCTGGCTGCTGACAATCCTGACGTCAGTGCCCACGCTTGCGTCCTGGTCGGTAAATTAAGTGCGGCCGCCTCATTTAGCGACGGCCAAGAACAACGTCTGGAAAAACAGTTGGTACAGGCTTGCAGAGTCGTTAACTGGTGGCTACTTAAAGGGATGAAGAAGCGCTTCCCTCGGAGGTCACAGTCAGTGCAACGTTTACACATCGCATGGAGAGTGAGTCTCCGAGTTTGCAGGGGCAGACAGACATAGCAGTTCAGCTTGAGAGAAACTTATTTCTACAACTTTAATGGGGGCAATACTAGTTCACCAGCATCACATTCAACATGTTCTAGCAAGGCGTTGTGAAGAAAGAAGTTCTTTTGGCCATGTCGGCAGCCGAAGGAGGAGAGCCCCTACACATCGAGGCAGGAGGCCTTACCCCGCACGGCTTTACTGGTGGGAATGCTCACACCAGGACCTGTCGGAGGAGTAGTGTGTCAGAAGGCTATGCTTCCGAAAGGAATTGCAGCCTCACATCGGCGCCAGGACTGCGCTGCCCGTGGCAGTGAAGGGCACGGTGGCACTCACCTTCTATGTCTCCGGCTCCTTCCAGGCTGCATCAGGGGATATATACAGCAACTCACAAATCACAGCGCATCGCAGCATCCATGACGTTACACAGTCTCTCGACACCCGTCCAATTGACTTCATTACCTTCCCGATGACCAAGGAGAAACAGGATTAGCGGACATGTGGGTTTGGCAGGATAGCGGGCTTCCCGAAGGTGCAAGGAGCAATTGATTTCATGCAGGTGGCCTTGCGAGCACCATTCCAGAATGCAGAAGTCTTCAGAAACAGAAAGGGATCCCATTCCCTAAACGTGCAGCTGGTGTGCGACCACACGCAGTGCATCCTCGCAGTCAATGCTCGCTATCCTGGAAGCGCACATGATGCGATAAGGGATTAGGGGTTATGGGGAGTGGGCAGGGAAGTGGACCTGAGTCCATGATCGGATCAGCCATGATCGTATTAAATGGCGGAGCAGGCTCGAGGGGCCGTATGGCCTACTCCTGCTCCTATTTCTTATGTTCTTATGTCTTTATCCAGCGTGACAGCACTGTGCCTCGACTGTTTCAGGCACCGTGGCCAGGCTGAGGCTGGCTGCTCAGGGACAATGAATACGGCCTGGCCACCTGGCTAATGACCCCGCTCCGCAACCCCACCACAGAACCGGAGTAACGCTATAATGAGATCCATGCCGCCACCCGCAACATCATAGAGCAGACAATAGGGGTGCTGAAGCAGCGATTCCGATGCCTGGACCGCTCTGGAGGCAACTTTCAATACTCCCCTCAACATGTCTCACTATTCATTGTAGTGTGCTACATGCTGCACAACTTGACCATCATGCAGGCCCAGGCCTTGCCAGTGGGAATCACAGGCCGGTGGTGTATGAAATGACACAATGAACTCCGTACTGTGAGCCAGTGACTAGGTGTAACCTGGTCAGTCTTTAATGGCTTCCAGGAGTGAAGATACAAAGGTGAAGTTCAGGTTATATACCGGGCCCAGCACGAGTGTACCTATGACCCTAGGACCTCCGACGTTAGTTCCCCCTGTTGGTGGGCAGACCTTATGCACATACATTACAGGGCCCACCTCAGGAGGACCAGGAGGAGGGGGAGGAGGAGGACCAGGAGCATGCCAATGCCCTGAATGAACAGCAACACGACGAGGACCAGCAGCATCCAGGGAGGAGGCAATGTGCCAATGTTGGTGGCGACAGGGCTATTCGACGGCGGCTCATAAGGGAACGCTTCGCTTAAATGGAGTGAGCTGAGGGATGCAGCTAATAATGAGCTCGTATTATGGCACCATAATGCCACCTCTCTGTTACGAGTCAACATTCATACATCAGAGGCTGAAGGAAACGTTCAACATTACGTTTTATTGGAAACACATCCCTCAAACATTCCCAAAAACCCACCCCCCTCAAAGAAACCACAATGGGGCACCCACCCCTTCAAATAATACAACAGATGAGTAATATTTAAACCTTTTCTACATAGGACCCATGGCCAGACCTTTTATTAGTGGGTCTTGCGTAGACGTCTCCCACCCCTCTGCCTCACCCTCTCCCTCACCTACTGCTCCTCCTCAATAGGTCCTCAGTGCCTGCAGCAAGGCCACTCGAGGGCTGCTGTGTGTCTGAGGGAGACAGGACACATGCCCCAGCATGACACCCTGGACCAGCTCTGGGCCTGGAAGGCCTGGCTGCTGACATCTCATTCACTATCTAGCGGGAGATCTGCCTCTCCAACCTCCATCGCCACGACTGCAGCGCCCATGAGGGCGGACACTCGCTCCTCCTCGGGAGTGAAGTCCTGGAGGTAGGGCTGGTCCGCTTCCCGACGATGCAGCTTGTGCCTATTGCGTGCGAGTTTGACCTGCAATGACAAAAGCAAAAAGTTGTGAGTGGCTGTGTAGTAGGGTACTCGCGAGTAAAATGCCAAAGTGTGCATATCTGCATTCCATCCTGCGTAGCATTGCACAGTGGAAGTGTGAATGGTGGGTCTGGGGCACAAGCAATTACCAGTAAGTATCAGGCTCAGGACTGGGACTGCAGATGAAGAGTTGAAAGGTGCTGGTAGGTAGACTATGAAAGTAAACTAGCACGAAATCTAAAAACAGATAGCAAGAGTTTCTATATAAAAAGGAAAAGAGTGGCTAAAGTAAATGTTGATCCCGTAGAGGACGAGAACAGGAAATTAGTAATGGAGAACATGAAGATGGCAGAAACTCTGAACAAATATTTTGTATCAGTCGTTACGGTAGCGGACACTAACAATATTCAACACTGGACAGTCAAGGGACTATAGGGGAGGAGGAACTTAACACAATCACAATCACTAAGGAGGTGGTACTCAGTAAGATAATGGGACTAAAGGCGAATAAATTCCCTGGGCCTCATTGCTTGCATCCTGGGGGCTTAAGAAAAGTAGCGGCAGAGATAGTGGATGCATTGGTTGTAATTTACCAAAATTCCCTGGATTCTGGGGAGATCCCAGCAGATTGGAAAACTGCAAATGTAACGCCTCTATTTAAAAAAGGAGGCAGACAAAAAGCAGGAAACTATAGACCACTTAGCCTAACATCTGTGGTTGGGAAGATGATGGAGTCCATTATTAAAGAAGTAGTAGCAGGACATTTGGAGAAGCAAAATTCGGTCAGGCAGAGTCAGCATGGATTTATGAAGGGGAAGTCATGTTTGACAAATTTGCTAGAATTCTTTGAGGATGTAACGAACTGGAAGGATAAGGGGGAACCAGTGGATGTGGTGTATTTGGACTTCCAGAAGGCATTTGACAAGGTGCCACATAAAAGGTTATTGCACAAGATAAAAGTTCACTGGGTTGGGGTCAATATATTAGCATGGATAGAGGATCGGCTAACGAACAGAAAACAGAGAGTAGGGATAAATGGTTCAATCTCGGGTTAGCAATCAGTAACCAGTGTAGTGCTGCAGAGATCAGTGCTGGGACCCCAGCTATTTATAATCTATAGTAACGACTTGGAGGAAGGGACTGAGTGTAATGTAGCCAAGTTTGCTGATGATACAAAGATGGGAGGAAAAGCAATGTGTGAGGAGGACACAAAAAATCTGCAAAAGGACATAGACAGGCTAAGTGAGTGGGTGAAAATTTGGCAGATGGAGTATAATGTTGGAAAGTGTGAGGTCATGCACTTTAGCAGAAAAAAAATCAAAGAGCAAGTTATTATTTAAATGGAGAAAGATTGCAAAGTGCTGCAGTACAGCGGGACCTGGGGGTACTTGTGCTTGAAACAAAAAAGGTTAGTATGCAGGTACAGCAAGTGATCAGGAAGGCCAATGGAATCTTGGCCTTTATTACAAAGGGTTTTGAGTATAAAAGCAGGGAAGTCTTGCTACAGTTGTACAGGGTATTGGTGAGGCCACACCTGGAATACTGCGTGCAGTTTTGGCTTCCATATTTATGAAAGGATATACTTGCTTTGGAGGCAGTTCAGAGAAGGTTCACAAGGTTGATTCCGGAGATGAGGGGCTTGACTTATGAGGAAAGGTTGAGGAGGTTGGGCCTCTACTCATTGAAATTCAGAAGAATGAGAGGTGATCTTATCGAAATGTATAAGATTATGAGGAGGGTTAACAAGGTGGATGCAGAGAGGATGTTTCCACTGATAGGGGAGACTAGAACTAGAGGGCATAATCTTAGAATAAGGGGCCGCCCATTTAAAACTGAGATCAGGAGAAATTTTTTCTCTCAGAGGGTTGTGGATCTGTGGAAGCTGGGATATTGAATAAATTTAAGACAGAAATAGACAGTGTAGTGTATAAAATGAAATGATACAATGAATTCCGTACTGTGAGCCAGTGACCAGGTGTAACCTGGTCAGTCTTTAATAGCTTCGGGAAGTGAAGATACAAAGGTGAAGTTCAGGTTATCTACCGGGCCCAGCACAAGTGTACCTATGACCCTAGGACCTCCGATGGTAGTGCCCCCTGGTGGTGGGCAGACCTTATGCACATTAACAGTGTCCGACCATTATACATGACACCTTGGCTTTGATCACACATAGTTGAGCCTGCATTATACATTCTAGCATTTGCATCACTTTTTGGTGTCCTGGCCTCACCAGACATGGTTACATTAGGCATTTCAAACTCTCATAATTGTCAAGCATAACAAACTTGTTCTTAACCTTACTGACACATGCATTCATCTAATTTGTCACATTAATTACACCAGCATCACAATTCATGGTTACATTATCATACTTGCAACCTTTTACTGCATCTTTAACTTTAAAGTCCTTGTCATCATTGAGTTGAAACTGTCCCTTTAAATTTTTTTGGTTACCGGTCTCCTTTAAGGGGACCTTCCAATCCGATTGGCCGCTCGGTGCCACGTGTCGCTCCTCCAACGCTGCCCCTCGTGGTCTGGCCGCGGCCATTTTGTTCGCAGGTTCTTCTCCTCGTGGTGCGGCCGCCGTCTTCTGGCTCTCCTCCAGGTAGGTTGTGGTGGTCTTTTCTTCCTCAGGTTCGGCCCTGGGCGTCGGGAATCCACTTCTTTCAATGATGTTCACCTCTTGGAGTCCTGCCCCGGCCCGGAAAGTGGAGTTTGGGCTTTCGGTCCTGGAGATTGCGCCGGGGTGTTGTGGAGTCATCGCCGCGCAGTTGAGCTGGACGGTGGGATCTCTGGATGCAGCAATGGATCCATGTTCGATGTCGATTGCTGGAACCTAGAGGCCATCGCCATTTCGACTGATTTGGACCGGGTTCATCCAATTCCTGCCCAGCAGCATGGGACCATCGCCGGCAATGATCCACAGGGGGAGTTTGTTCAATACGCCGCCCTGGGAGACCTGGACGTCCGCGCTGCCAACGATTTGGATTTTACGCTTGTTGTAGGTGAGCAGCGGCGCTTGGACAGGAGATAGTTTTGGTCGATTGGCGGGATTTATCCAAAGTTTTTCAAAGGTCATTTGGTTCATCACAGACTGGCTCACCCCTGTTTCGTTCTCCATGGAAACTGGGACCCTGTTGATGTCTACTTCCATCGTCCACGGAGAACTTTCGGTGGAGCAGGTATAAACTCCATACTCTTCTTCCAGGGGTTGAGCAGCTTCACCTTCATCTGTGTCGGAGCCCCGGTGATCAGCCACCTCAGCAGAGACGCAGTGAGTACAGCTTTTGAAGGTGCCCTTTCTCTTTGCAGCCTTTGCATGCATGGTCTTTGTAGCGGCACTGGTGGGCCCTGTGGTTTCCTCCACAGCGCCAGTACGGTGCCATCCGGTTTGCCCCATGCGGCGGACACAGGCTTGCTGGACTCGGGGCAGCCTTCCTGCCTTTCGAAGTATCCATGCAGTGCACTGCGCTCGCCGGTTTAGAGTCCTGGGTCAGTATTTGCCTGGAGTCGCTGGCCGAAACCATGTAGCCCTGGCTCACCTGAACTGCTTTCTGCAGGGTGACCGTGATGTCAGCAGAGAGCAACTTGTGCAGGAGGCCCCCGTGGCCGATTCCAATGACGAATATGTCCCTTTGTGCTTCACTAAGGTGGTCTCCAAAGTGACATGGTGCAGCTAGTCTTCTTAGGCATGCAGCCTACTTAGCAATTTCTTGGCCCTCAGGTCGCCGGTAAGTGTAGAACCGGTGCCTGGCTGTGAGGATGCTTTCTTTCGGTTTTAGTTGTTCCTGTATGAGTGTTACAAGTTCCTCATAGCTTTTGGTGATTGTCTTCGCTGGGGCTAGCAAGTCCCTGACGAGACAATGGATGGTGGGCCCACAACTGCTCAGCAGGATGGCCCTGTGCTTGTTCGGTCGTGTAGTCGGTGTGTCCACATCCAGGTCGTTGGCTATAAAGAAATGTTCCAATCTTTGTACAAAGGTGCCCCAATCTTCCCGCTCGGTAAATTGCTGAAAGTTGCTAAGATTAGACATGCTGAGCATGTAGTTCGTGACATCATATCCTCGTCGCCAGTTGTAGTGTATTTAGACACCTTTAGTAATGACTCCATAAGGTAGGGTATGATACTAAAACTGTGTAGACCTGTAGTCCTTTATTTGCAGCTCCTCGAGTGAGGACACCAAGCTGTGAGCTCATTTTTATACTCGGTTATCTGCAGTGTGCAGGTAACCCTTAGGTCTCCAGCAGCAGCATCCTCTGGTGTACAGGTAAGGTGTGTACAGTGTAAGGGTACATTCAGTGTTGCATAACAGTGTTACAGACGTCACACAATAAACAAGCATGCATATACAACAAGCTCGACCTTTTCTCTCATCATGTACGGCTTTGTGATGGATAGGCCTTGCGTCTGGGCCGAGGTGAATCTGCTCTAATACTGTGCTCACTTTGGGTAAGAAGTTACCGAAATAGTTGAGAAGACCCAGGAACGAACGCTGCTCCGTCACATTCTGGGGCCTGGGCGCATTTTTGATGGCCTCTGTTTTCGTGTCTGTAGACCTGATTCCATCTGCAGAAATCTTTCGTCCAAGGAATTCGATCTCTGGTGCCATGAAAATGCACTTCGAACGTTTCAGCCTGAGTCCCACTTTGTCCAGACAACGCAGAAGTTCCCTTGAAGCTGCCAATTCCTGGTTCAAACATTGAGGGAAATTTGCTCAGCATTTGAGCACACAAATCATCATCCGCTGATGACAAAGCTTTGATATCGTACCATTTCCATTTTATTTTCTCGAGCCAATTCCTGCCGAATAACGATGGGCCGTTGCCCGGGATAATCCATAACGATAGATCATGAACCGCTCCCTCGTACGACACTCTTACTGCTGCACTACCGATCACTGGTATGAGTTCTTTGGTGTAGGTACGCAACTTCGCATTTATCGGACTCAGTTTGGTCTCCCACAGCTTTTCAAAAGTCCTCTGGCTCATTATCGATTGATTTGCACCGTGTCTAATTCCATGGATACCGGCACGCCGTTTAATTTTACCTCCATCATTATCGGTTGGCTCTTTGTTAGGAACGCACGTACGCTGTACACTTCCTCCTCAAATGCCTCGGGCTGCATCGCCAGATCCACGCTGAATTGATCATCATCCACGTGGCGTGTCGCAGCTCGCTTGCTCCGCTGCGGACATGTCTGCTGAAGACGCCCCGTCTTCGCACACCCTCTGTGTACATACTGCCTGAAGCGGCACTGATGGGGTCAGTGATTGCCCCTGCAACGCCAACACGTTGAGCTCGGATTTGCGCCCGATGGCGGGCTTTGAGCGGCTCCCGTTCTCGCACACGCAGTCGAGTAGGCCCTCGATGGCGAACTTTGAGCAGCTCCCGGTCTTGCAGACGCAGTCCAGTAGGCCCTGCCATGTGCAGCTCTGCCGGCCGTTGATATAATTTTGTACACAGTACTTGCCGTGGAGTTCCTGTTTTGTCACGATATCTGCTTTGTGCTTTTCTGCGTGGACATGCAAGCCTGGGCGATGGTGATGACCTTACTGAGGTCCGGCGTCTCTGCAGCCACCAGCTTACTTAAGATCGCCTCATGGTTGACCCCGATCATGAAAATGTCACGCAGCATGTCTTCCAATGCAGGCCCAAATTTGCAAGGCCCTGCACGATGTCTCAGGTCGACAACAAATGACGCTACGTCCTGGCCTTCTGAGTGGACATGTGTATAGAAGCGATATCTGAATATGTGGATTTAATTAGTGTTAAAACCAAGGAAGAGGCATATAAATTGGCTAAAAAAAGCAACAAACCTGAGGACTGGGAGAAATTTAGAATTCAACAGAGGAGGACTAAGGGTTTAATTAAGAGGGAAAAATAGAGTACGAGCGGAAGCTTGCAGGGAACATAAAAACTGACTGCAAAAGCTTCTATAAATATGTGAAGAGAAAAAGATTAGTGAAGACAAATGTAGAGCCCCTTGCAGTCAGATTCAGGTGAATTTATAATGGGTTTCTCTACCTTGTGCAGTGTTGGGGTCTCACTGAGGTGGTGGCAGGTCGCATGCTGTGGAATGGAGTCAAGAACACTCGCGTCAAAGGCAGAGTCTTGATTGAGGAGATCTTCAAAATGCTCCTTCCAGCGGGCCCTGACTGCCTTGGTGTCCTTGATGAGTGTAATACCCGCCCTCCTGTATGGCTCAGAGACGTGACCATGTACAGTAGACACCTCAAGTCGCTAGAGAAATACCACCAACGATGTCTCCGCAAGAGCCTATAAATCCCCGAGGAGGACAGACGCACCAACATTAGTGTCCTCATCCAGGCCAACATCCTCAGCATCGAAGCACTGACCACACTTGATCAGCTCCGCTGGGCAGGCCACATAGTTTGCATGCTAGACACGAGACTCCCAAAGCAAGCGCTTTACTCGGAACTCGTCCATGGCAAACGAGCCAAAGGCGGGCAGAGGAAACGTTACAAGGACACCCTCAAAGCCTCCCTGATAAAGTGCGACATCCCCACTGACACCTAGGAGTCCTTGCCCATAGACTGCCCTAAGTGGAGGAACTGCATTTGGGAGGGTGCTGAGCTCCTCAAATATCGTCGCCGAGAGCATGCAGAAATCAAGCGCAGACAGCAGAAGGAGCGTGCGGCAAACCAGACTCCCTGCCCACCCTTTCCCTCAACGACTATCTGTCCCACCTGTGACAGAGACTGTGCTTCACGTATTGGACCTAAGAACTCATGCTAAGAGTGGAAGTAAGTCTTCCTCGATCCCAAAGGACTGCCTATGATGATGGTAACCTGGTCAATCTTTAATGGTTTCCAGAAGTGAAGATACAAAGGTGAAGTTCAGGTTATATACCGGGCCCAGCACGAGTGTACCTATGACCCTAGGACCTTCGATGGTAGTGCCCCCTGGTGGTGGGCAGACCTTATGTACATACATTACAGACAGTTTCTTAAACGATAAGGGAATAAAGGGTTATGGAGAGCGGGCAGGGAAGTGGACCTGAGTTCATGATCGGATCAGTCTTGATTGTATTAAATGGCGGAGCAGGCTCGAGGGGCCGTATGGCTTACTCCTGCTCCTATTTCTTATGTTCTTATGTGGGCTCAGGTTGAGGAAGGAGCTAGAAGGTGACAGAGGCTTGGATGGGCAGGGCAAGTCTGGTGAGGCGATGGAGAGGTCTCAGGCTGACTTCAGCAATGAGGAGCATGGCCTGGTAGACATAATGAAAGGGTACTCACTCTGACAATCCTAGTTAGGCCTTGAATGTATTGCGCCTTTGGGTCGTTGTTGTTGGCACTGCACTCTGGGCTGTAACATGCTCAGCCACCTCCCTCCAGAGCCTACTCAAATCCCAGGGCGCTGGCATTCGTCCCCCTCCAGGCTGGAGGGCACTCCAGCAAATCTCCACTGCCTCCAGCAAGGCATCAAGGGCACTGGGCGAAAAGCAGGTAGATAACTGGCATCCTCTTTGCTCCTCCATTTTTGCATTCTGAAGACACTGTTGAGCTGGAACTGAGCATGCGTGAACTTGAGTTGCCGCGCTTTTAAGACTCGGCTGTTCCCGGGGTCTGACTCGGAGTTCCGCGCACGCGCAGTAGGTCCGCCAAACTTTCATTATCGCCCCCCCAGCTATAGTGTGTAATGGCCGATTTAGTTCCCCTGTCAGCTCTTCGACTGAGTCTGATGAATTTCTCGGCAGAAGATGCAAACATTATCAAGGCACTAACATTCCCGCTTCGCCAGGGTTCTTGTTTTGCAGCTGTATGATAGTGTTGGTGATGATAAAACTGTATTCAGTGCATTTCCTTAGAAGGGGAAGGCTGTTGCTGTTATAATTTCCAATGCCATGTTTGCCAATGATGTCCCACTCGGTTTGACCCGACACAGCATTGAAGTCGCCCAGGTTGATGAGTTCATTATTCGTAGGTACTTGTGGGATAGCTTGATCTCGATTTTCGTAGACCTTGTTTTTGATCTTGTCTGGTTTGTTCATTGTTAATAATTTAAACTTGTATTTACTCTATACAGCCACCAGAGGGCTCATCCCCTGAAGTCCCAAGGGATCCCATAATCCCTTGGGAGCACAGGTATTTAAGGAGGCTTCACAGGTGGAGAGGCACTCTGGAGACCTGCAATAAAAGACTAAGGTCACACTTTACTTTGAGCTCACAATGTTCAGTCTGACTCTTTCTCCATACACTACAACTGGCGACGAGATACAGATAGCGAACCCAAAGAGGCAGAGAACACTGGAGAAATTCTCGGAGGGAGATGATTGGGAAACTTTTGTGGAGCGACTCGACCAATACTTCGTGGCCAACGAGCTAGATGGGGAAGAGAGTGCTGCCAAACGAAGGGCGATCCTCCTCACCGACTGTGGGGCACCAACGTATGGCCTCATGATGAATCTGCTCACTCCAGCCAAACCCACGGAGAAATCATATGATGATGTGTGTACACTGGTCTGAGAGCATTTGAACCTGAAGGAAAGCATTCTGATGGCGAGGTACCGGTTCTACACCTACAAAAAGTCTGAAGGCCAAGAAGTGGCGAGTTATGTCGCCGAGCTAAGAAGCCTTGCGGACATTGCGAATGTGAAGGACATTTGGAGCACATGCTCAGAGACTATTTTGTACTTGGCATTGGCCACGAAACCATACTTCGCAAACCTTTGACTGTAGAGACCCCAACCTTGAGTAAGGCCATAGCGATAGCCCAGGCATTTATTGCCACCAGTGACAATACGAAGCAAATCTCTCAGCACACAAGTGCTGCTACAAGTACTGTGAACAAAGTGATGTTGTTTTCAAATCGTAACGTACAGGGCAGGTCACACATACCTGCAGCTACACGTCTGCAGATGTCTCAGAGTCCACCATCAAGGGTGATGAATGCAAGGCCACTAACACCTTGTTGGCGCTGCGGGGGTGATCATCGTTTCCATTCATGCTGATTCAAAGAGTACATTTGCAAGGGCTGTAGAACAATGGGACACCTCCAATGAGTGTGCAGGTGAGCTGCAAAGCCTGTTAAACCTGAAAACCACCATGTTGCAGAGGAGGACACATCCACGGAGGATCACGACAAACCAGAGCCTCATTTCAAGGAGGCAGAGGAACATGGGGTGCACACATTCACTACAAATTGTCCCCCGATAATGCTGAATGTTGAACTAAATGGATTCCTGGTGTCAATGGAGCTGGACACGGGTGCGAGCCAGTCCATCATGGGCAAAAAGACTTTCGAAAAGTTGTGGTGCAACAAGGCCTCAAGGCCAGGCTTAACTCCAGTTCGAAACTAAGAACTTACACGAAAGAACTGATTCCTGTAATCGGCAGTGCTACGGTAAAGGTCTCCTACGATGGAGCGGTGCACAAGCTACCACTCTGGGTGGTACCGGGCGATGGTCCCACGCTGCTCAGCAGGAGCTGACTGGGAAAGATACGCTGGAACTGGGACGACGTCCGAGCGCTATCGCCTGCTGATGACACTTCGTGTGCCCGGGTCTTAAACAAGTTTCCTTCGCTGTTCAAACCAGGCATTGGGAAATTCCAAGGAGCAAAAGTGCAGATCCACCTATTTCCGGCGGCACGACCCATCCATCACAAGGCGAGAGCAGTACCGTACACGATGAGAGATAGGGTAAAGATCGAGCTAGACCAGCTGCAAAGAGAGGGCATCATTTCCCCGATCGAGTGGGCCAGTCCTACCGTCTCAGTCCTCAAGGGAGACGGCACCGTCAGTTACTTAGAATCTGTGGCGATTACAATCAATCGTTTCTCCCTGCAGGACCAATACCCACTACTAAAGTCCGACGACCTCTTTGCTACGCTGGCGGGAGGAAAGGCGATCACGAAGCTGGATCTGACTTCAGCCTACATGGCGCAGGAACTGAGGAATCATCGAAGGCCCTCACCTGCATCAACACGCACAACGGTCTTTTGTTTATAACAGATGCCCGTTTGGTATCTGATCGGCTGCGCCGATATTCCAGAGAAACATGGAAAGCTTACTGAAGTCATTCCTGCACACTGTGGTGTTCCAGGATGACATCTTGCTCACAGGTCGGAACACAGTTGAGCATCTGCAGAACCTGGAGGAGGTTCTTAGTCAACTCAACCACGTGGGGCTCAGGTTAAAACACTTGAAGTGAGTTTTCCTGGCACCTGAAGTGGAGTTCCTGGGAAGGAGGATTGCGGCAGATGGCATCAGGCCCACCAACGCGAAGACGGAGGCGATCGAGAACGCACCGAGGCCACAGAACGTGACGGAGCTGCGGTCGTTTCTGGGACTCCTGAACTACTTTGGTAACTTCTTACTGGGTCTCAGCACACTGTTAGAACCACTGCATGTCTGACTACGAAAAGGGGATGAATGGGTTTGGGGCAAATGCCAAGAAAATGCCTTTGTAAAAGCGAGAAAATTGTTATGCTCAAACAAATTGCTTGTGTTGTATGATCCATGTAAACGTTTGGTACTAGCATGTGATGTGTCGTCATATGGCTTCGGGTGTCTATTGCAACAAGCTAATGATTTCGGGAAACTGCAACTGATTACTTATGCATCCAGGAGTCTGTCTAAGGCTGAGAGAGCCTACAGCATGATTGAGAAAGAAGCGTTAGCGTGTGTCTATGGGATAAAGAAAATGTGTCAATATCTGTTTGGAGTAAAATTCGAATTGGAAACTGACCCCATAAGCCACTTATATTCCTGTTCTTTGAGAGTAAAGAGATAAATAACAACGCATCGGCCCACATCCAGAGATGGGCGCTCACGTTGTCCGCATACAACTACGCCATCCGCCACAGGCCAGGCACAGAAAACTGCGCCGATGCTCTCAGAAGGCTGCCATTGCCCACCACGAGGGTGGAAATGGCGCAGCCCGCAGATCTAGCCATGGTTATGGAAGCATTTGACAGTGAACAATCACCTGTCACTGCCCAGCAGATCAAAACCTGGACAAGCTAGGACCCCTTATTATCTCTAGTCCAAAGCTGTGTGCTTCACGGGAGCTGGTCCAGTGTCCCAGTGGAAATGCAGGAAGAGATAAAGCCGTTCCAGCGGCGCAAAGATGAAATGTCTATACAGGCAGACTGCGTTCTGTGGGGCAATTGAGTAGTGGTCCCCAAGAAGGGTAGAGACACCTTCATCAATAACTTCCACAGTACCCACCCAGGCATCGTAATGATGAAAGCGATAGCCAGATCCCACGTGTGATGGCCCGGTATCAATGCGGACTTAGAGTCCTGCGTTCACAGATGTAATACATGCTCGCAGTTAAGCAATGTACCCAAGGAGGCACCGCTAAGTTTATGGTCTTGGCCCTCCAAACCGTGGTCTAGGGTATACGTCGACTACGCAGGCCGTTCTTGGGTAAAATGATCCTTGTGGTTGTAGACGCATACTCCAAGTGGATTGAATGTGAGATAATGTCAGCTAGCATGTCCACTGCCACCACTGAAAGCCTGCGGACCATGTTTACCACACACAGCCTACCCGATGTCCTGGTGAATGACAATGGGCCATATTTTACCAGTGCTGAGTTCAAAGACTTCATGACCCGTAACGGGATCAAACATGTCACATCTGCCCGTTTAAACAAGAGTCCAATGGTTAGGCAGAGAGAGCAGTGCAAACCATCAAGCAAGGCTTGAAGAGGGTAACCGAAGGCTCACTGCAGACTTGCATATCCCAAGTCCTGCTTAGCTACCGCACAAGACCCCACTAACTTACTGGGATCCCACCTGCTGAACTGCTCATGAAAAGAGCACTTAAGACAAAGCTCTCGTTAGTTCACCCTGATCTACATGAACAGGTAGAGAACAGGCGGCTTCAACAAAGTGCATACCATGATAGCGCAAATGTGTCACGCGAGATTGAAATCGATGATCCTGTATTTGTATTAAATTATGGACAAGGTCCCAAGTGGCTTCCCAGTACCGTCGTGGCCAAAGAGGGGAGCAGGGTGTTTTGGGTCAAACTTTCAAATGGACTCATTCACCGGAAACACTTGGACCAAATCAAACTCAGATTCACGGACTATCCTGAGCAACCCACCTTGGATCCTGCCTTTTTTGATCCCCCAACATACACACCAGTGGCAACCGGCACCACGGTTGACCACGAAGCAGAACCCATCATCCACAGCAGCCCTGCAGGGCCCAACACACCAGGCAGCCCAGCAAGGCCAGCTGCACAGCAGCCCAGCGAAGGCCCAACAAATGATTTCACACTAAGATGATCAACCAGGGCAAGAAGGGCCCCAGATCGACTCACATTGTAAATAGTTACACTATTGACTTGGGGGGGGGTGGGGGGGAGTGTTGTTATATATGTAAACTTGTATTTACTCTGTATAGCCACCAGAGGGCTCATCCCCGGGATTATGAGATCCCTTGGGAGCACAGGTATTTAAGGAGGCTTCACAGGTTGGAGAGACACTCTGAAGACCTGCAATAAAAGACTAAGGTCACACTTTACTTTGAACTCACAGTGTTCAGTCTGACTCTTTCTCCAAACACTACAGTCATGGTTGGTGTACAGGCACTGATGATATTGATATAGCATTTCCCAATGAGTGTCAAGCTTAGTGTCATCAGGCCATTAATGATAACTTTGGAAAGTTCTCAGGTTTTGGTTGTGATACTGGACTAGATAGCAAAACCAACATTGGCCTTGCGACATCCTCTTTGGGCTAGTCACCCTGGAAAAGGTAAATCCAGTACTAGTTTCCTTAAGGTTGCCAACTTTGGCAAGACGAGTTTTGTTTAGTGCTGTAATGTCTATTTCATATTTGTTCAGTTCTCTGGCAGTCAGCGCACTTCTACCTTCCGTCCTTTCACCATCCGTGAGCGTTCGAACATTCCAGGCAGTAATGAGTTGTCCATAAGCTGCTGATCAGCAAACAGAGAAGTGGCCAATTTTTAGGGTACCTTTTATACCCCTTCCTCATGCCGTGGAGGTTCATAGTGCTGTCCTACAAAGAGCTGCTCAATGGCCAGTGGGGCTACCCAACTTCATTGTTGCTTCATTCAGTGACCCTATGCTCTGAGCCATGGGAGTGCAAGTCTGCAATTACAACTTCCAGTGTGACCTCACCTACTGCTTCATTGCTCACCCATCGCCACAGGGCTCGAGGAAAGAAGACATGGAAGGCTACGATGAGAAGGAAAGAGAAGCTCGTGCATGTGGTTGATTTAAGTGAGGGAAATTGGCGCAGAAATTGTCTCACTCTCTCTAACCACCAAGTCTGACTGCAGTGGCAAGATGAGGTTGGGATGTCTGGAGATGAGGAAGGTTGCAGGATAGCCCGCAGTATCTGCTGCCCTCATACTGAACACCTGAGCTTTCCACAAACCCTAGCTACTATGCCTTCTTAGCCGGAGAGGTTAGTATATCTGTTCAATCCATCTAATTCACCATTGTATTCCTCATGCTCTGCGGAGATGAGTGTCTCTCTATCACCCAGGATACAAATCGATGGGTACTCTCACCTCGTTTAGCTGACTAGCCGGTGCAATTTTCCGAGGTGAGGCTGCCACCATGCACATACTACTTGGAGCCATAGGTGAGAGTTGTGTAAGCAGAGAGCGGGGACCATCCGAGGGATTGCAACACGCCCCCAGTCAGAGGGGTTACCCCTTCTGCTTAACACTACAACACAACTGTATCATACAATGCAATCAAGAGTATTTGCCAAAGGAAAACAGTGCTTAAAATAGTTAAATTGCATTCAGTTTCGTATTAAGTTGAAATGAGCGCACGCTATTTAGTCATGTGTCAAGCAGCAAGTTAACAATTATGGGAAAAAAACCTGGAGCTAGATATTCAGGTTGTTTGCACCTCCCGTTAGCCCCCCGTGTTTGCGCCCGGGTGTGGCGCTGCGAGCCACTCCCGCTAAATTCGGTGGGAGTTTAGTGCCGGCGGTAACCCGTAGTACCCCGGCTCCACTGCGCCCTGAACCCTACATCGGGTATCGCCCCCTGATGCTGCATCAACAGTGACAGCTTCAGGGGGCCATAATCCGGGTGGCCCTTCAGGCGTAGCGCTTTAAAACAAAAAATATGCTGCGCCTTCTACCTGCGCCCGCTGGCGCGTTGAATGCGGGATCCGTGCCACGATCAGTCAGCCCGGCACGCTGCCTGAGTGCTGGGCTGGTGGCACGGTACTCCTGCTCCTCGGTGGTCCAGGCAGGACCATTTTTATAATGGCGAGTTTACAGCTTGGGCCCTTCCTTTTAATTAAGGGAAGATCCCCTCCTACACGGCCCAGTGCGGAGCGTTGCATCCCGCTCCCGATACGTCCGCCCACTAGCGTCCCAGAAAGGATGTGGAGCACTTTATTTTTCACTCCACTTCCTTTCGGCGGCAGAGACCCCAATTTCTCGCGTGAGGCGAGACTTCTGTGCCTGGTGCAAAATCTCGCGCCTCGCGAATGTTACCAAACCGGGCGCTACTCAACTTTCCCCCTGAACTGCTGATATCAGTTAAATCATTTCATAGTATTATAGCCGAACTTCAGATTTTACTTCAATAGACCATATTTACTGCCAAAAAACACATCTTGCTCATTAAAATGTGGTTTATCCTTAATACAAATATACATACACGCATACAAAAAGAATGGGAAAAGACCATTTAAAGAATCTGTGACCAATTCAGGAAAATCTCTGGGAAATTCTTCTCCTATCCCCTAAGGAAATTGTTATGTCTGTAATGCACTTATGAATGACTCCACGAGGCAATGTGTCAAACTGGAGTGACCTTGGTCCTTTATTTGTAACTCCAGAGTGAGGCACAAGCGTGGTGGGCAGCCTTTTCTACTGGGCCCTGCACACCTAGGCAGGTGACCCTCAGGTCTCCCACCGCAGTGCCCTCTGGTGGACAGCCTCTGCCACCGGGGCAGGAAACCCTGGTCTCCAACAGTTGCACCCTCTAGTGGTGCCAGCATAGTATATACACAGTGTAAACCTTATTGACAGTACATCAAGTAACGTCTCCATCTTATGCAACTATACAGTGACTACACAGAGAGTATATCTATAGTCTGCATATATAACAGAAATCATGCAAGTTTCAGGAGACAGAGCAAACTCATGAATCTTATTGTCAGCTACCCCATAACTTCCCTTTTTGTAACTTGAAATATCTGCCCCTCTCAGGGACCTGTCTCGCACCCTTTTGAAGGAATACAGGAAATCCATGCACGCTGCATGCTACAACAACAGGCTTTGATTGGTGCTTTAGTCAACTTGACTTATTCTGTTGAGCTTAGTGGCAAGAGAATGATGCACAGTAGCAGTGACTATGGGAAATGGTACTTTATCATGAGCGGTAAAACACGGTGTTCCTGACAGGCTTGCACTGACACTAATTCAGCTCTGT
Organism: Pristiophorus japonicus; assembly: GCF_044704955.1. Taxonomy (NCBI): domain Eukaryota; kingdom Metazoa; phylum Chordata; class Chondrichthyes; family Pristiophoridae; genus Pristiophorus; species Pristiophorus japonicus. The sequence continues at coordinate 254,319,890 of NC_091982.1, forward strand.
CACAGTGTTGATCTCAGTAACTCCTTTAAACTAGTCGCTGCGACTGTCAGCAACACTCACTGTTCAATAATCAGCAACAACATGCACCTTTATGGAACAATAAGGCAAAATATAACGAATGTTAACTTGCAATCTTTTACAGCTGTTGGATTTAAAGAAAAGGAGTACTGCTGGTAAAACCCTTTCAGGAGAAAGTTTATGGCTGCTTAAAAAGAATCAAAACAGTGAGGGGTTAAAATTGGGTCGTGCCCCGTTTGGGGGCAGTAACCAAGTTGGGCCGGGACTTCCGTGGTCCACGGGGCGCGGAAGTTCCGCCCCCGGCCGCAAAATTTGGTTTACCGCCCCTTATAGGAAGTGAAGCGCAATGTCCCACGCTCCACTTCCTGTTGGGGGTGTTGTCCAGGGCGCTACGCGGGCGGGATCAGCAGTGCCGCGTGGCTTCTCCATGTAGCGCGAATGCATTTCAACGCCCCTCCCCTTCCGTGAAAGGGGGAAGGGCCGCTGTGAACTCTGCAGGCCCTCTGATGACCTCCACTGGGCCACCAGGGCTGCGTGGTGCCGTGGCCATAGCCCGGACCCAGCCACATCATTGGAGCACGGGCCGACCGGTGAGCCGGCCAAAGGAACAAAAATGGTGGCGCACAGTGCAGTCCACCTCTCCTTTAACTTCCACCCCGGGAGCGGAGGTCCGCCTGGTTCATGACCCGCGGCATAAAGGGGCAGTCACGTACGGCGATGATGTCATTGCTGGATGCGCTGCGGCCAAGGCGTTATCAGTGGAGCGTGATGCTACCGTGCTCATGTCTTTGCTAACTCCCGCGCAATTACGTTGGAGCCGGTCGCGCCCTCCCCCCCCCCACCCCGCTTCCCCCCGGGCGAAAACAGCTTCACGCCCCCTGGAGGCGCCAACAGGAGGCGCAGAACAGGACAATTTCCGCCCTTGAAAAAGATTTGCAATTCGTCTTAGCATCTTTTGGTTTTCATCTTTCCATTGCAATCAATTTTTTGATTTTAATTAAAAAGTGAGTACCAACAACAGAAATACTGCGATAATGGTGACTGGGCCTGACAAGGTGCAGCAACTAAATGATCACACAGGACAGACCTTAGGTTAATTGGTCTAGCAATGACAATCAGAGATTTATCATATAACACAGTCCAATTAAATATCTCTCCATGCTATTTTAATGGAGGTGCTAGTCCATTTAAAATACATTGAAATAAGTGGGTTAAAGCCTCCACTAAAAGTGTCTTCATGATAATATTGCAGACAGCCATTTCCTGGCTTGTACCTCTAATGATAACGCAGTTTCCGAGCTGTAGCCCTTAGTAACTCCTTCAGTTCAACATTTGCCAATGATGTTATCGGGACTCATTGTTTAAACAATTGAGATAATGGCAGGGTAAAAACTGACAATGTTTAATGTAAATCATAATTCTCATAATTCTTTTTGTTTATATTTTGTAAAAAAAACCTGTTCTGATAGTGAGAGGTAGTGAGGGATCATCAAATGAGGCCATATGGGTCGAATTGAAAAATAAAAAAAGGGGCATGTATTATAGACCCCCAAACAGTGGGAGGGAGATAGAGGAGCAAATATGTCGGCAAATTGCTGTGAAGTCCAAAAACCATAGGGTAGTAATAGTAGGGGATTTTAACTATCCAAATATTGATTGGGACAAATTTAGTGCGAAGGGTAAAGAGGGTGAGGAATTCTTGAAATGCATTCAAGAGAACTTTTTAAGTCGGTATGTAGCAAGCTCAACATGAGAGGGGACAGTCTTGGATTTAGTTTTGGGGATTGAAGCTGGGCAGGTTGAAGGGGTATTAGGAGGAGAGCACTTGGGTTACAGCGACCATAATTCAGTCAGATTCAAGTTGGTTATGGATAATAAAAGTCCTGAATTGGGGAAAAGCTAATTTTGCTAAGTTAAGGAGTGGTTTGGCCATCGTGGACTGGAAACAGCTACTTGTGGGTAAATCAGTGTCGGAACAGTGGGAGGCATTTAAGGAGGAGATCAGGAAGGCTCAGGCCAAACATGTACCCTTAAAGAAAAAGGCTGGGAAACATAATTCTAGAGCCCCCTGGATATCTAGGGACTTACAGGGGAGGATTTAGAAAAAAATGGACGCTTATCTCATATATCAACGGCTAAATAGAGGAATATAGAAAGTTAAGAGGCAAAATTAAAAAGGAAGTTAGGAATGCTAAGAGAGAGCACGAGAAATCCTTGGCCAGTAAAATTAAGGAAAACACTAAGATGTTCTCTAAATATATTAAGAGTAAGAGGTTAACTAAAAAAAAGGTAGGACCTATTAGAGACCATGAGGGTAATCTTTATGTGGAGGTGGAACATGTTGGGAGGGTTCTTAAGGAATACTTTGCATCTGTCAAGGATGTCTCGGAGCGGGTGCAGGACATTCTAAAAAGGGAGGGAGATCAGCCAGTTGTCGTGGTGCACCTTGGTACCAACGACATAGGTAAAAAAAGGGATGAGGTCCTACGAGACGAATTTAAGGAGCTAGGAGCTAAATTAAAATGTAGGACCTCAAAAGTAGTAATCTCGGGATTGCTACCAGTGCCACGTGCTAGTCAGAGTAGGAATCGCAGGATAGCGCAGATGAATACGTGGCTTGAGCAGTGGTGCAGCAGGGAGGGATTCAAATTCCTGGGGCATTGGAACAGGTTCTAGGGGAGGTGGGACCAGAACAAACCGGACGGTCTGCACCTGGGCAGGACCGGAACCAATGTCCTAGGGGGAGTGTTTGCTAGTGCTGTTGGGGAGGAGTTAAACTAATATGGCAGGGGGATGGGAACCAATGCAGGGAGACAGAGGGAAACAAAAAGGAGACAAAAGCAAAAGACAGAAAGGAGATGAGTAAAAGTGGAGGGCAGAGAAACCCAACGCAAAAAACAAAAAGGGCCACTGAATATAAAGGGGCTGCAGGAGGGGTCAAAACTAAAAATCACGGTTTAAAAACTAGGATTAAAACACTCTACCTAAATGCATGCAGCATTCGAAATAAAGTAAATGAGTTGACGGCACAAATCATTACAAATGGATATGATTTGGTGGCCATTACAGAAACGTGGTTGCAGGGTGGCCAAGACTGGGAATTAAACATACAGGGGTATCTGACGATTCGGAAAGATAGACAAGAAGGGAAAGGAGGTGGGGTAGCTCTGTTAATAAAGGATGATATCAGGGCAATTGTGAGAGATGATATTGGCTCTAATGAACAAAATGTTGAATCATTGTGGGTGGAGATTAGAGATAGTAAGGGGAAAAAGTCACTGGTGGGCGTAGTTTATAGGCCCCCAAATAATAACTTCACGGTGGGGCGGGCAATAATCAAGGGAATGATGGAGGCATGTGAAAAAGGAACGGCAGTAGTCATGGGGGAATTTTAACCTACATATCGATTGGTCAACACAAATCGCACGGGGTAGCCTGGAGGAGGAATTCATAGAATGCATACGGGATTGTTTCTTAGAACAGTATGTAACAGAACTTACAAGGGAGCAAGTTATCTTAGATCTGGTCCTGTGTAATGAGACAGGAAAAATAAACGATTTCCAAGTAAAAGATCCTCTCGGAATGAGTGATCACATATTGGTTGAATTTGTAATGCAGATTGAGGGTGAGGAAGTTGTGTCAGAAATGAGCGTACTATGCTTAAACAAAGGAGACTACAGTGGGATGAGGGCAGAGTTAGCTAAAGTAGACTGGAAACACAGACTAAACGGTGGCACAATTGAGGAACAGTGGAGGACTTTTAATGAGCTCTTTCATAGTGCGCAACAAAAATATATTCCAGTGAAAAAGAAGGGCGGCAAGAGAAGGGATAACCAGTCGTGGATAACCAAGGAAATAAAGGAGAGTATCAAATCAAAGACCAATGCGTATAAGGTGGCCAAGGTTAGTGGGAAACTAGAAGATTGGGAAAATTTTAAACAACAGCAAAGAATGACTAAAAAAGCAATAAAGAAAGGAATGATAGATTACGAAGATAAACTTGCGCAAAACATAAAAACGGTAAGTAAAAGCTTTTACAGATATATAAAACGGAAAAGAGTGACTTAAGTAAATGTTGCTCCCTTAGAAGATGAGAAGGGGGATTTAATAATGGGAAATGTGGAAATGGCTGAGACCTTAAACAATTATTTTGCTTCAGTCTTCACAGTGGAAGACACAAAAACCATGCCAAAAATTGCTGGTCACAGGAATGTGGGAAGGGAGGACCTTGAGACAATCACTATCACTAGGGGGGTAGTGCTGGACAGGCTAATGGGACTCAAGGTAGACAAGTCCCCTGGTCCTGATGAAATGCATCCCAGGGTATTAAAAGAGATGGCGGAAGTTATAGCAGATGCATTCGTTATAATCTACCAAAATTCTCTGGACTCTGGGGAGGTACCAGCGGATTGGAAAGCAGCTAATGTAACGCCTCTGTTTAAAAAAGGGGGCAGACAAAAGGCAGGTAACTATAGGCCGCTTAGTTTAACATCTGTAGTGGGGAAAATGCTTGAAACTATCATTAAGGAAGAAATAGCGGGCCATCTAGATAGGAATAGTGCAATCAAGCAGACGCAGCATGGATTCATGAAGGGGAAATCATGTTTAACTAATTTACTGGAATTCTTTGAGGATATAACGAGCATGTTGGATAGAGGTGTACCGATGGATGTGGAGCATTTAGATTTTTAAAAGGCATTCAATAAGGTGCCACACAAAAGGTTACTGCAGAAGATAAAGGTACGTGGAGTCAGAGGAAATGTATTAGCATGGATCGAGAATTGGCTGGCGAACAGAAAGCAGAGAGTCGGGATAAATGGGTCCTTTTCGGGTTGGAAATCGGTGGTTAGTGGTGTGCCACAGGGATCGGTGCTGGGACCACAACTGTTTACAATATACATAGATGACCTGGAAGTGGGGACAGAGTGTAGTGTAACAAAATTTGCAGCTGACACAAAGATTAGTGGGAAAGCGGGTTGTGCAGAGGACACAAAGAGGCTGCAAAGAGATTTAGATAGGTTAAGCGAATGGGCTAAGGTTTGGCAGATGGAATACAATGTCGGAAAGTGTGAGGTCATTCACCTTGGGAAAAAAAACAGTAAAAGGGAATATTATTTGAATGGGGAGAAGTTACAACATGCTTCGGTGCAGAGGGACCTGGGGGTCCTTGTGCATGAATCCCAAAAAGTTAGTTTGCAGGTGCAGCAGGTAATCAGGAAGGCGAATGGAATGTTGGCCTTCATTGCGAGAGGGATGGAGTACAAAAGCAGGGTGGTCCTGCTGCAACTGTATAGGGTATTGGTGAGGCCGCACCTGGAGTACTGCGTGCAGTTTTGGTCACCTTACTTAAGGAAGGATATACTGGCTTTCGAGGGGGTACAGAGACGATTCACTGGGCTGATTCCGGAGATGAGGGGGCTACCTTATGATGATAGATTGAGTAGACTGGGTCTTTACTCGTTGGAGTTCAGAAGGATGAGGGGTGATCTTATAGAAACATTTAAAATCATGAAAGGGATAGACCAGATAGAGGCAGAGAGGTTGTTTCCACTGGTCGGGGAGACTAGAACTAGGGGGCACAGCCTCAAAATACGGGGGAGCCAATTTAAAATCGAGTTGAGAAGGAATTTCTTCTCCCAGAGGGTTGTGAATCTGTGGAATTCTCTGCCCAAGGAAGCAGTTGAGGCTAGCTCATTGAATGTATTCAAGTCACAGATAGATAGATTTTTAACCAATAAGGGAATTAAGGGTTACGGGGAGCGGGCGGGTAAGTGGAGCTGAGTCCACGGCCAGATCAGCCATGATCTTATTGAATGGCAGAGCAGGCTCGAGGGATTAGATGGCCTACTCCTGTTCCTAATTCTTATGTTCTTATATGTTATGTTTTCACAAAGGAAAGGGGCAATGCAGATACTGCTATCGAGGAGGAGTGTGATATTCTGGATGAAATAAATATAGTGAGAGAGGAAGAATTAAGGGGTTTAGCAGCTTTGAAAGTAGCTAAGTCCCCAGGCCCGGATGAAATGCATCCCAGGCTATTGAGCGAAGTAAAAGAGGAAATAGCAGAGGCCTTGATCATCATTTTCCAGTCCTCTTTGGATCTCGGCATGGTGCCGGAGGATTGGAGGACTGCTAATGTAGTACCCTTGTTTAAGAAGGGAGAAAGGGATAGGCCGAGTAATTACAGGCCAGTCAGCCTAGCCTCAGTGGTGGGAAAATTATTGGAAAAAATCCTGAATGACAGGATAAATCTGCATTTGGAAAGGCAAGGATTAATTAGGGACAGTCAGCACAGATTTGTTAAGGGAAGATCGTGTCTGACTAACCTGATTGAATTTTTTGAGGCAGTAACCAAGAGGGTCGATGAGGGTAGTGCGTACGATGTAGTCTATATGGACTTTAGCAAAGCTTTTGATAAGGTCCCACATGGTAGACTGGTCATGAAGGTTAATGCCCATGGAATACAGGGCAAAGTGTCAAGTTGGCTTGGAGGTAGGAAGCAAAGGGTAATGATTGATGGATGTTTTTGTGACTGGAAGGATGTTTCCAGTGGGGTTCCGCAGGGCTCACTTCTGGGACCCTTGCTTTTTGTGGTATATATCAATGATTTAGATTTGATTTTAGGGAGTATGATTAAAAAGTTTGCAGACGAAACTAAAATTGGCTGTGTGGTTGATAATGAAGAGGAAAGTTATGGGCTGCAGGAGGATATTAATCTACTGGTCAGGTGGGCAGAGCAGTGGCAAATGGAATTTAATTTAGAGAAGTGTGAGGTGATGCACTTTGGGAAGGCTAATAAGGAAAGGGTATACATATTAATTGGTAGGCCACTTAATAGTGTAGATGAACAAAGGGACCTTGGAGTGCTTGTCCACAGATCCCTGAAAGTAGCAGGCCAGGTGGATAAGGTGGTTAAGAAGGCATACGGAATGCTTGCCTTTATTGACCGAGGCATAGATTATAAGAGCAGGGAGGTTATGCTTAAATTGTATAATACTCTGGTTAGGCCACAGCTGGAGTATTGCGTGCAGTTCTGGTCACCATATTATAGGAAGGACGTGATTGCACTAGAGAGGGTGCAGAGGAGATTTACTAGGATGCTGCCTGGAATGGAGAATCTTAGGACAGATTGGATAGGCTGGGTTTGTTCTCATTGGAACAGAGGAGGTTGAGAGGAGACCTCATTGAGGTGTACAAAATATTGAGGGGCCTGGACATAGTGGATAGTGAGGGTCTATTTCCATTGGTGGAGGGATCTATTACGAGGCGGCATAGTTTTAAGGTGGTTGGTGGAAGGTTTAGAGGGGATTTGATGGGGGGCTTCTTTACTCAGAGGGTTGTGGGGATCTGGAACTCGCTGCCTGGAAGAGTGGTGGATGCAGAAACCCTCACCACTTTTAAGAGATGGTTGGAAGGACACTTAAAGTGCAGTAACCTGCAGGGTTACGGACCTCGAGCCGGTAATTGGGATTAGACTGGATAACCTCTTGTTGGACAAAGCAGATATAATGGTAAGTACTGCAGGGAATAGAATACGACCAGGGTGATCTCCTGGATTAGTTTCAATCGCCTGGATGGGTCGGAGAGGAATTTTCCCAGGTTTTTTCTCCCTACATTGGCCTGGGTTTTTATCTGGTTTTTGCCTCTCCCAGGAGATCACATGGCTCCGGTTGGGGTGGAGTGTAGAATGTTTCAGTATAAGGGGTGTCGCAGTTGTGGTGAGACGGACTGGTTGGGCTGGGTGCTCTTTGCCTTTCCGTCATTGTTCATAGGTTTATATGTAACCTTTAGGGCTGCTGACCAAGGGTTGTGTGGCTATTTGTCAGCCAGCGTGGACACGATGGGCCGAAATGGCCTCCTTCTGCGTTGTAAACTTCTATGTTTCTATGTTTCTAATAAAGGGAGAAGTGGATAAAAGCATAAAACTGAACTTTCTCTTATTCCCAAAGTAAGGATGCATACAAGCGTACTGGAGCAATCCAGTACTTTATCAAATAAATAACTGGAAGGTGATAAGCCTCTTAAAGACGTTGAAGAATTAATTGAAGAAGCGATTATAGATACCTGCCTGGGTTCCTGCTCCAGATAACTTGTTCAGTGACGGGAAAGTGCAAATGCTGAGATGAGATCAGTTGAAAAATACAATGAGGAAATCACTTTTCAACTTAAAAAAAAAACTGAAGGACCAATTCTTTAATAAAAAAAATTCAAACAAAGTAAGGTAGATTTTCAACTTGCCACTCAGATGTAAAACTGGTGTGGGCAAATCAGCCTCCTGCAATAAAAACAGTTACAGTTTCATTGAAATCATTAGTAACGAAGATCAGGCGGCATCTGTAACAGATGGCGAACCTGCAATGCCAGAATACACACGACCAACAAGATGAAATCTACCCCCAGTAACTCTCTCTCCACAGATGCTGCCTGACCTGCTAAGTATTTCCAGCATTTTCTGTTTTTACCGCAGGAAAAACAGATTAGCCCAAAGCCTCTGCAATCCTGCCACATCCAGTCGTGAATGGTGGTGAACAATTAAACAACTAACGGGAGGAGGAGGCTCCATGAATATCCCCATCCTCAATGATGTCGGAGCCCAGCACGCAAATGCAAAAGACACGGCTGAAGCGTGTCAGCCAGAAGTGCCGAGTGGATGATCCATATCGGCCTCCTCCAGAGATCTCCACCATCACAGAAGCCAGTCTTCAGCCAATTCGATTCACTCCACGTGATATCAAGAAACGCTGAGCGCACTGGATACAGCAAAGGCTATGGGCCCCGACAACATCCCGGCTGTCCCGCTGAAGCCTTGTGCTCCAGAACTAGCAGCATCTCTAGCCAAGCTGTTCCAGTACAGCTACAACACTGGCATCTACCCGACAATGGGGAAAACTGCCCAGGTATGTCCTGTCCACAAAAAGCAGGACAAGTCCAATCCGGCCAATTACCTCCTCCATCAGTCTACTCAATCATCAGCAAAGTGATGGACGATGTCGTCAACGGTGCTAGCAAATGGCACTTACTCACCAATAACCTGCTCATCGATGCTCAGTTTGGATTAGGCCAGGACCACTAGGCTCCAAACCTCATTACAGCCTTGGTCCAATCATGGACAAAAGAGCTGAATTCCAGAGGTGAGGTGAGAGTGACTGCTCCTGACATCAAGGCAGCATTTGACCGAGTGTGGCGTCAAGGAGCTCTAGGAAAACTGAAATCAATGGGAATCAGGGGGAAAACACTCCACTGGCTGGAGTCATACCTAGCACGAAGGAAGATGGCTGTGGTGGTTGGAGGTCAATCATCACAGCCCCAGGACATCGCTGCAGGAGTTCCTCAGGGCAGTGTCCTAGGCCCAACCATCTTCAACTGCTTCATTAATGACCTTCCCTTCATCATAAGGTCAAAAGTGGGGATGTTCGCCGATGATTGCATATTGTTCAGTGCCATTCGCAACTCCTGAGATAATGGAGCAGTCCATGCCCGTGTGTAGCAAGACCTGGATGACATTCAGGCTTGGGTTGATAAGTGGCAAGTAACATTCGCACCACACAAGTGCCAGGCAATGACTATCTCCAACAAGCAAGAGTCTAACCACCTCCCCTTGATATTCAACGACATTACCATCGCCGAATCCCCAACATCAACATCCTGGGGGTCACCATTGACCAGAAACTTAACTGGACCAGCCACATAAATACTGTGACAACAAGAGCAGGTCAGAGGCTGGGTATTCTGTGGCGAGTGTCTCACCTCTTGATTCTCCAAAGCCTTTCCACCATCTACAAGGCACAAGTCAAGAATGTGATGGAATACTCTCCACTTGCCTGGATGAGTGCAGCTCCAACAACACTCAAGAAGTTTGATACCATCCAGGACAAAGCAGCCCACTTGATCGGCACCCCATCCACCACCTTCAACATTCACTCCCTCCACCACCGGCGTACCGTGGCTGCAGTGTGTACCGTCTACAAGATACACTGCCGCAACTCACCGCCACTTCTTCGGCAGCACCTCCCAAACTCACGACCTCGACCACCTAGAAGGACAAGGACAGCAGGCACATGGGAGCACCATCACCTGCAAGGTTTCCTTTAAGTTACACACCATCCAGACTTGGAAACATATCGCCGTACCTTCATCGTCGCTGGGTTAAAGTGCTGGAACTCCCTTCCTAACTGCACTGTGGGAGTACTTTCACCACACGGACTGCAGCGATTGAAGAAGGTGGCTCACCACCACCTTCTCGAGGGCAATTAGGGATGGGCAATAAATGCTGCCCTTGCCAGCGATGCTCAATTCTCAAAACTAATTTTTTTTAAAGTAACAGTTGCTCCAAACTGATTTTGATTTATTCCATCTTAATTCAGTTTAGGCCGGTTTGGATTTCAGATGCCACCTGCTGTTTAATTCAGGTAGTAACGCTTCCTTGAATCACAAACTCATAGAAATTTACAGCACAGAAGGAGGCCCTTTGGCCCATCGTGTCCGCGCTGGCCAACAAAGAGCTATCCAGCCTCATCCCACTTTCCAGCTCTTGGTCCGTAGCTTTGTAGGTTACGGCACAACAAAGGCATATCCAAGTATCTTTTAAAATGCAATGAGGGTTTCTGCCTCTACCACCCTTTCAGACAGTGAGTTCCAGACCCCCACCACCCTCTGGGTGAAAGGAATTCTCCTCAAATCCCCTCTAAACCTCCCGCCAATTACTTTACATCTATGCCCCCTGGTTATTGACCCCTCTGCTAAGGGAAATAGGTTCTTCCTGTCCATTCGATCCAGGCCCCTCATAATTTTATACACCTCCGTCAGGTCTCCCCTCAGCCTCCTCTGTTCCAAAGAAAACAAATAGTTTTTTTAGTGGTATCGCCCAAATCTGAAAACGCCCGGCAGGACCAAATCGGCAACGTGCAACGCCGAGAAAACCGCCGGGGCGTAAGTTTGGCCTGAACGGAAGCCCGTCCAGATCGCCGAGGGAACCGCCCAGTAAAAGCTGCTTAAACAGGGCGGTCAGTGAGTACTCTGCAAAGAAAGGCAAGTTAAAGGTTCTTTATTTTTTTTTAATTTTAAAACGGCGATTAGGTGTAAAAGTGCCTTGGGAATGGTTTTTACGTTTTTATTTTTTTTCCTGAAAATTAAAAAAAAAAGATTTCCCCCCCTCCCTAGGCCCAACCACAGCCTCAGACTAAATTTTAAATACTTACTGTCCATTCCAGTAATAACCGCCGGTTTTACTTAGTTTCCCCTTAAGCAACGAGAAAATCAGCAAGACTAAAGATGCAACGCCCATTTTCTCGCCGGGCGATTAGTTTTAATTAGTTTTAACATAAAAGTGGAAATTCTCGCCAGTGTTACTTACCAAACGTTAGTGGTTTTTCTGAATGGGCAATCGGGCATTGAGGGGCTCATAGAAAGTCTAGTCCTTAGTCCCACCCTTTTTCTTTAAGGGAACATACTTGCACTGAACCCTCAGGATCTCCTCCTTGAATGCTCCTTCCCACTGCTCTGACACTGATTTACCTTCAGGTAACTGTTTCCAGTCCACTTTGGCTAAATCACATCTCAGCTTGGTAAAATGAGCTTTTCCCCAATTGAGAACTTTTATTCCTGGTCCGTCATTATCCCTTTCGATAACTACCCTAAATCTAACTGAATTATGATCACTAGCACCAAAATACTCTCCCACTGAAACCCCTTCCACCTGCCCAGCTTCATTCCCTCACACTAAGTCCAGAACTTTGTTGGACTTGCTACGTACTGGCTAAAAAAAGCTCTGAATGCATTTTAAGAATTCTGCTCTCTCTCTACCACTCACACTAATTCTATCCCAGTCAATATTAGTGTCGTTGAAATCCACTACTATTACTGCCCTACTGTTTTTGCACTTCTCAGAAATTTGCCTACATATTTGCTCTTCTATCTCCCTCTGACTGTTTGGGGGTTTATAGTACATCCCCAGCAGTGTGATCGCCTGTTTTTTGTTCTCCAGTTCAATCCATATGGCCTCATTTGATGATCCCTCTAACATATCATCCCTCCTCACAGCTGTAATTATTTATTTAATCAATATTGCGACCCCCCCCTCCTTTTTTATCCCCCTCTCTATCTCGTTTATAAACCCTGTAACCAGGAATGTTGAGCTGCCATTCCTGCCCTTCTTTCAGCCATGTCTCAGTAATAGCTATAGTATCATACTCCCAGCTGTGCCCTTAGCTCATCTGCGTTATTCCCGAGACTCCTTGCATTGAAGTATATACCCTTTAGCACTGCCAAACTCCCTTGTTGTCTATTTTCTAGCCTTTGTTTCCTCTGCTTTCTAAACTCGCTTGCTAATTAGTTCTGCTTTCCATTTCCTGTTTTTCTTCACTCCCTTCTGAATCTATTCTCAGGTGCCCACCCCCCCTGACAAGCTAGTTTAAACCCTCCATAATAGCACCAGCAAACCCCCCCTCCCCCCCCCCCCTGCGAGGATACTGGTCCCGGCCCTGTTGAGGTGCAACCCGTCCGGCTTGTACAGGTCCCACCTCCCCCAGAAACAGTCCCAATGCCTCATGAATCTAAAGCCCTCTCTCTTGCACCATCTCTCCAGCCACGCATTCATCTGCTCTATCCTCCTATTTCTGTACTCGCTAGCACGTGGCACCGGGAGTAATCCGGAGGTTACTATCATTGAGGTCCTGCTATTTAATCTCTTTCCTAGCTCCCTAAAATCTGCCTGCAGGACCTCATCCCTCTTTCTAACAATGGACCACAACCTCTGGCTGTTCACCCTCCCCCCTCAGAATGTCCTACAGCTGCTCAGTGACATCCAGTGGCACCAGGGAGACAACGTACCATCCTGGAGTCACGTCTGCTGCCGCAGAAGCGCCTGTCTGCTCCCCTAACTATCAAATCCCCTACCACAATTGCTCTTCCACTCTTCTTCCTCCTCCCCCCCCCCCCCCCCCCACTGTGCAGCTAAGCCACCCACCATGGTACCGTAGACTTGGCTCTGGCTGCACTCCCCAGAGGAACCATCGCCCTCACCTGAAAAACGGTTAGCAGGCGAGATGCGCTCGGGGGACTCCTGCCCTATCTGCTTGGTCCTCCTTGTCTGTCTGGTGGTCACCCATTCCTTCACTGCCCGCACACTCTTAAGCTGCGGGGCGACCACCTCCTGAAACTTGCCATCCACGAAGTTCTCAGCCTCGCAGAGGCACTGCAGTGACATCCAGCCGCCACTCAAGCTCCGAAACCCGGAGCTCGAGCTGTTCCAGCTGGCGACACGTCCCGCACACGTGGTCGTGCAGGCCACAAGAAGTGTCCAGGACTTCCCACACGGACCAGGATGTGCATTCCACGGGACTAAGCTGCCCTGCCATGCCTCTATTTATTAGATTATTAACTATAGTATACCCCTCTGCCCTAACTTAGAGAGAAGAAAAGACAACAGTAATACCCACTAACCAATCACCTACCTGCTGTCCTGTGACGTCCCTCCTTGTTTATTTTTGGAAATACGCCGTGGCAGTTAGACCGCTGCCGCTGCCTCCGATTAGGGCGGCTGGACCAGAACAGACTACAAATATAAATATTGGATTCATAAATTTGATAAATAAAGATCACCTGAATGTTTTAATCTGTAATCAAATATTAGGTTCAAATGAGTTATTTTTTTCCAACCATCTTTGCCACTTGTTTTCTTTCACAGAACCTGAATATGGTCACTACCCAAGGTCAGATGTTTCAAATTAAAAGCTTGATATTCCTATACAAGAGCAGTGCATGAAAAACGTCACAATCAATTTTTCTTAATGGAGTATTGATTTGCTCTTTTCATCATTGAAAGTAACAGACCACTTGTTTTCTAGCGGTTTAGTCTTGCCTGCAGTGATTTGATTGCTCTTTGTCTTTCCGATTAAGAATGAACCATTCTCTAACAGGTAGCGTCATCAGTTTTTAAAGAACAGGACTTTGTTGGCATCGAGTGTATCACTCGTTAACAGAGAGGGTCAAGCCATCGTCCCTGGGAGCTTCTTGCACAGATATGTAATTATAAAGAAAATGAGTACCCATTTATCATGGACTCGTGATTAGATCTTCTAAGGAAGTTACATATGAAAACCAATAGCTTACCAGGTATGTCACATGAAACCAGCTTTGCAATAAGGTTAGGACACCATCCTCTGTGGAATACTGCTATGACTTTGTTCTGGAGATTGAAAACAGCTTGTTAGATCTTCTGAACATGTTTTTGTTTTTGCAACATTTAAGACAGTTTAATTTTCTGAACCATTACTTTGAGAATATTTCAAGTTTGCTGCAAAACCAAATTAGTGATCAGATATATTGTGAAATGTTTGCTGTGGATTTCACTGTCTTCCGCAGGTCTTTCACATCCCTCTGGGACATGTAGTCTGTGGCTGATCTTCCCTCTGTTGAGCTGATGAAAGTCTTCTCATGTTGGGACAGTGCCAGGATACATGTCGCTGTCTTCTTGGTTCTCTGATCATTAGTATCTTTCAGAACATTTGCTCAGTACTTCAGCACACCTTTCTAAATTCAGGTCAGTGACCCAGTGCCAATTCTGAGCTATTCAAATAGGATTTAGTCAGCAGCACTGGATACAATTGGTACAGCCCAGATGAAATGAGGAGGGTCCATTTTTCTGACCCTTGTCCCCAGGAAGCACTGGCTCCTTGGGTGCAAAGGTCAAGAAAAAGAAACAGCAGTTCAGGTTTTCATTCCTTTTAGATTGTCGCAAGGCTTTTCTTGGGAGGAAAAATTTGACTGGGAGCCTGTAAATTAGATGAGCCTCCCTCCTCATTTCCTGGATTGCTGGCTGGCTGAACACACTAGGGCAAGGATACCTATTGCTTTCAGGCCTACCATAGTCGGATGCTAATCAGAGGATCCACGGGGGTTCCAGAGCAAGTTGATGGCTGCAAAGTAGGATAATCTTTCAAAATTAGATCACGTTCCAGAACCTTTAGGTAGAATCGGGACCTTCTGACGATCCCAATGACTGAGGCCTGACATGCAGCACAGGGTGGGAAGCTTGCAGCAAGCCTGATTTTCCTGCCCCTTTTGCCAGTGCTAAGCCTGCCATGGTGGGAAGGACCAGGGGTGCCACCAGGGATGGACAGAGCAGCACACCAGGTTTCTAGTTTCGGGGCAGGAGCAGGAAAACCTGTCTTTGGATCTTTTCATGGTATTCAAACTTAAAGCCTACTCAAGACTCTTTGTAACTTGCGTGTCATACATGTAAGCCTTACACCTGCTATTAATTTCATGAGATCAAACAAAGGGAACTTGGCACGGAAGTGCTGCCAGGAATTGAAGAGGATAGCCCCAGTCTTGCCGATACTCAACTGGAGAATGTTAATCCATGGAGTCTGCAGACAATCTGTGCTGCCAATCATCAGTACAATTCTAACTGTTTTGTAGAACTGCAAAGACAGCCCCACTAGATAGAGAATTCTTTTTGACATATATTGTGCAAAAGAAATTCAGAGAGGCATCAATTGTTTGGTTCGACAGTTCCAAAACTGATTTTGAAATCTTTGACTGTTAGTAGATGCTTGGCACGGCTTATTGTTGATTGTGAAGAAGACAATAAAATGTGCTCCAACTTCAAGGTCTTATCAGCAGAGTCTTTCAAATTTTTGCTACCATGCTTCCAGTTAGAATATGCAGCAAATACTTTTAGAGAGCACAAAAAAATTATTACTGACAATGTTCCTTGGTGGAAACAAGTGCCTCTAAAATATGTACTTGGTGCCCCGGATTCAGCAGAACCTTACCTGAGAAGGAATACTTGCCTATGCGTTTATTGATGTCTATCTTTGATTGGCCTGAATGTCTAGCATTGATAAATCAAAGACCTATTGTATGTCTTAAATTCATATAGGAATAAGAAAATAGAGTAACAAAGTAGGTGGCGAGTGATGAGTGGCAGGGTACAATTCCATGGAGCTGGCAGCCTCTGGTATATCACCCATGTAGACAGTCTACTGATCCTGGAGAGCAAGTCACATAAGAACATAATAATTAGGAACAGGAGTAGGCCATCTAGCCCCTCGAGCCTGCTCTGCCATTCAACAAGATCATGGCTGATCTGGCCGTGGATTCAGCTCCACTTACCCGCCCGCTCCCCGTAACCCTTAATTCCCTTATTGGTTAAAAATCTATCTGTGATTTGAATACATTCAATGCGCTAGCCTCAACTGCTTCCTTGGGCAGAGAATTCCACAGATTCACAACCATCTGGGAGAAGAAATTCCTTCTCAACTCAGTTTTAAATTGGCTCCCCCGTATTTTGAGGCTGTGCCCCCTAGTTCTAGTCTCCCCGACCAGTGGAAACAACTTCTCTGCCTCTATTTTGTCTATCCCTTTCATTATTTTAAATGTTTCTGTAAGATCACCCCTCATCCTTCTGAACTCCAACGAGTAAAGACCCAGTCTACTCAATCTATCATCATAAGGTAACCCCCTCATCTCCGGAATCAGCAGGTGACTCAACAGGGTTGGTAGCACGGTCAAGTCCAATCCTGCCTTCATCTGTCCCTGCATACTTCTCAGCAGATGTCAATGGATAACACTCAAGAGGTAGCCCATTTCCAGAGATGTAACCATGTATAAAGAACTGAAGGGACTTTGGGGATGTAGAGGCGAAGAGTACGCACATCATGCCAAAATAATTTGGGATGTTATCATGCCCCCTTATCCGCCCAGTAGTTGCAACTTCGCCCCTTCCTGATGTGTAAGGACCAGAGAGAGCCCTGATATTATAATTTTTTTTGCATTTTTTGGTCACATTGTTGAATAACATGAAGAATTTAGGATAAACACATGCAAAAAACCATGTTCCTCATCTGTGCTGCAGCATTGATTAATGTAAGAGCACATTATAAGAATTCAAGACCGCTTTAGGTTCAGGTTTAATGAAAAATAAACCTTTTTATAAGATATGAAGTCAGATTTTCTTCATTAAGACAGATAGCCTGCAATGTTTTCAGACAATTCAAAATGCTCCAGAACTGATGCCTCTATTCAAGCAACTAAATGAGCAGAATGTTATTTTTAGAAAGTGCACACTGTCTGAACATGACCAAAATATATCAAAAGGTGACCAACTAAAATAGTGAGAGGTATCATGACAAGGTTTCTAGGTGCTGCATTTGCATATATTGCTCAAATCAAACGGGATAATAACAGTGCGATTAAGAAAAACTGCACTGTTACAGATTGCATTTTGAATGAACACGTTCAGATCTGCACCTGGATTCTGCAATAATTTTTGTAAACGGAACAAAGTATTGGAATGAATTCTGAGCTGAGTATTAATCTTAAATGTCCACAGACACCAGTGCAGATGTAAAACACAATTGCTAGTTGTTGCACACATTTTAGTTCAGTGTAATCTTGAATGCTGCCAGTGGATAGTGAAAGGGTTGTTCCACTCAAGTCATAAATTTGACAACACAGCGGGATGTTTCTCTGACAAAGCCCGCTGTGAGCTGGGCACACTAGCCTGATTTCGCCATCTGCAATCATCCCGAACAAGCCTCAGTGTCACCAGCAGTTTCGCAATGTAGGTCTATGGAGCCGCATTCATTTAAAAAGTTTATTTTTAAAAGTAACATATATTAAATAGTTCACTTTTTAGATCCAACTGTTGGCTGCCACTGGGTCTGTTCATCATGTGCTGTCAAATCATCATTCATATCCTTGTTAAAATACAACGGCAGCACTCAAATACTAAAAGTAGCTCGGGGAGGACGAAATAGCCTCCGATAGCACAGGCAGGTGGGTCACTTTCTTGTTAACCTTGTAGTGGAGGAATGGAAAAATACGAAATACCATGGCCCACTTGGGTAAATCAGCTGACATTTAAAAATAAATCAATGACTTTTACATTTGAATTAGTATTTTGGTGTAACTTGGTTGTCCCGTTCCAAAATGGTGGATTGGGTCTTGTTTTGCTCAAAGGCACTGCACTCCTTGAGGTCAAGTTAATTACTTGTGGCTGTTTACCATCACCAACAGGGAGTGGGGAGGTGGGAATCTGTGTTGCTTGCATGACCTCACACCATACACACTGCAGACCCCGTGGAACAGGCAGATCTGCACAGTTGATTAAAATCACCCTGGAAGGCACGCTGCACATTGGAGCTCTGGATAGTATCATTACTGGAGCCATTCGCTTCAAATTGTGAACATGCTGAAGTTGCTGCAGAAGGCTTTTGTAGGAATTTCAAAAGATGCCAGGTTCTTAGTACAATTAGGAAAATGATAGTTAAGTATAACCACACATCCTGTTACTGCTTGTAACGGTAACACTACTCTATGTGAGTAACATGGTTCCATGTGAGGTGGGGTTGTTTCCATCTGTGTTTATGATGGGCTCTATGTGAGATATTCAGCAACTCATGATATTTTCATTGTCTACGTGACAGAAGGTTGCGTTGTATTATTATTGGGATTGCTGATTTGATACTTCTGCTAAACACCAATTGGCTCCTTCCACCCGGCAGAACAGGGTCTGTAGCAGGGTTAAATAGAAATGGTAGACATACCGTCCCATTCCCGCTCTGTCACCATATTTCCTAGGGTCTTCCATTGCGTGGCCAAGGCGTCCGCCCGAATCAGGCGGGAGCCCCATTAATCTATATCTCTTCACCATTTTAACTGCCTATTGGGCAGAGTGTACACTTCCCTCCCAGTAAAACCTGGAAGAACGTTGGAAGAAGCCCGAAAAGATAAGTGATAGTTATTTTTGTGGGGCTAGGGGGAGCAGGAGTGCTCCTCCAGGTTCCACAGGAAAAGCTTGGGCTGCTGCTGTCCCAAGCTCCATTCTCTGTGATTGTAACGTCCCTGCACCTATTTTCCTGGTCGGGTACGCCTCCGTACAATATTGTGCCAGTCCAGAGCTGGCGAATCGCGTCAGGATGCGCGTTTAACACCCACAACATTAACACATATATTAATGAGGCACAGCCCTGAAAATGGACCAGGTGTCCTGCCAGCATTATTTGCTGGCCACCCAATTATAAATCTACCCCCCTGTGATTGACAGGATGGAGTCTGATCCACTTCGATATTGGACAATCATGTCCACACGGCCCAGAGGTCCCCGCCTATTAAAATTGGTGGATGAAAGAAGAGGGGCTGCGTGTGTGTGTGTGTGTGTGTGTGAGATTTCTCAATATGTGCTCTCAGCAGATGAGATTTCCTGCCAGAAATGTGCAAGATTTATCATCTAATCTAAGTAATTAAGAACACAATGAACTGAGACCACAGAGATCTTTGCATTGCTAATAGGGTCTTTTTTTTTGTGTAAGAGCTTTATTGTTTCATTAAACATACAGCGTTGATGCATGACTGTAATGGAGCAAATCAAACAGTTTACTTCTGTCACAAACAAGCTCTGTTGACCAATGAGCACTTTTGAAATTCAAGACACACATTACAGTTCAATACACTAATGGACAACCCTCCCCTGCCCCCACAAAAAAATACTAGCTACAGAAGAGCGAAAAACGACAAAAAACACAGTTAGCACAATAACATATCCCTAGCAGGAAAAACTGAAGCATATGCCAAAATGTTCAACTTGCACAGGGCAAAATACTTTTGCTTGAGGAGTATAAAGTCACTATCGAAACTTCATTGCAGCTTCGATTGGGATCTGCAGCAGTATCACATTTCATAGACGTCTTCATGTTTCATTACAATATGCACTACTAAAATCTAGGTATCTAAAGAGTAAGTCTCTCGACAATCTTGCCTCTTTTTAAAACAGTTATAAGGGCTTCTATTAATATTAAAGGGCAAATTACTCTGCAGGCAATTAGTAATGAGAGAGCAGAATGTGGGAATTAGACATTAGGTTGTAGCTGCACCTGGTCCTTCTGCTTTTTGAATGCTAATTTATAGAATTAGTTCTAGTTGATTAAAATAGTAATGTGTAAACCATATCGCAAAGGTGTACTTTGGAAACAGGGAACATCTTCCTTCCCTGCCTGGCAGTATGAGAGTGAAGGTTTTGGAGCAGGCCAGTCATGTCCATCCTGACTAAAAGCTCCCCAAGAACCCAGTATTGTCCAGTTCTATTCCTTTGGTTATTTCTGGTCTGCATATGTTGATCTTGGGGGAATATTTTTGTTTAACCACCGTATGTTGTTTTTATTGATGGGGGAAGTGGCTGGGAAGAGACACTGAACTCGATAGTATGATAGGAACTGAATTAATAGCAGCAGTACTATAGCCATTAACCGAGGTTGCTTCGGTTTCACTTGCATGCAATGTTAATCAGCTCCTCCATATCATCAAGGTCACTAACTTGTCGAAGCCAATTCCGCCTTTAATGACCCATTGTTTAAGAGAGATTTTTAAAAAAAATCTCTACAGAAATAAATATTTAACAATACTGAATATTTGTAACTGATTTTTTGAAAAAGTTTCTGGTGACGAGACTCCCTCTTTAAGGTAAATTCACTAAAACGAGTACCATAGCATATAGAAATTAAGTTTCATCTAAGCATTGAGCAGGACACATCCTAGTTGATTTTGATAACTATAATTTAAAGGGGTATTTCAGCATCAGGACACGCTTTAACAATCAAACATTTTCCAAAGAATTAGCATTAATTTGAATTGTTCTTTGTTTTACTGTTGTTTTTTTTCAAAAATAACTTTAGAGTGGGTGCTGATTATATCTGTCGGGAATTGTTAAGGAAGAGGTACTGAGCCCAACACAACATTTCCCCACTTGGTTTACATTCAATGTGAATCAATTCTCGGGTCTGGTGTACTGTAAAGCAGGGGAGCACTGCAACACTGTGACACCCACGTTTCCCCATTAGCCATTCTTCTGGCCTTTCTGAATGACACTGCCAACCTTGTGACAAATTGCCGGCAGTCTTTGTATTTTGGACACTGGGGGGTTCACTTTGGACCATTTGAGTGTTTACGCAGAGGACAAATTAATCGCAGTATTTTGGGCAGATCTCATACTCAAGTACCAGAGGTGAAAGAATAGTGTTGCAACCCCCTTTGCCACCCACTCTCCCAATAAAATGAGTTAAAGAAATGAGCTATCAAAAACAAATCCAAATTCCTACAAACTATGGTGCATTATTGTTTCACAGACAGGAAAACACAAATATACCAACAACCGGGTTCTATAGCTTAGAGCTCTTATAGTTTCTGTAAATAGTTCACAATCTAATAAGGTAAATATTTTAAAGGTCAATAGCAACATTGAAAATATATTTCATTAACATAGCATGTAATTTAGAAACACAAATGTTTTTAATTGAAATATACTGCATAAAATTGGTTTGTATGATCAACTACCAGAAAATGACCATCTAGCTCATAAAGCAAATCTCTTACATGTTTTAGCAGTACATTGTCTTAAAAATATTTAGCGTGTGTGTGTGTGTGTGTGTACTTTTTCTTTCTTTTTTATACCCATAAAAGATGAGCTGTGCTTTACAAATCTTTTGTTTTAATTAAAGTGACCAGCGGTTTATCATCTGGGCTGTAATCTTCGTAGGCCACAGGGGTAGCATCGTACATTGCTGGCCTGGCCTTCTTGCCAAACCTAAAACAATTAAAGAAAGACAGAGAGTGAGGACACATGTTGTAACAAGCACAAGGAAGGAAGGGGAAACTTTGTGAGTTCAAGGGCGGGTGGGGGGGAAATGATAGGGCCTTCATAACGGCCCACACTAAGAGTAAAAAATATTCATGTTTACTATAAATTTACTTAGATTATATTGAGATTGGTAGGACTGGGACTGACTAGAACAGTATTGCGATTTCTCCCATCTGCTGTGCAATCATTGGTAACATTGCACTGGAACATACGACTGTGCTGTTTATGCTTCTCTGTTTAAAATTAAAAGAAAGGTGGACTTAAATACCAGTAAAGAAGGAGATGGTTTGTGTAGATAGTTATTTTTAAACCAGGCCCATGATTGTTTCAGTACTCAACCAAAACCTTTCTTCATGGGGTGGGGGGCGGGGAGGGGGGGGAATATTTTTTAAGTTACCATGGTAATGAATAATTTTGTGCACCCATACCTGGCATGTCGGATCGAAGCTATTGCACTGCTGAATTCACTATCAATGCTCCTGCAGTTGTAGAATTCTTCGTAAGATGGTCTGGAAGAGCCCTGGTACTCAATGCGGCTAATACGACAGATCCCCACGATCAAAATGATCAGCATCAGAACAAAGGCCACGCAGAGGGCTCCAATGATAATGTAGAGGGAGTGGCGGGGCATGTTATTCAGACTCTCCGCCATCCGATCAGACTTCCATTCCAGGTCTACACAAAAAGGATGTAGAGATTCATGGAAAAGCTGTGGTCCACCCAGTCTATCCCTGATAATTGCTTTCGACACTAATTATTCAATAATTTGAATTTCAGAATATAAATAGCACAGCAAAACAGTATTTTAGCGCCAAAAGAAATAGAACTATCCGTATTCAATAATTTTGAATTAAGGGATTATTCTGAGATTCCCCAACACATTTTGGGGGGAAAATCCGGTGTCGTTTGTGCCTCCCACTAGCACCCCCGGGCGGTGCTAACAGGCGCAAACATCTTTTTGCCCGGGTGCAGCGTCGCCACCGACACCCGCGAAATTCCACAGGAGTTTAGTGGCGGCGCTATCCAGCAGTGCTCTGCTCCCGCCAGTAACTCCCTGGGCCACTGCGTTAGCCATGATGACATCATCACCGTGCGCAGCGACCTGTTTTCGCCCTGGAACAAAGATTTGATTAGCGCCCTGCGGAGCTGCTGTGGGCAAAGGCCGCTCGCAGGGCGAAAATTAAAGGGGAGGTACGGCGGTGAAAGATTTTTTTTTAAAAATCTGACAGACCGGTTGCGGTCTTCTTCACTGCCGATCGTGCGGTCTGTGCCACAATCTTGCGGCCCTGCATTCCACTTGCGTGCCGGGCTGCTACCATGTCACCCTGTTCCTTGGTGGTCTCGCGATGGCCCCGTCTCCCTCCTGCAGAGTCGGCAGTGTGGCTCTCCCCTTTAATGGAAGGGGCGGGCCCTGTCTTCCCACCAGTGTGACTCACCCCACCGCGTAGCGCTGGAAAATTCGCATCTCTTTGCGCTCTGGTCCTGCCCCCCCCCCCCCCCCCCGAGAGGAAGTGGAGTGCGAGATTTTGCGGTAAGCCCAATATAAGCCCTGGCACAAACACTCCTGCCTCGCGGCTGCTACCACCGAGCTTTCAGCCGTTTGTCATCCGTGCCTTTTTTTTTGATGACTTATTATTCATTCTGGCCAAATCTCTCGTTTCATCGACCTTAAAGTCAATGCAGTCTGCAGTTTGGGATTCGTATGGTGGATCGCGAGATTGTCCCACTGAAATATCCCAAAACGGGGCAGAATTGTAGATTCAAACAAAAAAAAAATCATTATTACTATCCAACACTTTCTGGAGCTTGTGATCCTTTCCAGTGGAATGAATAATAACGACATCTCCAACTGCGCTGGCTACTCCCAGATTCGTATTGTAAGAAAAAAGCAGGTGCTCAAACATAGGCAGCATACAATCACCGCTGCTGTGTTAGTCGAGCTAAGACTTAAGATCAGTGTATTCCGACATAAAATAATTGGTATCAAACACTTTTAAAGCCCTTTGGAGTGAACGTGTCCTCAGGCAAAGGAGAGGACGACCGGCGCAACTCCCGATGAGCATCACAAGTGACGAAGCCCAAAGTACTTACGGACATTGCAGTTAACTCCAACCCAGCCATGTGGGCAGTGGCAGGTGTAGCCATTTGCTTGGTTCATGCAAGTCCCTCCATGGTGGCAAGGATTACTGTCACACTCATTGATATCAGCCTCACATATCTCACCTGCACAAACAGAAAAACGGCAGGAGGCCATGGTTAAATTTGGAAGAACAATTTGGCAAGTACAACTTTCCCCCTTCTCTGCCCAGTGACAGATATTGCGGGTAATCACACCGACTTATAGGCGCAATGATACTTTGGGCAGAGTTTTGATTGGTTCCAAGGGAAACAACCGGCCCAGCATTCTCTGCTGAATTATTCACCATGGTGACAGACACAGGAAGGGGTCATTTCCGAGCTCACCTCCGGGGCAGTTATCGGGTGGAGCGGAGTACCCGCCCATTGGAGAAGCTGCAATATTTTAATTCCATTGATTTCAAACTTTTCTATGTACCAATATTTTTCTACTGGCACAAAAGTAAGATATTCAATCAGAAATAAAACTACTGCAAATTACTGTCACAACAACTGGAACTGAAATGCTTGACCCGCGCAAATGGCTAGAAAATCCATGAAATAAAAAATAGGACATGCTGGAAATTGATCAGTATGTCAGTCGGCCTCTGAAAGAGAAAGATAAAATAAGATTTCAGGTGTAGCCCCATGTCCAAACTTTGACCTAAAATCCTTTACAATCTAATTTCTACCCTTGTCAGCTGTGGCTCAGTGGGTAGCACTCTCGCCTTGAAGTCAGAAGGTTGTGTGTTCACTCTCACCCCCCCCCCCCCCCCCCAGAGGCTTGAGCACAAAATAAATATCTAGGCTGACACTCCAGGGGAGTGCTGCACTGTCAGAGGTGCTGTCTTTCTGATGAGAAGTTAATCTGAGGCCCTGTCTGCTCTCTCAATTGGATGTAAAAGATCCCATGGCACTATTTCAAAGAGGAGCAGGGGAGTTATCCCCAGTGTCCTGGCTAATATTTATCCCTCAATCAACATAACAAAAACAGATCATCTGGTAATGATCACATTGCTGTTTGTGGGAGCTTGCTGTGTGCAAATTGGCTGCCATGTTTCCTACATTACAACAGTGACTACACTTCAAAAAGTGCTTCATTGGCTGTAAAGTGCTTTGGGACGTCCGGTGGTTGTGAAAGGCGCTATAGAAATGCAAGTCTTTCCTTTTAGTCTGGGTAGTACCCAGCATGCAATGGTCCAGATGGGGCTTCCTGCTGAGCATTTCTTAATGACAGATTATTCGCTTACTCTAAGGGCTGAACACATGAGGGCCAGGCACAGCTATTAATGCTGTATAACAACTCACTGAAGACTTTACAGGATGCTGCAAATGAGCCACATCTTGTTCCAGGAAGAAATTGTTTTCCAAATCCCCTTTCACCAAACATGTCATTTAAACACTTCTAAGACACATTGAATATCTGAAAAGGGCACAGGAAGAGTTTAACTACACAAAATGTGATAATGACAGTGTTGCCATGTCATGAGCACAATAAAACAAAACAAGAATTCCTGCCGCCAGTAATTAAACACTGCAACCACACACATAATCTTCTCAAGAAACTACCAATTAATTGGCTGGCTCTAATGTTTTATCCACCCCTCTGCGCGCACACCACCTGACACCTGAATCACATTCTCGGAGCAACTCCGGTCATCTGAGAGCTACTTTGTACGTGTATTAAAACCTTAACAAGGCATTTATTGTGTTTGCATGGTGGAAGTCAAAGGATGCAGGCTATGTTGATGCCTTGTTATGGAGCCTGCTGATAGATTTAAATGATATGAACATCGTGGACAAGAGTTTCCTCTCTTGGCACAATCGATGATTCGGGTGCAAATTGCGTTCAAAATTACGCTAGGTTTCAGAAGTGCTTTTTTACACTCACGTTGCCGCTCAAACTCATTTGCATATCACCAAACGTAAAAGGATATGTTGATGGGGATAGATGAAGAGGGCTAAAACCCACACAACCTAGATGGAAACTGATTTAATTATTGTTTTAGTAATAGCCAATTCATCACTTCCATTACATCTGTTTAGAAAATCATTTTGTAAAATAAATATGAATTTTGGCCAGTACCACAGCTATCTTTTATTCAGCGTGTGACGTACCATTGAGAATAGCTACTTCGCAAAGTTTAAAGCAGACTTTTGCTGAGAAGGCTGTTCTTCACAAAGCAATTAGAAGGCTTAGTTAAATGGCCTTAGCACTAGTTATTTTACTGTTCTGTGCTACTTGCCTGCAAATCCAGGTACACAAATACAGGTAGCATTTAGCCCCTTGCTGGTACAGGTGCCTCCATTCTGACAGCTGACGTTGGCACAGGGATCCTTGTACAGGTCACAGTGTTTACCTGGAAGTAAACAAATCAGCATTATACAACCACAACTTACATTTAAATACCATCTTTAATATATTAAAACATCCTAAGGTGCTTCACAGGTGCGTTATCAAACACAATTTGAAACTGAGCCACATAAGGAGATATTAGGACAGATGACAAAAGCTTGGTCAAGAGGTAGGTTTTAAGGAGTGTCTTAAAGGAGGAGAGAGAGGTAGAGAGACGGAGAGTTTCGGGAGGGAGTTTCAGAGCCTAGGGCCTAGGCAGCTGAAGGCACGGCCTCCAATGGTGGAGCAATTAAAATCGGGGATGCTCAAGAGGCCAGAATTTGAAGGAGCGCAGAGACCTTGGAGGGTTGTAGGGCTGGAGGATGTTACAGAGATAGGGGAGGATAAGGCTAGGGATGGATTTGAAAACAAGGATGAGAATTTTAAAATTGAGGCATTGCCAGACCGGGAGGCAATATTGGTCAGTGAGCACAGGTGTGATGGGTGAACGGGAGTTGGTGTGAGTTAGGATTCAGGTGGTAGAGTTTTCGATGATTTCCAAACAGCAGCTGCATTGCTTGAGATTTTAGAAAATATAAAAAGAAAAAAAAGACTTGCATTTATATAGCGCCTTTTATGGCCACTGGACGTTCCAAAGGGCTTTACAGCCAATGTAGTAGAAGCCAAAATCCACGGGCAGCGATCCTGGCATAATTGTAGGTGTCCTCCAGCACTGCGCAGTGCAAAGGGTCCTTGCTCTGCTCCATCTCCTTGGTTTCACAGGCCTTGTTAGGGGTGGACAGAGATTCCACCCCTTGTAAGACTGATGGGAACATTCTGGAATCAGTCGGGACCCAGTGTAACCAGGTTCCTGCCTTTATTTGGTGGGTTCTTACGGTCTAACGCCATAACTCTGGTGGAAATCCAGCAGAACCCACAAAGAAATTCAAGGCTAATGAATTTGATTGTGTCTTTTTCAGTTTTGAAATTGTTTTGAAACACAGCTTCGGAAGAATTTCTGTTCTTGGGGAAGAGATGAATTATTAGAAAAATCTGCCAGCAGAGGTAAGTAGAGGGGAAAACTTTAGAAATCTTGAAATTGAGTTTGGGTGCTATAATGAGAGAATTCAGGTACCAGAGATATGTACTTAGATGAGTTAATTCCCTTTCCTCTTTCTTAACTTTTCTCGAGAAACATAGAAACATAAAAACATAGAAACATAGAAAATAGGTGCAGGAGAAGGCCATTCAGCCCTGCACCACCATTCAATAAGATCATGGCTGATCATTCACCTCAGTACCCCTTTCCTGCTTTCTCTCCATACCCCTTGATCCCTTTAGCCGTAAGGGCCACATCTAACTCCCTCTTGAATATATCCAATGAACTGGCATCAACAACTCTCTGCGGCAGGGAATTCCACAGGTTAACAACTCTCTGAGTGAAGAAGTTTCTCCTCATCTCAGTCCTAAATGGCTTACCCCTTATCCTTAGACTGTGTCCCCTGGTTCTGGACTTCCCCAACATCGGGAACATTCTTTTTGCATCTAACCTGTCCAGTCCCGTCAGAATTTTATATGTTTCTATGAGATCCTCTCTTATCCTTCTAAACTCCAGTGAATACAGGCCCAGTCAATCCAATCTCTCCTCATATGTCAGTCCAGCCATCCCGGGAATCAGTCTGGTGAACCTTCACTCCCTCAATAGCAAGAACATCCTTCCTCAGATTAGGAGACCAAAACTGAACACAATATTCCAGGTGAGGCCTCACCAATGCCCTGTACAACTGCAGTAAGACCTCCCTGCTCCTATACTCAAATCCCCTCGCTATGAAGGCCAGCATATCATTTGCCTTCTTCACCACCTGCTGTACCTGCATGCCAACTTTCAATGACTGATGTACCATGACACCCAGGTCTCGTTGCACCTCCCCTTTTCCTAATCTGCCCCCATTCAGATAATATTCTGCCTTTGTGTTTTTGCCACCAAAGTGGATAACCTCACATTTATCCACATTATACTGCATCTGCCATGCATTTGCCCACTCAGCTAACCTGTCCAATCACCCTGTAGCCTCTTAGCATCCTCCTCACAGCTCACACCACCACCCAGCTTAGTGTCATCTGCAAACTTGGAGATATTACACTGAATTCCTTCATCCAAATCATTGATGTATATTGTAAATAGCTGGAGTACCCACACTGAGCCCTGCGGCACCCCACAAGTCACTGTTTGCGATTCTGAAAAGGACCCGTTTATCCTGACTCTCTGCTTCCTGACTGCCAACCAGTTCTCTATCAACTTCAGTACATTACCCCCAATACCATGTGCTTTAATTTTGCACACCAATCTCTTGTGTGGGACCTTGTCAAAAGCCTTTTAAAAGTCCAAATACACCACATCCACTGGTTCTCCCTTGTCCACTCTACTAGTTACATCCTCAAAAAATTCCAGAAGATTTGTCAAGCATGATTTCCCTTTCATAAATCCACGCTGACTTGGACCGATCCTGTCACTGCTTTCCAAATGCACTGCTATTTCATCTTTAATAATTGATTTCCCCACTACTGATGTCAGGCTAACCGATCTATAATTACCCGTTTTCTCTCTCCCTCCTTTTTTAAAAAGTGGTGTTACATTAGCTACCCTCCAGTCCATAGGAACTGATCTAGAGTCGATAGACTGTTGGAAAATGATCACCAGTGCATCCGCTATTTCTAGGGCCACTTCCTTAAGTACTCTGGATTGCAGACTATCGGGCCCCGGGAATTTATCAGCCTACAATCCCATCAATTTCCCTAACACAATTTCCCGCCTAATAAGGGTTTCCTTCAGTTCCTCCTTCTCAGTAGACCCTCGGTCCCCTAGTATATCCGGAAGGTTATTTGTGTCTTCCTTCGTGAAGACAGAACCAAAGTATTTGTTCAACTGGTCTGCCATTTCTTTGTTCCCCTTTATAAATTCACCTGAATCTGACTGCAAGGGACCTACGTTAGTCTTCACTAATCTTTTTCTCTTCACATATCT
Organism: Pristiophorus japonicus; assembly: GCF_044704955.1. Classification (NCBI taxonomy): domain Eukaryota; kingdom Metazoa; phylum Chordata; class Chondrichthyes; family Pristiophoridae; genus Pristiophorus; species Pristiophorus japonicus. The sequence goes on from NC_091982.1 coordinate 254,349,020, forward strand.
CTATAGAAGCTTTTGCAGTCAGTTTTTATGTTCCTAGCAAACTTCCTCTCATACTCCTAATTAAACTTTTTGTCCTCCTCTGCTGAATTCTAAATTTCTCCCAGTCCTCAGGTTTGCTGCTTTTTCTGGCCAATTTATATGCCTCTTCCTTGGATTTAACACTATCCTTAATTTCCCTTGTTAGCCATGGGTTGAGCCACCTTCCCCATTTTATTTTTACGCCAGACAGGGATGTACAATTGTTGAAGTTCATCCATGTGATCTTTAAATGTTTGCCATTGCCTATCCACCATCTACCCTTTAAGTATCATTCACAAGTCTATTCTAGCTAATTCACGTCTCATACCATCAAAGTTATCTTTCCTTAAGTTCAGGACCCTAGTCTTTGAATTAACTGTGTCACTCTCCATCTTAATAAAGAATTCTACCATATTATGGTCACTCTTCCCCAAGGGGTCTCGCACAACAAGATTGCTAATTAGTCCTTTCTCATTACACAACACCCTGACTAGGATGGCCAACCCTCAAGTTGGTTCCTCGACATATTGATCTAGAATACCACTCCTAATACAGTCCAGGAAATCCTCCTCCGCCGTATTGCTACCAGTTTGGTTAGCCCAATCTATATGTAGATTAAAGTCGCCCATGGTAACTGCTGTACCTTTATTGCACGCATCCCTAATTTCTTGTTTGATGCTGTCCCCAACCTCTCTACGACTGAATGGTGGTCTGTACACAACTCCCACTAGCGTTTTCTGCCCTTTGGTATTCTGCAGCTCCACCCATACAGATTCCACATCATCCAAGCTAATGTCCTTCCTTATTATTGCATTAATTTCCTCTTTAACCAGCAACGCTACCCCACCTCCTTTTCCTTTTTTCTATCCTTCCTGAATGTTGAATACCCCTGGATGTTGAGTTCCCAGCCTTGCTCACCCTGGAGCCATGTGGCCGTGATGCCAATTATATCACATTCGTTAATTGCTGCCTGCGCAGTTAATTTGTCCACCTTATTATGAAAACTCCACACATTGAGGCACAGAGCCTTCAGGTTTATCTTTTTAACACACTTTTCCCCTTTAGAATTTTGTTGTAATGTAGCCCTTTTTGATTTGTGCCTTGGGTTTCTCTGCCCTCCACTTTTACTTTTCTTCTTTCTATCTTTTGCTTCTGCCCCCATTCTATTTCCCTCTGTCTCCCTGCATAGGTTCCCATCCCCCTGCAATATTACTTTAACCCCTCCCCAACAGCACAATTAACAGCATACTAAAAAAAACCTGTGTCTTAATATGTTGGTTATTTCTCCATACCCACTCTCAGCTTGTCTACTATCAGGAGACTGGGTAGGAGATCGATCCCGAGCCCCTGCCCATGTTAAACTTCACCTCAGCAATTTGTGCACCATCAGATAGTAAACAGATAGTGAAAGCTTTTACCGATATATAAAACGGAAGAGAGTGACTAAAGTAAATGTTGGTCCCTTAGAAGATGAGAAGGGGGATTTAATAATGGGAAATGTGGAAATGGCTGAGACCTTAAACAATTATTTTGCTTCGGTTTTCACAGTGGAAGACACAAAAACCATGCCAAAAATTGTTGGTCACGGGAATGTGGGAAGGGAGGACCTTGAGATAATCACTATCACTAGGGGAGTAGTGCTGGACAGGCTAATGGGACTCAAGGTAGACAAGTCCCCTGGTCCTGATGAAATGCATCCCAGGGTATTAAAAGAGATGGCGGAAGTTATAGCAGATGCATTCGTTATAATCTACCAAAATTCTCTGGACTCTAGAGAGGTACCAGCGGATTGGAAAGCAGCTAATGTAACGCCTCTGTTTAAAAAAGGGGGCAGACAAAAGGCAGGTAACTATAGGCCGATTAGTTTAACATCTGTAGTGGGGAAAATGCTTGAAGCTATCATTAAGGAAGAAATAGTGGGACATCTAGATAGGAATAGTGCAATCAAGCAGACGCAACATAGATTCATGAAGGGGAAATCATGTTTAACTAATTTACTGGAATTCTTTGAGGATATAACGAGCATGGTGGATAGAGGTGTACCGATGGATGTGGTGTATTTAGATTTCCAAAAGGCATTCGATAAGGTGCCACACAAAAGGTTACTGCAGAAGATAAAGGTATGTGGAGTCAGAGGAAATGTATTAGCATGGATAGAGAATTGGCTGGCTAACAGAAAGCAGAGAGTCGGGATAAATGGATCCTTTTCAGGTGGGAAATTGGTGGTTAGTGGTGTGCCACAGGGATCGGTGCTGGGACCACAACTGTTTACAATATACATAGATGACCTGGAAGAGGGGACAGAGTGCAGTGTAACAAAATTTGCAGATGACACAAAGATTAGTGGGAAAGCGGGTTGTGTGGAGGACACAGAGAGGCTGCAAAGAGATTTAGATAGGTTAAGCGTATGGGCTAAGATTTGGCAGATGGAATACAATGTCGGAAAATGTGAGGTCATCCACCTTGGAAAAAAAAAGTCAAAGGGAATATTATTTGAATGGGGAGAAATTACAACATGCTGTGGTGCAGAGGGACCTGGGGGTCCTTGTGCATGAATCCCAAAAAGTTAGTTTGCAGGTGCAGCAGGTAATCAGGAAGGCAAATGGAATGTTGGCCTTCATTGCGAGAGGGATGGAGTACAAAAGCAGGGAGGTCCTGCTGCAACTGTACAGGGTATTGGTGAGGCCGCACCTGGAGTACTGCGTGCAGTTTTGGTCAGCTTACTTAAGGAAGGATATACTAGCTTTGGAGGGGGTACAGAGACGATTCACTAGGCTGATTCCGGAGATGAGGGGGTTACCTTATGATGATAGTTTGAGTAGACTGGGTCTTTACTCGTTGGAGTTCAGAAGGATGAGGGGTGATCTTATAGAAACATTTAAAATAATGAAAGGGATAGACAAGATAGAGGCAGAGAGGTTGTTTCCACTGGTCGGGGAGACTAGCACTAGGGGGCACAGCCTCAAAATACAGGGGAGCCAATTTAAAACCGAGTTGAGAAGGAATTTCTTCTCCCAGAGGGTTGTGAATCTGTGGAATTCTCTGCCCAAGGAAGCAGTTGAGGCTAGCTCATTGAATGTATTCAAATTACAGATTTTTAACCAATAAGGGAATTAAGGGTTACGGGGAGCGGGCGGGTAAGTGGAGCTGAGTCCACGGCCAGATCAGCCATGATCTTATTGAATGGCGGAGCAGGCTCGAGGGGCTAGATGGCCTACTCCTGCTCCTAATTCTTATGTTCTTATGTTCTTATCCCTCATTGCCTGACTGAGACTGGCTGCGTGCGGGTTCGCAGACAGAATTATTCCCACCTACTGCTCTGTGGTGCTGCAGAATGCCGTGCCAGTCCAATCTTGATTAGCCTTTAATTGGTGGCGTGCAGCCATTTTGATGCATACAAAAACAAGGAAGGTTTAGCTTTTGACAGGGGAGTGAATGTCTGGTGTATTTCATAGATTAAGCGATAATCAGCAGGGTGATAAAAAGCCATTATGATGAATTATTGTGTGCGGGGATGACTCAAGAAGAATTACTGATAGTTTTCTGACTGCTTCATATTGATGAGTGGCAGAGGATAGGGTTGACATGGGAAGGGTAGCAGATGTGACAAGGCAGTGGCCTGAGGGAACAGAGCAGCTGCAGTGGCTTTTTTTTTGAGAGAATGTGGGATCTAATCCTCACCTACTGAGCTTGTCTTGGGTCTATGCACAAGCTTCAGAAGATAGGAAGGTGTGACAAACATTGCGTTAATGCAAGTACAGCAAGAGTCCCCTGATATCAGAAAAAAAACTGTTTGTTACAATGAAAGGTTTATCGCAACAAAGTGTGGCATAATGGGTTCAAACTGCAAATTAATTTCAGTTGTTTATAAACTCTAAATATTCAAGCTCGCCCCCAATGAGCTTATCCACTGAAGAGCTGAGCCTTGCAGTCTGGCAAGATTCCCCTGGTCTGTGCTGAGTTAGCTGATCCCTGCTGGGATAGGAACACTGCAATTGGCCTCAGAAAGGGAAGAAAACATTGGCCAAGAGTCCAGGGTCTTGATCGTTATCCAGTGTGCATGTCAGGATAGAATATGATATCAGTTCAGAAATGTTATTTAGATCTATGCTTTTTTCTAGTGGGTCTAGTGAGAAGGAGGAACTGAAGAATATCCTTATTAGGCAGGAAATTGTGTTGGGGAAATTGATTGAAGGCTGATAAATCCCCGGGGCCTGATAGTCTGCATCCCAGAGTACTTAAGGAAATGGCCCTAGAAATAGTGGATGCATTGGTGATCATTTTCCAACAGTCTATCGACTCTGGATCAGTTCCTATGGACTGGAGGGTAGCTAATGTAACACCACTTTTTAAAAAGGGAGGGAGCGAGAAAACGGGTAATTATAGACTGGTTAGCCTGACATCAGTAGTGGGGAAAATGTTGGAATCAATCATTAAGGATGAAATAGCAGTGCATTTGGAAAGCAGTGACAGGATTGGTCCAAGTCAGCATGGATTTATGAAAGGGAAATCATGCTTGGCAAATCTTCTGTAATTTTTTGAGGATGTAACTAGCAGAGTGGACAAGGGAGAACCAGTGGATGTGGTGTATTTGGACTTTCAAAAGGCTTTTGACAAGGTCCCGCACAAGAGATTAGTGTGAAAAGTCAAAGCGCATGGTATTGGGGGTAGTGTACTGACGTGGATAGAGAACTGGTTGGCAGACAGGAAGCAGAGAGTCGGGATAAACAGGTCCTTTTCGGAATGGCAGGCAGTGACTAGTGAAGTGCCGCAGGGCTCAGTGCTGGGACCCCAGCTATTTACAATATACATTAACGATTTGGATGAAGGAATTGAGTGTAATATCTCCAAGTTTGCAGATGACACTAAGCTGGGTGGCGGTGTGAGCTGTGAGGGGGACGCTAAGAGGCTGCAGGGTGACTTGGACAGGTTAGGTGAGTGGACAAATGCGTGGCAGATGCAGTATAATGTGGATAAATGTGAGGTTATCCATTTTGGGGGCAAAAACACAAAGGCAGAATATTATCTGAATGGCGGCAGATTAGGAAAAGGGGAGGTGCAACGAGACCTGGGTGTCATGGTTTATCAGTCATTGAAGGTTGGCATGCAGGTACAGCAGGCGGTGAAGAAGGCAAATGGTATGTTGGCCTTCATAGCTAGGGGATTTGGGTATAGGAGCAGGGAGGTCTTACTGCAGTTGTACAGGGCTTTAGTGAGGCCTCACCTGGAATATTGTGTTCAGTTTTGGTCTCCTAATCTGAGGAAGGATGTTCTTGCTATTGAGGGAGTGCAGCGAAGGTTCACCAGACTGATTCCATCGATGGCTGGACTGTCATATGAGGAGAGACTGGATCAACTGAGCCTTTATTCACTGGAGTTTAGAAGGATAAAAGGGGATCTCATAGAAACGTATAAGATTCTGACGGGATGGGACAGATTAGATGTGGGAAGAACCAGGGGACATAGTCTTAGGATAAGGGGTAGGCCATTTAGGACCGAGATGAAGAGAAATTTCTTCACCCAGAGAGTTGTTAACCTGTGGAATTCCCTGCCGCAGAGAGTTGTTGATGCCAGTTCATTGGATCTTTTCAAGAGGGAGTTAGATATGACCCTTACGTCTAAGGGGATCAAGGGGTATGGAGAGAAAGCAGGAAAGGAGTACTGAGGGAATGATCAGCCATGATCCTATTGAATGGTGGTGCAGGCTCGAAGGGCCGAATGGCCTACTCCTGCACCTATTTTCTATGTTTCCATATTTCTATGTTTCTATATCTATTTTATTTATGCGTTTTATTTTATTTTCCTTTTTTTGATCTAGTTTGTAATGTATTTTCTGCCTTCTTTAGGTTCTCCACCTCCCACGATATTCTGGCTGGGCAAGGTGAGTTTCTCTGAGACTTCCATCAACGCTGATGTGCCAGAGTGGCCCACAGGTTAACAACTCTCCCACTAATTCTCCATCCCTGTGGGGAACTGCTTGGTCTCTTTCTGATAGAACAATGTGCCCAGGAAAGTTGCTACATGGGGACAAGTCGGAGTGAACTTTGACTATCTATATGGAACAGCAACATATCTGATCCTACTTTATAACATTCACCATCAGAAAACAAATTCAAATCTATGCTGCAGATCTGATCTGAATGAAAACATAAATGCTTACACTTTCACTAGGCAAAGAGTTAAAGGTATATTCTTCTGCAGGAATAAGGGAATTTATTCAATGACCCAACATGTGTGCCTCAAAGATACAGAGTCCCATGACCTACCTTCATACTCAGCCGGGCACAGGCATTCATACCCATTTACCAAGTCATTGCAGGTGCCCGAGTTCTGACAAGGTAAAGAAAGGCATTCGTTGTATTCCTCCTCACAATACAGACCATGGTAACCTGCGGAAAACAAAATCTTCATATTTAAACCGTAACAGAATAACATGCACTCATGGCAACGATCGCTTTAAACTGCAACTGAAGGTGAGCCTGAGGGCAAAAGACAGTAACTGATCTACATTAATAATGTATGAATCAATGATACATAAATATGACCTGAAGTATAGCTTTGGGCAACTTTGTGCTGCGGACTTGCACCATGTAGGAGCTGGATTGGGGTTGCGCAAACTAACTTCATTTATTGTGAGAAAACAAGACAATTCCATCCAAGATAATGATTGTCTGTATTTTATTCACTGAATTATTTTAGAGCAAATGCCAGTGTTAGTATGTTTTTTAAAGTGCCAAATAATTACGAAGAATTTATATTTTTGATAAATTTACTCAAAGGATGGCAAACAGAATGATCTACCAGGTAATGTACTGGAATAAAAGGCATTTGGGGATTTCAAAAGTGCAGTGGAATACTAGAGACAAGAGGAGCTGAATGGCTTCTTGTCCATGAATTCTTTATGCTCTTCTGTGCATTCTTCAGAAAGGAAGAGACTTGTTTCAGATCGGGAGATCAAAATATTGCTCCAGTCTGACCCTGTGATCACATGAGGCATTTTATCTATAACTTTACATACTGAGGAAAATATGCCTCTTGTGCTGTGAACTTTGGCGGTGAACTTTTGTCTGAGTGTTCACTCAAACTCGAGAAGAAAAAAAGATTAGTCGTGATAGATCCAAATGATATGAGCACTTGCATTATCCGATCACTAGTGCTTTAATCTAGTCATTTTTCTAGATGGAAATATAATGTTTTCCTGGAAACTTTAGCATGGAGGTGATGCGCCTCAATTGCTGTATTTACATCTTTGAATGTTCTCCATTCCAAGCCCCGCCACCAAATCACATCTGAAGTCCTAACAGATTAAAAATGGGAGAAACTACGGCAAACCCAATCGTTGGACGGAGCAGTTATCAGGTTCAGGAATAGTTGTTGCATAATCCACAATGCACCGATGCAATCTCCTGAGCTCTTTTTGGAATTGAAAAAGAGGACTTTTTTTTCTCTCTGCTATTTTAATACTTTCTAACCAGTTATTACTACAATATACTTTCAACCGCCTGTTACATAAATAATAAACAACATTTATTTTGGAAATATAACAAGATTTTTTGGGGGTAAAAATGCAACGGTGGCAGCTCTGTGCGCATCGCACAGCTTGGTCAATAGATGGCAGTATTAAACTACAATACATTTATTTTGGTGCGTAATGAGAAAAAATGCAGTAACACTCAGCCGGTCAGGCAACGTCTATGGAGAGAACAGAGAAGTTAATGTTTCAGGTGTCATCATGAAGGGTCTGCCCCCCCCCCCCCCCCAAAGGTTAACTCATCTGTTGAGCTAGTGTCCAACACAACCCACAGATAAAAGCAGAACCTATTGCCAACAAGTGTCCACACAACATGTCTGTGATGACCTTTGTCATGATTTTCATGATTTCTGACATTTTAAATTACATCTAATGCATTATTTTCCCCCAGGACAAATTACCACCCTAACCATGACAAGTTACTGTTGCTGATATGAATAGATGAGTTCTTAACACATTCGTATGACATTACTCTCAGTTAATGCCTCTGCTAAAATAATGGATAAAGGACTGTCATATAAATGTGATAAGCATCTGCTCGCCAATATTGCCAACAGATGATCGTCTCTACATCACTTAGTATAGCTGTACCTAAATGTATATTTGGTAAGCTGTTGACAGTGCTCCTGCTGAGTAGTTCTGTTCCCAAATAATCATGTGTATAAAATTTGTGAGAAATATTATGCAGCATAATGTAGTGTCTGGACGAATGACATATTATGCACATTTGAGGAGGATGTTACATAGCTTCTTTAAAAAAAATCATTTTCTATGCAGCATGTATGACAAACATATTTCAATTAGATTTTTTACATTCTAATTTTTCTCCTTATTTATGGCCATTAAAACAATTTCTCGCCCCCTTTTTTAGATTTCCCTAGTGCCATGTTTCAATCATTCTCTGCCTGCAAGAGCAGGCAACTAACCTACTCCTAAATCTCTTGCAATGGTGCTCTTGAGCCAGCCACATGTCTGGGTGGCTCGTCTACTGATTTTGCCTCATAGTGCCTCATTCAGCAGCATGTTCGAGATTGTTAGCTTGTCACTGGAGAAACAAGGGGGCCCATGTATAACCAATCCTTGCTGCAGTGCTTGGACCACTAATGGGCTTCACTGTCAAGTATAATTTGGTAGTAAATTGTTAGAATCAATGGGGGTAATTTTGACTGTGCACGGTAGTATAAAATGGGGAATAGTGAGCCAACATTGATGGAAATTAAAAGTGGGCAGAGGTATAAAACGGGCTGCTGATTCACTATCACCCGTTTTACACTAACACACAGTCAAAATTACCCCCAGACACCATAGAGTGTAGGAAATAAAAATGTCCCATTGATGAAGTAGGGTCCAGTCTTTTTGAATTAAAGTTAAGGCACATTATTGGAGTAGTACAAAGAGTTCTGTATATATCAATTGAGTCACTGCCTTGCATCTTGCTTTGGATTGGCTACGACCTGTTATGCTAATAAAAGAAATACAATGGCTCTTGATAAGCCAAAGTTAACTTTTCCTATTCCTGTCAATGGAAGTGGGTGGAATGAAATGGCAGTTGATTCACTAATAGGGACAACGTCTTATTTTATTCAGGTTAGAGTCCCAGTTCTATTCCTATGACCCATTTCAATCAGAATTCATGCTCAAGTTAGATTCAGAGTAAATCCATGGTGAAATTTTAAACCCTTCCTGCATTCTGCAGTGTCTTGAAGCAATGAGCCTGTGGAGGCCAAGGGTGGAATAGTGGCACATTGCAACTTGGGCATAAAAATGGCATTGTGGATCGGCTGCCCATTATAATCTGCTCAATTCTCACAGATAAATGTAGTAATATGTACGTTCATAGGGCTAAAACTAAGGACGCCATGCAGGATTATGAACTTAAGCCTATTGAGCAGGAGAAAGACCTAGGTCGTATTACTGTCATGAAGTGCGTGAGGCTACAGCAAAAGAAAATAGAGTTTTAGGATGCATTGCCAGAATGATCAAGATCAAAACAAAAATAGTAAAACTGTCCTTTTATAAGACCTTGGGTTTGGTCTCATTTAGAATACTGCATCCAGTTTTGCTGCTGTTACATGTGAGTGATTGGATAGACTTGAGAAAGGTTTCAGAGGAGAACAATGCGATTGACACCTAAAGGCCTTAAGTTACCATAAAAGACTTAGACAATTGAGGCTTTTAACTCTAGAAAAGTGTAGACTTTGAGCAGATTTTATTGACATCTTTAAACAACAACAACAAAGCGCCTTTAATGTAGTAAAATATCCCAAGGCGCTTCACAGGAGTATTATTAGATACCGAGCCACATAAGGAGAAATTAGGGCAGATGACCAAAAGCTTGGTCAAAGAAGTAGATTTTAAGGAGCGTCTTGAAGGAGGAAAGAAAGATAGCGAGGCAGAGAGGTTTAGGCAGGGAGTTCCAGAGCTTAGGGCATAGGCTACAGAAGGCACGGCCACCAATGGTTGAGCAATTATAATCAGAGATGCATGCTCAAGAGGGCAGAATTAGAGGAGCGCAGACATCGCGGGGGATTGTGGGGCTGGAGGAGATTACAGGGATAGGGAGCAGCGAGACCATGAAGGGATTTGAAAACAAGGATGAGAATTTTGAAATCGAGGCGTTGTTTAACCGGAAGCCAATGTAGGTCAGCGAGCACAGGGATGAGTGGGACTTGGTGTGAGTTAGGACACAGGCAGCCAAGTTTTGGATGACCTCAAGTTTACGTAGTGTAGAATGTGGGAGGCCGGCCAGGAGTCAAGTCTAGAGGTAACAAAGGCATGAATGAAGGCATCAGCAGCAGATGAACTGAGGCAAAGGCGGAGACAGGCGATGTTACGGCGGTGGAAATAGGCGGTCTTAGTTATGCCGTGGATATGTGGTCAAAAGATCATTTCAGGGTCAAATATGACACCAAGGTTGTGAACAGTGTGGTTCAGCCTCAGACAGAAGTTGGGGAGAGGGATGGAGTCAGTGGCTAGGGAACGGGTAAAGTGGTGGGCACCAAAAACAATGGCTTCGGTCTTCCCAATATTCAATTGGAGAAAATTTCTGTTCATCCAGAATTGGATGTCGGACAAGCAGCCTGAGAATTTAGAGACCGTGGAAGGGTCGAGAGAAGTGGTAGTGAGGTAGAGCTGGGTGGCATCAGCGCACGTGTGGAAACTGATGCTGTGTTTTCGGATGATGTCGCAAAGGGGCAACCTGTAGATGAGAAATAGGAGGGGGCCAAGGATAGATCCTTGGGGGACACCAGGGGTAACGATGATGGGGTGGGAAGAGAAGTCGTTGCAGGTGATTCTCTAATGAAACTAATGAAAGGATTAGCCTCAATCCACGTGGATAGACTATTTGGGTTAGAGAGACCAGGGGACATGAGTATAAGTTACATAAGCACAGAACTAGGCTAGACGTCAGGACTTGTTTCCTTTCACAGAGATTTCTCAACCTAAGGAACAAGCTGCCGGCTCAGGCAGTGAGTGTGGATGGGATTCAAATGTTCAAACAGGAGCTGGCTGACATCACGGCATTTAAAAGGGGGGTGGGGGGGTGGATTTGTCTCCCACTCACTGTGATCTCCTGGAACTTGTTTGATCATCTTTGTGGTTGGAGTGTTTTTCCCTGACATCAGTAGTGGGGAAAATGTTGGAATCAATTATTAAAGATGAAATAGCTGTGCATTTAGAAGGCAGTGACAGGATCGGTCCAAGTCAGCATGGATTTATGAAAGGCAAATCATGCTTGACAAATCTTCTAGAATTTTTTGAGGATGTAACTAGCAGAGTGGACAAGGAAGAACTAGTGGATGTGTATTTGGACTTTCAAAAGGCTTTTGACAAGTTCCCACACAAGAGATTAGTGGGCAAAATTAAAGCACACGGTATTGGAGGTAATGTATTGACATGGATAGAGAACTGGTTGGCAGACAGGAAGCAGAAAGTCAGGATAAATGGGTCCTTTTCAGAATGGCAGGCAGTGACTAGTGGGGTGCCGCAGGGCTCAGTGCTGGGACCCCAGCTATTTACAATATACATTAATGATTTAGATGAAGGAATTGAGTGTAATATCTCCAAGTTTGCAGATGACACTAAGTGGGTGGCGGTGTGAGCTGTGAGGAGGAATCTAAGAGGCTGCAGGGTGATTGGACAGGTTAGGTGAGTGGGCAAATGCATGGCAGATGCAGTATAATGTGGATAAATGTGAGGTTATCCACTTTGGGGGCAAAAACAGGAAGGCAGAATATTATCTGAATGGCGACAGATTAGGAAAAGGGGAGGTGCAACGAGACCTGGGTGTCATGGTACATCAGTCATTGAAAGTTGGCTTGCAGGTACAGCAGGCGGTGAAGAAGGCAAATGGCATGTTGGCCTTCATAGCTAGGGGATTTGAGTATAGGAGCAGGGAGGTCTTACTGCAGTTGTACAGGGTCTTGGTGAGGCCTCACCTGGAATATTGTGTTCAGTTTTGGTCTCCTAATCTGAGGAAGGACGTTCTTGCTATTGAGGGAGTGCAGCGAAGGTTAACCAGACTGATTCCCGGGATGGCAGATCTGACATATGAGGAGATACTGGATCGACTGGGCCTGTATACACTGGAGTTTAGAAGAATGAGAGGGGATCTCATAGAAACATATAAAATTCTGACGGGATTGGACAGGTTAGATGCAGGAAGAATGTTCCCAATGTTGGGGAAGTCCAGAACCAGGGGTCAGAGTCTCAGGATAAGGGGTAAGCCATTTAGGACCAAGATGAGGAGAAACTTCTTCACTCAGAGAGTTGTTAACCTGTGGAATTCTGTACCGCAGAAAGTTGTTGAGGTCAGTTCGTTAGATATATTCAAGAGGAAGTTAGATATGGCCCTTACGTCTAAAGGGATCAAGGGGTATGGAGAGAAAGCAGGAAAGGGACACTGAGGTGAATGATCAGCCATGATCTTATTGAATGGCGGTGCAGGCTCGAAGAGCCGAATGGCCTACTCCTGCACCTATTTTCTATGTTTCTATGTTTCCTCCCAAATTGATCTAGGGTTTTTTTCTCTGGCTTATGTCTCTAGCTGGAGATTGTGTGGCTGGTTAGATGATGCTCATGGTGTACATAAATTGCACTATGACCATATAGGTCAGGCTTAATGGACGAGCTGTCTTTTGCTGTCCGCCTTGCTCGTTATGTTTGCATGACTAGCTGTGATCTGATTTTTCCTTGATGGCACCCACTTCCATGCCAGTGCGTACAGTTTTTATTATTGTATTTGTCACGTTGTATTGCACCATAATTTTAAAAGTTGCCAGGTTATTTCAGCCAGCTTTGGATCAGTGTGCTAGAATTCCATACGACTTTCTGAGAGGAAATTTCCTTCAAACACATGAGTCACTTCTTTCCTGGAATGAAAATAGTCACTCTGCTACCGTGACTTCCTTAGGGAGAAAACAAGGAAGCTCATTGAGAATGTATCGTACCTGGGACACAAAGGCATTTGTAACTGGTTCCAACACTGCGGCAAATGCCATGGGAGCAGGGATTAAGGGCACAGAAGTCAATTAGCTGAGCACAGATTGGTCCAGTATAGGCTGGACTGCAGTTACAGCTATACGATGTGCCATCTGCAAAGCAGGTCCCATTGTTCTGGCAAGGTGACAAGGCACAAGGGTCAATCTTCTGTTCGCATGCCGGGCCTGTAAAACCTGCAATTTAAATCACAGACAATCATGTTTAATGGCACAATGAGAAAAAAATCAACATGGTGGCAGAATACATAAGATGCTGAGACTTGTGAACTTAGAGGCGCGACAGGGGTGGGGGGTGAATTTCCTCAGGCTTTCTCCTGCTCTGCCACCATAGCTTCAGCAGAAATCCCATTTACGCAAATAAACAGGGTTTCTACCGAACTTCCTCCGAAGATATGGCGACGGAGAGGATGAAGTCCCAAGAAACTTCAGCCCCAATGACAATCTGCAGCAGTCATTGACAACCAACGAGGTAACTTGCCTGAATCTATTGTACAAGAATGCTTGCTGTAATATCGTCAAATATAAAGCCTTTCAGGATCTGGAAGCTTAATTCAGCAGATAAATTCTAAACTGAAACTATTCACCTGATCAAGGAAATTGTGATCCGAAAAACTTGTGTAGTTTAAAGAATATATTGTTTCAGCAAATCAAATCATATTCTTGTGTTGTCTTTTTTATGTTTTATTTTTTTAGAGTGGGCTAATGTACAAATCAGCACCATGGCTACAAGAGTAGCGCAGAGACTGGATACTCCATATTAAGTAGCTCACCTCCTGACCCCTCAAAACCTCTTTGGCATCTACAAGGCGCAAGTCAGGAGTGTTATAGAATACTCACCACTCGCCTGGATGGACACAGCCTCAACAACACTCAAGAAACTCAACACCATTCAAAACAAAGCAGTCTGTTTGTTTGAGGCCTCTGCCACACGATTGAATATCTACCACGGACTTACTGTGGTTGCAGGATGCACTGCACCAACTCACGGTCAAGATTACTTTGGCAGCATCTCTCTCCCCCACGGCCTCAGCAACCAAGGATAAGAGCAGCAATATCACATCCAAGATCCACTCCAAGTTATACACCATCCTGATCTGGACACATATTGGCCCGTAATTTGCGGCCTCCACGCGCCCATAAGGACAGTGCAAGTTTCGGGGTTAGGCAAGCGAAACACATGTGCGAAAATCTGGAACTTGGGCGATTTGTAAAGGATCTTTTTGACAGATCCAATGCATCCCTGGGAAAAGGACATCCGCGGGAGGAGAGTTGGGCTATTTGCCCAACTTCTGCCCAGCGAATGCCTGTGAAATTCTTGCACCTGGTAAAAGCAGGTGTAAGACCTACTTGTACCAGCATGAGAGTTTAAAACACATAACACTTTTTTTCAATCATTTAAACATTAAAAAAAACAATAAGGTAAGGTTATTTTTAGCCCCTTTAGTACATTTAAATTTATTTTTCAAAAAATTACATTTTTGTTTTAAATATTTGATTAAATGGCATTTTAATTAATTTTAAATATGTAATGTTTTTTTTAAAATTTATTTGGTGTGTACATGCGTTTTTGGGGTATTCCCATTCATGCTTATGGGGATTACGTAAATACGTACATACGGAATCCCCATAAACATCAATGGGGATCCCTTTCTGTCATTTGTTGGGCCAGCCCACGTGATCCCAAGGGCACTTACGAACCGCCTGCTCCCCTGGGATAGGTGGTCCTCTACCCGCGGGTACCCAGAGAGGGCCAGGACCGCCAATCTCCGTACCACCAGGTACACGGGCATTTTATTTTCAGATCAGAGACATTTCCCTGCAGGAAGCCTCCGAACGCAAATTCAGGGCCATTGCCATTCCTTTGATGTTGCTGGGTCAGTATCTTGGAATTTCCGAACCCACATCATCAGGGGAGCACCATCACCACTAGGACTGCAATGATTCAAGAAGAAGGCATACATAGAAACATAGAAAATAGGTACAGGAGCAGTCCATTCAGCCCTTCAACCCTGCACCACCATTCAATGTGATCATGGCTGATCATGCAACTTCAGTACCCCATTCCTGCTTTCTCTCCATACCCCTTGATCCCTTTAGCCGTAAGGACCACATCTAACTCCCTTTTGAATATATCTAACGAACTGGTCTCAACAACTTTCTGTGGTAGATAATTCCACAGGTTCACAATTCCCTGAGTGAAGAAGTTTCTCCTCATCTCGGTCTTAAATGGCTTACCTCTTATCCTTAGACTGTGACCCCTGGTTCTGGACTTCCCCAACATCGGGAACATTCTTCCTGCATCTAACCTGTCCAATTCCGTCAGAATTTTATATGTTTCTATGCGATCCACTCTCATCCTTCTAAATTCCAGTGAATATAAGCCTAGTCAATCCAGTCTTTCTTCATATGTCAGTCCTGCCATCCCTGGAATCAGTCTGGTGAACCTTCGCTGCACTCCCTCAATAGCAAGAACGTCCTTCCTCAGATTAGGAGACCAAAATTGTATACAATATTCCAGGTGTGGCCTCACCAAGGCCCTGTACAACTGCAGTAAGACCTCCCTGCTCCTATACTCAATTCCTCTCGCTATGAAGGCCAACATGCCATTTGCCTTGTTCACCGCCTGCTGTACCTGCATGCCTACTTTCAATGACTGATGTACCTTGATACTCAGGTCTCGTTGCACCTCCTCTTTTCCGAATCTGTCACCATTCAGGTAATATTCTGCCCCCCTGTTTTTGCCACCAAAGTGGATAACCTCACATTTATCTACATTATACTGCATCTGCCATGCATTTGCCCACTCACCTAACCTGTCCAAGTCACCCTGTAGTCTCTTAGCATCCTCCTCACAGCTCAAACTGCCACCCAGCTTAGTGTCATCTGCAAACTTGGAGATATTACATTCAATTCCTTCGTCTAAATCATTAATGTACATTGTAAATAGCTGGGATCCCAGCACTGAACTTGCGGTACCCCACTAGGCACTGCCTGCCATTCTGAAAAGGACCCATTTATCCCAACTCTCTGCTTCCTGTCTGCCAACCAGTTCTCTATCCATGTCAATACATTACCCCCAATACCATGTGCTTTAATTTTTCACACACATCTCCACCTTCTCAGAGAAATTAGGATGGGCAATAAATGTAGCATAGTCCACATCTCAAAAACAAAACAAAATGTGATTTTTTTCTATTTATTGAGTTCCCCATCTACAGTTCATGGTATTGACCTGGTGCAGAGAGAAGGTATTCTTCATTAAGGGATTGAAGGAATAAAGGATTGAGGTCTAGGTTTGTGTGATGCCTAATTTGGTAGTCGAGTCAAGCTACATAAAGCAAATTAATGAAAATTACTCCAAATCATGGCTCACCCCTAAGATATCAAGGACTGTAATTCCATGGACTTTGATTCTGCAACGTGCTGGTACTGTGGCTACCAGTGCCCTCCAACACTAACCTCCGCTGGAATTTGCTTCCTCATTGGCCTAACTCTAATTTTAAGATTATTCCCTCTTGTTCTGGATTCCTCCACCAAAGGAAATAGTTTCTATGTATCTATCCTATCAAATCCCCTTATCATTTTAAATGCTTCAAGTAGATCACCCCTCAAACTTCTAAACTAAAGGGATACACGGTAAGTTTAAGCAACCTGTCCTTTAAGCCCTGGTATAATTCTGGTGAATCTTCCACATCCAATATATTGTCGTACCTGTGCACTAGCTCTTAGTGATTTGTGCACATGGACATTTAAATCCTTTTGCTTCCATTAAAAAAATATTCTGATTTGTCTTTCTCGGATCTAAAGTGGATAACCTCACTCTTCGGAAAGCAGGAGTTGGTAAGGGTTCCACTCCATTGTTGCCACTTACCTCGAGACTCATCTTTTGTTTCTTTACTTGTCACATTACCACCCACTTTTTGCCTCGCACCATCATCCCTTTTGTCATTTAATCATTCCTGCTTTCCACCCATCACAGACCTTCCCTTTTGTTCTTCCCTCACCCCCTCTTCCCCATTCTTTCCCTAATTGCTTAAAAACTGTTAAATTGTGAAGTGATTATTTGCACAGCATTTCTTGACTCCCTCTGCGCATACGCACTTGTTTTGCACTGCGCATGTGCGCTCGGTCCGGTTGCACATGCGCAGTACAATATATGAGGAAGCCGGAAGTGTGGCCTGTCGCGCCTGGAGCTACTGCCCGCCTTGTCTGCTGCTCGAGCCTGATCCTATTAATAGGGCTTTTGGGTTATCTTTTGAAAATCAATGACAATACTAAAAGAGCCTCCAGGAATTTTGCCTAGAATACTGCTGTGATTATGGAGTGGGGAAAGAGAGGACATTGGGGGGAGAGAGAGGAGGGGGAGAGAGAGAGAGAGAGAGAGAGAGAGAGAGAGAAGAGGGGGGACAGAGAGAAGAGGGGTGAGAGAGAAAGGGTCAGGAACATGGGTGGGGAGGGCGGGTAAAGAGCGCGGAGGGCACAGTGGGGATGGGGGAGAAACATGATCCAGGCATAAAGTGGGTGTGGGGGGTGGGTGATGAGAACAAGAACGTGATCCACTTGGTAAGATGGACCACGTTGTTCCAACCCCACCCCCTTTACACCCGTATCATGCTCTCCCTCTACTCCCCTTAGGCCTGCTTGATTTCTGCGAAAGCTGTCACCATTTACTTCATACCCAATAAACCTGTTAACAATCCGTGACCCACGTACAATGCTCCATCTATTGGGGGTTTGTTGGGGGGGTGGGGGGGGTGGTGGCGGTCAGGAACTCGGAGGGGAAGAACCTGGGCAAGGGGAGGTCAGGAATCTGGGGGGAGGAACCTGGGCAGGGGGCAAAGGTCAGGAACTCGTGGGTGGCGGGGGGGGGGAATGATGGTCAGGAACTTGGGCAGAGGGAGACGGTCAGGAACCCGGGGGTGGGGAAGGTCAGGAACCTGGGCGGGTGGAGAAGGTCAGGTGAGGAGGAGGCGAGGGAGGTCAGACATTTGGGGTGGGGAGAGGTCAGGAACTCAGTGGCGGGGAGATGGGGAGAGAGAAGGTCAGAAATTTGGGGGAGGTCAGGAACTTGGGCGGTGGGAGCAGGAACTTGTTTGGGTCTTAACCTGTGAGAGGGAGCCCTGTCTGTTCCAAGTGAGCTCTCTTCTGTCTGGAATAGGCAATTAGAATGGCTCAAATTATATTTTGCAAAGTGATTGATTACGAGGTCGGGAGGATCTAATTACACATTTCAGAGAAACTACTAGTTGTGCCTTGTTCTCCAACGCGACCAATCAGCTCTTGTCATCCAAGGGGACCAATCAGAACTTTGTTGTTGCGAATAGACATGTCCTTTATTTCAGTCACTAGACCCATCTTTTGTAACTTGTCACATTACTATCTCCTTTTGCCTTGCGCCATCATCCCTTCTTCCAGTTCTGATGAAAAGCCATTAACCTGAAACATTAACTGTTTCTCTCTCCACAGATGATGTCTGAACCGTGAATATTTTCAGTATTTTCTGTTTTTATTTGAGATTTCCAGCATCCGCAGTATTTTGCCTTTGGATAACCTTACACTTCCCCACATTGAGCTCTATATGCCAACGTTTTTCTACTCACTTGAGTCTGTCTATGTTGCTTTGCAACTTCTTGCTCCCATCTACACAACATACTGTGCCTCTAAACATAGTGTCATCTGAAAACTTGGACCGACAACTCACTATTCCTTCATCTGTCGTTACTATATATGTATGGTGAACAGCTGAGGCCTCAGTACAGATCCATGGGGAACATGACTTGTCACATCTTGCTAATCAGCGAACACCATTATCCTCGGTTTCAGACGTCCCAACCAATTACTGACCCATGTCACAAGGGTAGCTCCAATTTAACAAGATTAAAACTTTACATCAGGTAGTCTGACCCAGATAATCAGTCTTCTTCATGGTTGGTGATTTACTAAAGCTGTACGAATACACTTAACAAAATACTATAATTTAGCATTGACAATGAGCACTTAGTATGTTTATTGTCCACAATTTGCCTTTAATGAGAGGCGCTGTCTTATCTAAACGATCCCTTGTTCATCAGGCTTCATCAATAGTTCCCAACCAAGGCTCTTCAATCTCTTGTTGTGAGATCGTTGTATTTTTGTAGCTACATTAATCCTCTAGTGTCAGGTTGATAACTGCTTTCCTACAACAGGGAGCGAAAATTGATGGAGCCCTCCCCCGTCCCAGCAAACAGTTTCTGGGTAATGGCAGATGGATGAACCAGGCCATTCTCCCAACAACTGTGCAAACATCATCATCATAGGCAGTCCCTCGAAACGAGGATGACTTCCCTCCACACCAAAAAAGGATGAGTTCACAGGTGTTTCAATGAAGGTCCTAATATTCAGGTCCTGAACTGCATCCTGAGGGGTGGAAGATGCATGTGCGTGGATTTTTTTAATGTATGGTGGTCATTGCACACCAGCCACCACACGGGCTTGACAGAGCTAGGCCCAAGACAACTGGAGACCTGCTCTGCTGCACAGACCTAGTGCACACACATATCGCAGTGTGGGTTGACCCGTGCTGCCCCTGGGCCCCGGGCCCCTTGCCCTGAACTCACGCCTCTCCTGGGCCCCGAACACATCCCTCCACAGTCTGTCGCCGCTCCTGCTGTATCTGCCCACGCTCCAATCACCGACCAACAACAATGCAGGAAGGCCCATAAAGAGAGGGTGAAAATGAATTCAAAATTGATAAACTCTCCTCCCCCTCCAAAAAAAAAAGGGTATAAGGGCTGACAGTGTGATATCAGCGTTCAGTATTGGCACTACTGCTCCAGGTGAACACACCTGGCTACAAATGAGCTGGCCAGCTCTCAGTGTGTCAGCCAACATAGGTCACATTGTCTTGTCCCATAAACTATAAAAAAAATGTTAAAGTTTACATTAGAGTGTAGAAGGTTATGTCAGATAATTAGACCATTCGGCCCATCACGATGTGGCAGTACTTTTTTCCTCATTCTTTTTCCAGTCAATTTTCACTCTCTTCTCTCAACATTGCCTCCTCATTGGGATATGGAATCAGTGTCGAGGGTATGGAGTTTGTAGCGGGAGCCAAAGACGATTCATCATGTCTTCCCAATGTTTAGCTAGAGGAAATTGCAGCTCATCCCAGACTGGTTGTCGGACAAGCAGGGCTAGAAATTCAGTCCCGCCGGAAACCTGGCACACCTACCGTTTTCTAAATGTTTTTACCGTCGCGTCCGATGAGGCCGACTATCGATCCATTTTCAGCTCTTCGGTAATTATTTTGGAGCGGACCGGAAGTCGGTCCTAATGGCGGGGGGGGGCGGGGGGCATTTAAAGGGGAGAGAAGCAGGCTCAGGCTCGGCCACTGGGCCACCAGAGAGGGTTTCGGCCAGGCCAGCGGCCTGGCACCTAAGAGGGGCTGAACCCGGGGCTATAATTGTCCGGCCTTTTGGGAAGTTGGTGGACCCAAAAAAAAAGTACAGCGGCCACGGCAGTGTGCCCTCCCCTTGAAGCCTTGGCTCACACAGTGAAACGAAGGTGCACTGACAGCTTTGATGACGCGCTTCAGACGGTCGGTCGCATCGGGGTGGAAGTGGGGACCACCAGAAAAATCCCCAAGCTGAATTTTCAATCGCGGCGGCCATTAGACCGGAAGTGGGCAGCTGCTCGACTCCGTCCGCCTGGCCACTGCTTTCTGGTGGTAAGTGGCCGTTTTGGGAGGCTGAATTTCGGCCCTGCAGTCTGATAACACAGCGGCAGAGGAGGTGGTTGAGAAAAGTGACGGAGCTAGGAGTCATCAATATCTGCTGAAAGCTGACCTAACAGCTGAAGATGATGTTGGCAGGGGACCATATGTCGATGTGATTCAAGGATAAATTTGCTACCTGTATTGAACTCCACAATGAACCAAAGCATTTCCAAATCACTTCAGTGGAATTTCTAAATCAAGTATTTCACTAAATACAAAACTCTAAAGTAAATGTTGGTCCCCTAGGCAATTAATAATGGAGAACAGGGAAATGGCAGTGACATTGAACAAATATTTTGTATCTGTCTTCATGGTAGAATACACTAAAAACATCCCAATGATGAATAATCATGGGGCTATAGGGATGGAGGAACAATCACTATCACTAATGAAGTAGTACTCGGTAAAATAATGGCCCCAAGTTTCCACATGATTTGCTCCTGATTTTTAGGAGCAACTGGTGTAGAACGGAGTATCTTAGAAATCGGAATTCTCCACATTTAGTTTGCTCCAGTTCTAGTCAGTTAGAACAGTTTCACTTTGGAACAGAATTTTTTTTTCAAAAGGAGGCATGTCCGGCCACTTACGCCCGATTTCAAAGTTTCGTGAGTGAAAACTTACTCCAAACTAACTTAGAATGGAGTAAGTGAAGATTTTTGTACGCTCGAAAAAACCTTGTCTACACCTTAGAAAATCAGGCGTAGGTTACAAATTAGGCGTAGGGAATGGTGGGGGGGGGGGGGGAAGGGAAGTCATTAAATTCTACAATCAATCCTTAGTTATACTTATACAAATATTATACAAATAAATCCAACCTGAATAAAAATTTATAAGCAAAGAAAAGATTAAATAAACCATGTTCCTACCTGTGTGAAATAGCATCAGCCTTCGAGCTGCTGTGCTTCAGGCAGGCCTTTCATGTTGGAGACAGGCAGCGGTGTGGCGTCAGTGTCTCGACGGCAGCGGCAGCAAGCTTCGAGCTGAGCTTGAGGCAGGCCTTCATTCTCTTCGTGGCTGGCCGCGAAGAAGCAGCACCGGACGGACCCGAGGCCATTCGGCCATGAGATATCAGCGGCGTCAGTGGCTGGCCGGCAGCCGAAGAATCAACGCAAGACACACGCAGCTCATTAAGGTTCTTGAGGCCATTCGGCCACGCTTTAGGGGCGGCGTCAGTGGCTGGCCGGCAGCCAAAGAATCAGCAGCGGACGGACGTGAGGCCATTTGGCCATAGGATATCAGCGGCATCAGTGGCTGGCCGGCAGCCGAAGATACAGCAGCAGCCTTCGAGCTGTGAGGGGGACTAAGGCCATTTGGACAGGGAGAGGCAGCCACATCGACAGTTTTATATTGAAATTTGCAGAATGGGTGCTGCATTGTCAACACCACGTATTATTGCAAAGTTGAATTGGCACTCTTATTTCTCCAAACACACAGTCCTTAATTTGCATGCACCAATGCAGCACCGGTTCTGCAAGTTTAGCAGTGAAAAGCTGAACTCACTGATTTCAGCAGGTGATTTATTCAGCCGTGCTGCTAAAAGCACTCCCTCACACACAGAAATATCAAAAAAAATTAAATTACAAGCCTTTGCAGGGGTCCAAGAAACAAATCTTCACTTTTTCTGCAGTATTTTTAAAAATGGCCGAATGCCAATGTTTGTGTGAGACTGCGCATGTGCACACGCTCCAACGAGCACGCGCAGGGTTGCCGGCACCACGAAGGCTAATTTAAATTGTACCCGCCCCCTGCTGCTTATAAAATCGGCGCGAGTGTTAGGCTCCGCCCCCTGCTGCGAAGAGCGGCCGCGCCAAGCAGACATAAATATCGGACTTTTTTTTAGGCGCAGTTTTCGGCGCGAAAAACAGGCGCCCAGCTCGGAGGTGCGCCGTTTTCGCCGCGGGACGAAACTTGGGGCCCATGGGACTAAAGGTGGACAAGTCTCCTGGATCTGATGGCTTACATCCCAGGGTCTTAAAAGCAGTGGCTGCAGAGATAGTGGATGCATTGGTTGTAATCTAACAAAATTCCCTGGATTCTGGGGCGGTCCCAGCGGATTGGAAACCTGCAAATGTAACACCCCTATTTAAAAACGGAGGCAGACAAAAAGCAGGAAACTATAGACCCCAGTTAGCCTAACATCCATTGTTGGGAAAAAGCTGGAGTCCCATTATTAAGGAAGCAGTAGCGGGACATTTGGAAAAGTATAATTCAATCAAGCAGAGTCAGCATGGTTTATTGAAAGGGAAATCATGTTTGACAAATTTTCTGGAGTTCTTTGAGCATGTAACGAGCAGGGTGATAAGGGGGAACCAGTGGATGTGGTGTATTTGGATTTCCAGAAGGCATTCGATAAGGTGCCACATAAAAGGTTACTGCACAAGATAAAAGTTCACAGGGTTGGGGGTAATATGGATAGCATGGATAGAGGATTGGCTAACTAACAGAAAACAGAGAGCCGGGATTAATGGGTAATTTTCCGGTTGGCAATCAGTGACTAGTGGGGTGCCGCAGAGATCAGTGCTGGGGCCTCAACTATTTACAATCTATATTTATGATTTGGATGAAGGGACCGAGGGTAATGTAGTCATGTTTGCTGATACAAAGATGGATGGGCAAGCAAATTGTGAGGAGGACACAAAAAACCTGCAAAGGGATATAGACAGGCTAAGTGAGTCGGCAAAAATTTGGCAGCTGGAACATAATGTGGGAAAATGTGAGGTTATCCACTTTGGCAGAAAAAATAGAAAAGCAAATTATAATTTAAATGGAGAAAAATTGCAAAGTGCTGCAGTACAGAGAGACCTGGGGGTCCTTGTGCATGAAACACACAACGTTAGTATGCAGGTACAGCAAGTAATCAGGAAGGCAAATGGAATGTTGGCCTTTATTGCAAGGGGGATAGAGTATAAAAGCAGAGAAGTCCTGCTACAACTGTACAGAGTATTGGTGAGGCCACACCTGGAGTACTGCGTACTGTTTTGATCTCCGTATTTAAGGTAGGGTATACTTGCATTGGAGGCTGTTCAGAGAAGGTTCACTAGGTTGATTCCGCAGATGAGGGGGTTGACTTATGAAGATAGGTTGAGTAGTTTGGGTCTATACACATTGGAGTTCAGAAGAATGAGAGGTGATCTTATCGAAACATATAAGATAATGAGGGGGCTCGACAAGGTGGATGCAGAGAGGATATTTCCACTCAAAGGGGAAACTAAAACTAGGGGACATAGTCTCAGACTAAGGAGCCGCCCATTTAAAACTGAGATGAGGAGAAATTTCTTCTCTCAGGGGATTGTAAATCTGTGGAATTCTCTGCCCCAGAGAGCTGTGGAGGCTGGGTCATTGAATATATTTAAGGCAGAGATAGACAGATTTTTGAGTGATAAGGGAGTAAAGGGTTATGGGGGGCGGGCAGGGAAGTGGAGCTGAGTCCATGATCAGATCAGCCATGATCTTATTAAATGGCGGAGCAGGCTCGAGGGGCCAACTGGCTTACTCCTGCTCCTATTTCTTATGTTCTTATGTTCTTATCCAGGCATAAAACTTTGCCCAATTTTCTGTTTTTCAATAGTCAGAATCAGTAGATATAGGCAATCTACTTGTAAACTTTACATTTGAAATAACAGCATATTCTATAGTCAATCATGTGAAATATTTGTTGTTCATTATCTTGTGCTGTTTTGATTAGATTGCTGAATGAGTAACTAAATGGGCTGTAAAATATTCAAATTGCATATTTCTATTCGTGTAATTTATACAAATTTTGATGCAAAGACATCTTGAATCATGGGTTATCTTTCCTTACAAATATTTGTTTGTTCATAGGCAGTCCCTCGGAATCAAGGAAGACTTGCTTCCACTCTTAACATGAGTTCTTAGGTGGCTGTACAGTCCAATACGAGAACCACAGTCTCTGTCAGAGGTGGGACAGATAGTCGTCGAGGGAAGGGGAGGGTGGGACTGGATTGGCGCACTCTCTTTCCACTGCCTGTGCTTGATTGCTGCATGCTCTCGGTGACGAGACTCGAGGAGTTCAGCGCCCTCCCGGATGTACTTCCTCCACTTAGGGCGGTCTTTGGCCAGAGACTCCCAGGTGTCAGTGGGGATGTCGCACTTTATCAGGGAGGCTTTGAGGGTGTCCTTGTAACGTTTCCGCTGCCCACCTTTGTCTCGTTTGCCATGAAGGAGTTCCGAGTAGAGCACTTGCTTTGGGAGTCTCGTGTCTGGCATGCGAACTATGTGGCCTGCCCAGCGGAGCTGATCAAGTGTGGTCAGTGCTTCAATGCTGGGGATGTTTGTCTGGTCGAGGACGCTAACGTTGGTGCGTCTGTCCTCCCAGGGGATTTGTAGGATCTTGAGGAGACATCATTGGTGGTATTTCTCCAGCGACTTGAGGTGTCTACTGTACTTGGTCCATGTTTCTGAGCCATACAGGAGAGCGGGTATTACTACAGCCCTGTAGACCATGAGCTTGGTGGCAGTTTTGAGGGCCTGGTCTTCAAACACTCTTTTCCTCAGGCGGCCAAAGACTGCACTGGTGCACTGGAGGCAGTGTTGGATCTCGTCGTCAATGCATGCTCTTGTTGACAAGAGGCACCCGAGATAAGGGAAGTGGTCCACGTTGTCCAGGGCCACGCCGTGGATCTTGATTACTGGGGGGCAGTGCTGTGCGGCAAGGACAGGCTGGTGGAGGACCTTTGTCTTACTGATGTTTAGCGTAAGGCCTATGCTTTCGTACACCTCAGTAAATACGTCGACTGTGTCCTGGAATTCAGCCTCTGAATGTGCGCAGACAGAGGCGTCGTCCGCGTACTGTAGCTCGACGACAGAGGTTGGGGTGATCTTGGACCTAGCCTGGAGGCGGCGAAGGTTGAACAGGCTCCCACTGGTTCTGTAGTTTAGTTCCACTCCAGCGGGGAGCTTGTCGACTGTGAGGTGGAGCATGGCAGCGAGGAAGATTGAGGAGAGGGTTGGGCGATGACGCAGCCCTGTTTGACCCCGGTCCGGACGTGGATTGGGTCTGTGATGGATCCGTTGGTAAGGATTACGGCCTGCATGTCGTCGTGGAGCAGGCGGAGAATGGTGACGTACCTTTGGGTGCAGCCGAAACGGAGGAGGATGCTCCATAGACCCTCGCGGTTGACAGTGTCAAAGGCCTTTGTAAGGTCGAAGAAGGCCATGTAAAGGGCTGGCGCTGCTCCCGGCATTTTTCCTGCAGCTGTCGCGCTGCAAAAATCATGTCCGTTGTGCCCCATTGGGGACGAAATCCGCACTGCGACTCCGGGAGGAGCTCCTCGGCCACAGGGAGAAGACGGTTGAGGAGGATTCTCGCGACGACTTTCCCAGTGGCTGATAGCAGGGAGATTCCCCTGTAGTTGCCGCATTCGGACTTGTCCCCTTTATAAAGATGGTCACGATCACTGCATCTCTGAGATCTCCCAGCATGCTTTACTCCCTCCAGATGAGACAGATGAGGTCATGTATTCGGCCATCTCACCATAGGCAACTAGGCCCATACAGCAGAACCTGGTCTCCAGTCGTCTTGGACCCCCTTGCCACTGGACCAAGACCTCGCTCAGCTAAGCCCGTGTGGTAGCCCGGCGTGCAATGATCACCCCACGTTAAAAGAACTTACGCACAGGCATCTTCCACTCCTCTAACATGAAGTTCAGGACCTGGAACGTCAGGACCCTCATGGGTAACCCCGACAGCGACAGACCGGAACGCCGCACCGCCATAGTTGCTCGGGAACTTAAGACGCTTTGATATCGACAACGCCGCCCTAAGCGAGACCCGGCGGGCAGGGGAAGGGCAGCTCAAGGAACAAGGTGGAGGTTACACCTTCTTTTGGAAAGGGAAACCAGAGGAAGGCTGCCTCCACGGAGTCGGCTTCGCCATCAAAAACGAGCTGGTCGACCACCTCAAAGACTCCCGCTGCGGGGTTAACGAACGCCTCATGACTCTTCGACTCACCCTAACCCGGAACCAGTGCGCCACAGTCATCCGTGCGTACGGCCCAACCCTCGATGCAACAGATGAGGTCAAAGAGGGTTCTTACTTCAACCTCGAAAAATCCCTGTCCTGCGTCAAATTGATCCTCCTCGGTGACTTCAACGCCAGGGTTGGCAAGGACACAGACCTCTGGGGAGGCGTGATTGGCAGAGAGGGGGTTGGGAAAGCCAACTCCAGCGGTACCCTACTCCTGACAAAACGTCTAGAGCATGAACATGTCATCACCAACACTTTGTTCCGCCAGAGGGACAAATACAAGGCATCGTGGCAACACCCTCGCTCCAAGCACTGGCACCTGCTCGACTATGTCATCGTCCGAGCCAGGGATCGCAAGGATGTGCGCATCACCCGCGTCATGACAGGAGCTGACAATTGCTGGATGGACCACCGCCTAATCCGATCCATCATCGACATCAACATTGCCCCAAAGCGGAGGGGGCAGCAGAAGCAGTGCCGCAAAAAAGTCAATGCCGGGGCACTTAAGGACCCAGCTAAGAGAGCCCTATACAGTCAGCGCCTCACAGCTAACCTGGCGTGCCTTGATGACCCCAAGACGCAGAATGCCCACAGCACTTGGTCTGCCCTCCAGGCCTCCATAACCAGTGCCTGCAAAGAGACGCTCGGTCACTCAACCAGGAAACACCGGGACTGGTTTGATGAGAATGATCAGGAGATCCAAGAGCTAACAGATCACAAGCGCAGGGTATTTCTGAGCCTTAAACAGCAACTCAACTCGGGAACAGCAAAGCAGCATTACAGACGGCTCAAGGCTGAGGTCCAACAAAAAACCCGGGACCTAAAGAACAGGTGGTGGATGGAGAAAGCACAGGAGATACAACAACTGGCCAACAGCCATGATGTGCGAGGATTCTTCATCGCAGTCAAGGCCACCTTCGGTCCAAACATCCAAGGCCCCAACCCACTCCTGGCCAAGAACGGGGAAATGCTCATCGAGGACACTGAGGCAATCAGGGCCTGCTGGAAGGAGCACTTCAAAGATCTCCTCAATCGAGACTCTGCCTTTGACTCGAGTGTTCTCGACTCCATCCCGCAGCATGCGACCCGCCACCACCTCAGTGAGACCCCAACACTGCACGAGGTAGGAAAAGCCATAAGACAGCTAAAAAAACAACAAGGCTACGGGAGCGGATGGAATCCCTGCTGAGGCGCTGAGGTATGGCGGAGAGGGACTGTTGTCTGCGGCCAACATCTCGCCATTTGTTTATTAACCTGCATGCAATCACTTCCCAAAGGCTCCATCTTCTTCTCTATTCGACCCACCATTAATGACTGTACCTTCAGCCGCCTAGGAACCAAGCTCTGTAATATCCTCCCGAAACTCCTCCACTGCTCCACCTTTCTCTCCTCCTTTAAGACCCTCTTGTAAAACCCTCCTCTGACTAGTTTTTTTGGCTACTTCTCCACATCTCTCCCTTGGCTCAGTGTCCAATTTTTCTTTAAGCCTCTGAGTTGCCGCGGGATGTTTTTTTCTAAATTAAAGGCGCAATGTAATTGCAAAGTCTTATTGTTGTTTTTATCTCCCACCCTTCTTTGTGCTCAAGTCTATACAGCTGCCAGGTTCATCCATAATTCAGGCTCTGTGGTTCTGCATCTTCAAAAAGACAACGGAAAGCGTCCAATTACCAAGCCATCTTGATAAGTGAAAGAAACATTTTTGTGAAATAAAAAAAAAATGTTTAATTCATTTGAACATTGCGCATGCCTATTAAAGGATTGGTCCATTAGCCGAGGGACTGTAGAAACAGTGCAGGAAGTGGATTTGTATTCCTGCAGCTAATCCCGTTATGTTATCAGAAACAACACAGATGAAAGCCCAGGCATGGAGTCAGAACTGCATCTCGGAGCAATTTGTTTCCATAGTGATTGCAATACATATTTGACCATTTGTTTGACACTCACATTTCTAAATTATAGTAGCACCTCGGTGACAGCTGTAATTACCTTATTGAAGCATGAACTGCTAAGATGAGCAGTTGCATCACGTACAATTAATGGCTGCTTAGTCAGACAAGGGCATTTTTTCAGTCTCATTACACGACACCTCCGGGAGTGAGTTTATGCCACTACATCCTCTATGCCAACCTAAACTTCATTATCTTGATTTAAGTGAAGCCCACCTCCAACTCATTGTTTCATAGCAGTTTTGCTGAATCCTAACAGCTAGCCAGCTCCAGAATCTATTGACTGACCAATGCAAAGTCGTTTGAGCAGAAAATTGGGCTATTCCATGGGGGTCTTAATCCAGGCACAGGTTTGCCGCACGCTCTTTCCGGCAAACCAGTCCCACCCACCCCTTCGCTCAACGACTGTCTGTCCCACCTGTGACGGAGTCTGTGGCTCTCGTATTGGACTGTTCAGCCACCAAAGAACCCACTTCAGGAATGGAAGCAAGTCTTCCTCGATTCCGAGGGACTGCCTATGATGATGATGATGATGATGAGAGATATTAGCAATTGGCACGAGGAAAAGCCACAAGCCAAATCAAAGACAGCATCTTGGATTTTAGTCCTTTGCTTGGACATTGTCTCCTAAAGTATGGTGTCCAGAATTGGCCATAATACTGTGTGGGCAAGAATATGGCAAATGGAATGCAATGTGGGGAAGTGTGAAGTAGGAAAAACAGAAAAGCAGAATATTTTTTGAATGGCGGGAGACTGGGAAATGTTTGTCTCCTTGTGCATGAATCACAGAAAGTTAACACGCAGGTACAGCAAGCAATTAGGAAATCAAATAGTATGTTAGCTTTTGTAACCAAGGGATGAGAGTATGAGTAAAGGGGGCCAAAATTCACCATCCCTGAAGAGACGGCTACCGCGGAAAAGTCGATCGACCAGCGCGGTCGGGTGATTTTCTCTCCCCGAACCATATTCAGCTCGGCGGGTGTGGGGGTGCGTGGGCGGGATTTGAGCGGTGCGCACTTCCGCCAGAAATGGTGGGGTGAAGCTGCTGTGAAGGTAGGTTTCCAGCGTTGAGCTCAGCAGCGTGCGGGCCGCTTTAGGACAGAGATTTTCACAAACAAAAAGGTAGGACTTCTTCAGGCAGTGCCCCCACGAGGTATTCGAGTCGGTGCCCAAGCACAGCACTGCAGGAGTTTTGCCACAATTGGAGCCCTTTGGTAGAGAAATCGTTTTTGTTAATTTTGGTGTTTTTATTTCAGACTCCATCATCCGCAGTATTTAGCTGCCTTGTAGTTTTATTAATTTTTATTGTTTTTAATGTCAGATTCCCATCATCCACAATATTTAGCTTGCCATAAAGTTTTATTAATTGTTTTGGCTCCATTATAAACCTGCTGAGTGCTGCCCAGAGGATTGCACAGACCTTTGTACAACCTTCAGGTCTGGCTCTTTAGTGGAGGCCTGTGGGCTGCAGAGACCTGCTTGGCCGGGTTCACCCTGAGGATGGGAGGAGTGTTGGGAGGGCGACACCTGGTCAGAAGCAGGGTGCCAAGCAGGAGCAGGCATCGCCGTCAGCACCGTGCAGAGAGGCAGCGGGCAAGGGAGGCAGCAGCCATGATTCGTTCATTCTGCGCCAGACCACTGTGCCCGCCGTCTTAACCGGCCTGAATCAGGATTGCGGTCGGCTGCTCGGGGAACAAGGGATATCCCCTGTCCACTTTGCTGCTCACTCCACTGGGGAACCCCAGGGCAGCGCCAGAGCGTGCGTACAATGACGCTCATTGTGTCACCAGGCGCATCATCGAGCAGTGCATAGGCATCCTTCAGCAGAGGTTCCGGGGCCTGGACCACTCTGGTGGCATACATAAGAACATAAGAATTAGGAACAGGAGTAGGCCATCTAGCCCCTCGAACCTGCTCCGCCATTCAATAAGATCATGGCTGATCTGGCCGTGGACTCAGCTCCACTTACCCGCCCGCTCCCCGTAACCCTTAATTCCCTTATTGGTTAAAAATCTATCTATCTGTGACTTGAATACATTCAATGAGCTAGCCTCAACTGCTTCCCTGGGCAGAGAATTCCACAGATTCACAACCCTCTGGGAGAAGAAATTCCTTCTCAACTCGGTTTTAAATTGGCTCCCCCGTATTTTGAGGCTATGCCCCCTAGTTCTAGTCTCCCCGACCAGTGGAAACAACCTCTCTGCCTCTATCTTGTCTATCCCTTTCATTATTTTAAATGTTTCTATAAGATCACCCCTCATCCTTCTGAACTCCAACGAGTAAAGACCCAGTCTACTCAATCTATCACCATAAGGTAACCCCCTCATCTCCGGAATCAGCCTAGTGAATCGTCTCTGTACCCCCTCCAAAGCCAGTATATCCTTCCTTAAGTAAGGTGACCAAAACTCCAGGTGCGGCCTCACCAATACCCTGTACAGTTGCAGCAGGACCTCCCTGCTTTTGTACTCCATCCCTCTCGCAATGAAGGCCAACATTCCACTCGCCTTCCTGATCACCTTTCAGTACTCTCCTCAATGGGTTTCCATCATTGTCATGGTCTGCTGCATGCTGCACAACCTGGCCATCATGAGGGGACAGCTGCTGGAGGAGGAGGAGAAGGATCCCCGTTACCCCAGAGCTGGGAGGCCTCGACCCAATGCCACCCTGGAAGGGCCGGGTGCAGACTGGCCAGCACCCTCCCGGGAGGGTGCGTCCTCACATATATGGAGGTGCCTGACACCTCCCCTGCAATCTCCCTCCATGCATTATGTGCTGCCTGTCTGCCAGGTCTCCCCACGTCAGGAAACAATATTCTTCTTCTGTCCTCCACACCGTCCATCAGTGTCTCCAGCTCCATATCAGTGATCATGTTAAATGGCAGAGCAGGCTCGAAGAGTCAAATGGCCTACTCCAGCTCCTATTTCTTATACTCCTATGTTCTTATGTACTCCAGCTGGGGCCTACCCAGTGTTATATAAAGGTTTAGCATCGCTTCCTTGCTTTTGTAATCTATGCATCTATTTATAAAGCCAAGGATCCCAAATGCCTTTTTAAACAGCCTTCTCAACATGTCCTGCCGCCTTCAAAGATTTGTGCACGTACACCCCCAGGTCTCTCTGTTCCTGCACCCCTTTTAAAATTGTACCACTTTGTTTATATTGCCTCTCCTCATTCTTCCTACCAAAATGAATCACTTCACACTTCTCTGCATTCAATTTAATCTGCCATATGTTGGCCCATTTCACCAATCTATGTCCTCCTGAAGTCTGTTACTATCTTCCTCACTGTTTACAACATTTCTGAGTTTCATGTCATCTGCAAACTTTGAAATTATGCCCTGTATATCCAAGTCCAGGTCATTACTAGATATCAAAAAGAGCATTAGTCCAAACACTGACCCCTGGAGGACACCACTGCATACTTCTGTCCAGTCTGACAAGCAACTGTTCACCACTACTCCCTGCTTTCTGTCCCTTAGCCAGTTTTGTATCCACGCAGCAATTACCCCATTAATCCTTCAAATTTGTTAACAAGCCTATTAAGTGGTATTTTATTAAACGTCTCTTGAAAATCCATATACACAACATCAACAGCTCTACCCTCATCAACCCTCTCCGTTACTTCATCATCGGTAACTTTCATTATTTTATTATTGTCTGCAGTAATGGTTTCAGGATACAGTTTTATTTACAGTATCATTATACTGTATAACATCACAAGGTTTATGACTCATAGATTCACCGTCCTCCATTGCCACGTCTTCAATAACCGCCGTCAGGTGTACTCAAAATTCCCAGTGCCGTATTCAAAGGGCAAAATTTATCACTCAACCAACATCACATAAAAGATTATCTGGTCATTTTTCTAATTGCTATTTGTGGGATCTTGCTGTGCACAAATTGGATGCATTTCTTTACATTACAATGGTGACTAAACTTCAAAAGTAATTCATTGTTGAAACGTTATTTGGGACTGCCTGAGGTCATGGAAGGCACTATATAAATGTGCAATTTAACCCCAGTACTCAGCTGGAATTGTCAAACTTCTCAAGCTTTGCACTCACTGTTTCTTGCGTTATTCAAACCAGAATAATTAGTGCCCGGTAACTCACCTTATCCAATTTATTATTCTTTATATTGCACATTTTCTGGTTTTGAAATTGGACTAAATGTTCTTTTGTCAAGAATGGGTGAGGATTGGACTTTATCAAAGGCATTAAAAATTGGGCCCAGTTGTTATATTGTCTGGAGGGATCCATTACTGACAAATTGAAAATATCTGTACTTATTGATGCATGAAATTTAGTTGGATAATCTATCAGCTATATTACTGGCAGCTGCAGATAGGAGACTGTGCACTTGCGTTAGGAATGAGTAGTAAAAATATTAGCCTCTCAGTGAAAAACGCAAACGTAATGAAATTATTTAGCGACAGTCACTGTTGTTGCTGATGCTGGTAACAATTTTGGTGTCTTACATCATTCAAATCTTTATTCTGTTTCGAAGTATAAAATGGTAATAATGCTGTGTGGTATGACAATATTATATGAATAAATGAGAATTTAATGCTCCTCCACCCCTCACTAAATGAAAATGTATGTCTCCTCCACTTCTGACAAGAACTATCACTAAATTCTTCAACATAAGTGTCAGGCTCAATTAAACCATGACTGCATGGAGTCTTTAAATGATCAGACAGCAAGAAAGAAAAGTTTGCTTAGTAAATAATTATTTAAATAATACTTGCATTTATACAGGTATAGCTTTAAATAATATCTCATAGCACTTCACACACTGAATTATATTTGAAGTGCAATGTGCAAGAAAATGCGACAACCATTTCACCCCAGCAACACTCCACAAACAGCAGAGGATCTTTTCGAGTAGCATTGGTTGAGGACGAAATGTTTGTCAATGGCACCGGGAGGATTTCTTTCTATTCTTCAGATCATGTTATATGACAGAAAGGACCTTAATTTTAACATCTCATCGACTGCGAACAATTCAGCAATTCTCCAGTATTGCACTGTTACAGTGCTCAAACTCTCAATCTTCTGACTCAGACTTCAAAACTGGGCCTAATCTGACACATCACTACTGTACACATAGTCCACTTCTATACTTGAGTACAGGGGCAGGGAGGTGTTGCTACAGTTGTACAGGGCCTTGGTGAGGCCACACCTGGAGTATTGTGTACAGTTTTGGTCTCCTAACTTGAGGAAGGACATTCTTGCTATTGAGGGAGTGCAGCGAAGGTTCACCAGACTGATTCCCGGGATGGCAGGACTGACCTATCAAGAAAGACTGGATCAACTGGGCTTGTATTCACTGGAGTTCAGAAGAATGAGAGGGGACCTCATAGAAATGTTTAAAATTCTGACGGGCTTAGACAGGTTAGATGCAGGAAGAATGTTCCCAATGTTGGGGAAGTCCAGAACCAGGGGTCACAGTCTAGGGATAAGGGGTAAGCTATTTAGGACCGAGATGGGGAGAAACTTCTTCACCCAGAGAGTGGTGAACCTGTGGAATTCTCTACCACAGAAAGTTGTTGAGGCCAATTCACTAAATATATTCAAAAAGGAGTTAGATGTAGTCCTTACTACTAGGGGGATCAAGGGGTATGGCGAGAAAGCAGGAATGGGGTACTGAGGTTGCATGTTCAGCCATGAACTCATTGAATGGCGGTGCAGTCGCGAAGGGCCGAATGGCCTACTCCTGCACCTATTTTCTATGTTTCTATGTTTTCTTTGGACATACTAGTCAACAGCTAAATTCAATCGGACAGAATTCTCAATAGTGGAGCTAAAACTTTCCCCTCTCTTTGTTTAAATTCTCCTGTACCACACAACATCCCGTGGTCATGAGAGTAGGCAATCATGCCTGAAAGAGGTCCATCCGATATTGGTTTGGGCCATTTTTCAGGTGTCCCTGGCAGCCATCAAAACCAGGCATTAGACCCCTTACATATGTAAATGAATGGACCTAAAGCCTGTTTTAGGCCCCCTTGCAGAAATTGGATTGCGATGAGCTGCGGCATCGAAATAATATTAATGAGATCCGAGGCTCAGTTGTGGGCAGCCCTCCTGATTGGGGCACACGCAGCTCCCAATTTAGGCCCGAAACAGCACATCGGCGATCAGGAGCTTACTGTGCGGAGAACGGAAGGGAACAAAACATTTTTTGACACTGCACATTGACACAGCAACAGTGTTTTACTGTACTACCAACATATGCTCATTTTAGAGAATGGTCGCTACCAGATTGGCTTGCCCAGCTTTGCATTATAGGCCCTGAAATTGCAGTCGGAGGCTACCGACCACAAAAATATTTACGAATGTACCTGGTGGTCCCAGAGGAATGAACACTTGTGCTACGAGGCCTCCATGCAAACCCCAGCGCAGAGGTCCACGTATTCCAGGAGGGTGTGTGCAGCCAGGGATCACGTGGACCGGATCAACCAATGAAAATGGCGTATCCCCATTCATAGTCATAGTTAGTTCTGTTTGTACCGAGATCACCATTTCTATGAATGGGGATACCCCCCAAAATTTTAAATAAAGAAGAAAAACACTTCACATATTTAAAAAATAATTGAAATTGAATTTAATTAAATGTTTTGGCCAAAAACATTTTTTGAATTTTTTTTAATATGTTTTAGTAGTGGTAAAAATAAACTTACCTTAATGGACAAGGATTTTAATAAAAAAATTATTGATAACATTTTATTTTTCTATCTTTTAAAACTCTTACGCTGGTAAATGCAGGCCTTACACCTGCTTTTACCAGGCGTAAGAGTTTGAAGGACAGTTGCTGGGCAAGAGTTGGGCAAATAGCCCAAATCACCGCCCACGAAGGCCCCCTTCTCCCGGGAATGTGCAAGTGCCGGATTTCGGCGCATGCACATTGCACGCTGAGAACCAGCACTTGCCGGCCTCTAAGGGTCCGTGCGTACATTATATGTGCCTGTAGAGACCACGATTTTTGGCCCAATCTGTGTTGGTATAATGGTGATTTCTGCCTTTTGAAAGGAGGTGTTTTTTACCCACTCTCAAATTACTCAACCAAGTGCAAGCAATTATCATGTATTTAATTGCTTAGTCCCAATGACAGACCAATGCTGCTTCAGCTGGTTCTTGTCAATAGGTCCAGATGTTGAATTGTCGTAAATTGAAGGCGAAAAATTATAGCTCCGTATTGGATGCATAAGGTCAAGATGCAGATTTGACGCATCTACTTGATTATAAATTAAAATCCTTAGATTTGCTGAAGTGGTATGTGCGAGAAGCTCAAAAGACGAGAAGAAATTGTAATGAAGCAGATTTAATTGTTCCTTGTGCGGATTGCATAATGACCCCCAATAATAGAAGGCCTGATGCTAATAACTGGTCAGGTGGGAAATGCGGTTTCTGATGTACTCTTGGTGAATGGATTAAAGAACTCTGTGGAATATTAGTTTACTTCTCGGACTGCAATAAATGCAGGCCAATGTGTGCATATGTTGATCTCTCATACCATTGCACACATTGGTCTCTCTTGTCGCTGCTATCTTTGCGTTGCTGTTTCTCTCCATGGCTTTCCTCTTCTGTTTTGCTTTTGTTTCTATCTCAGTCTTCTTTCCTTTTGGGTGGGAGGTGTCATGGAGTGATGGAAAGGAGTCAGCAATGACTGCAAACTGCATTTGGGATGGGAGTTGCAGAGAAAAGGCAACTTCCTTCCCATTCCCTATCCAAATCACTCCTGCATCCCCACTCACATGTTCCCATCAAGTTCCCTAACTCTTCTCTCTCCCACAACCATCACCCCTTTCTACCCCCTTTACTCCCACCACTACCCCTATCTCTTCCCTGTTTGAACTACCCACTCAATCACTGTATCCTGCCCTTTCACTTACTTTATCACTCACCTCATCCTCAACCTGTTTCCTTGCCTACTCCCTCTCCTAACACATCCTTCGTATCTGTTGTCCCTCAAAGAGGCTTTGTTTGCTTTCAAAATTCAACTCGCTTGTGTTTTTAAAAATATGAAATCAAAACGAGCCCTGGCCGACATTTATTCTTCAACCGGCCCCACTAAAGCAAATTATCTGATAATTTATCCCACTGCTGTTTGTGGAACCCTGCTATGCATTTACCCATACAACAGTGACTACACTTTGAAAGTACTTGTCAAAACAAACTAAAAACAATTGAACAGCTCAAACTTAAAAACCAAGTGCCCATACTCTCTTACCACCTTTTGCCATTCTGACTTTGAATGCTCATGCTTCCCCATTCCTCCTACGGTCTCCTGCCTCAAGCACCTGTTGTCTTCTACCAACAACAATTTGCATTTATATAGCGCCTTTAACGTACCAAGGTGCTTAAATGCCTGTGCCTTTCCTCCATATGCCACTCGTTCCTGCATCAAATGCTGATACTATCACCTATTACTGCTTTCTCCAACCACTTATTCTTCTCCTGTCCAAAATACTTATCCACATCTCGCTCTTCCATCACATTATTGTAGGCTCCAGCACCACTCACCCATTCTACCATACCCAACACCATTCTATAGTACTACTAAACATAGCAGAACTAGCCCAATTCCACCAAGCAACCCAGCTCTCGCTCATGTAATATCAAAATCTGGGACCTCCAGTTGCTGCCTAATCCCATTACCTCCCCCCCCCCCACCACTATTACTGTACACCTTCTACCTACGCCCTCCCACCCACCCCCCACTCACTGTAATGTCTGTAAGCTTGTAATGTTTGTAGCTCCACACTATGGATGTGGAAGTATTGTGTACTGCAATTGCACAGTTAATAATTAAACAGAACCAGGCAGATTTCCGGAGGCTTCCGAGAGAGCTGCCTGCCATGTTAGGAAGCTGTGTGTGCTTCTGCTCTGTGAATATATCACATTTCGCGACGAAATGGGATATTTTTCGGATGATTTAAAGCTTAAATTTTGTTGGTGAAGGATTCAGCCAGCCGAAAGAGCGACTTTGGAAGTTTCTGTCTTTCGAACAAAGCTACAAAATCCAAGATAAAATCCAGCACACGGTGTGAACAGCTAGAGATTAAAATGTCAGGTGTAATCGGACATTTGGTGGAATATAGACACGACCGGGAACGTTTTAAAGCATATGTGGATCGACTAGAAATATATTTCACTGCAAATAACATAATCGAAGTTCCAGACAATGCAGTCCAGAACCGGGCTGTGTTGGAACATAAGAAAGCGATCTTCTTATCGGAGGTGGGTCTGGCATTGTACGAAACCCTTGTAAATCTGCTTGTGCCTGACGAGCCAAAGGACACAATGCTTAAAGAGATTTTAATGAAGCTGGAGCAGCACTATAACCCCAAACCGTTAGAAATTGCTAAAAGCTATCATTTCTGGATTCGGAATCAAAAGGCTGATGAAAGTATTAGTGATTACATCGTAGCATTAAAGAAGCTATCGATGCACTATAATTTTGGAAACTTTCAAAACCGCGCATTACGGGATCGTTTTGTTTGTGGGGTGAAAAATGATGTGATCAGAAGGAAGTTATTGACGACGGATGACTTGACTTTTGAGATTGCTTGTCAGACAGCGAGGTCGATGGGCATGGCCGAACAATATTTCCAAGAATTAAATAATAATTACGGTCGTCAGTCAACCGAGATAAATCACCTGCAGGTTCAAGGTAAAAGATGGTAGAGGCCCAAAGTCTCAGAAACTGGAAATTCTAACAGAGCGTTGAAGTTGTGCTATAGGTGCCTGGGACAACACATTGCTCAAAGTTGTCCATACGTGAAGGCAGAGTGTTTCTTCTTCAGAAGGACTGGGCGTCTTGCGAAGGCATGCCGACTGAAGGGTAAACCACTTTTTAAAGCTATGAGTCCAGCGTTCAAAGCTATGAGTAGAAATCCCAAGAGACAACATAGCATGGAAGAACAACAACAGGATGAGGAGATGTTAGAGTTACACGTCATCAGAAGCACGAGGTTAACGGACAGTGATTCAGAAAGCATCAAAATCCACATAGATGTTGCGGGATTCAAGATACCAATGGAAATTGACACGGGTGCATCCGTGAGTGTAATACTGGAATCACTATACCGCGACAAATTGTGTGATTTCCAAATGGAGAAATCCAAGATAGAGCTGCGAGGCTACTCGGGAGAGAAAATTCCTGTGGTAGGTCGTATCACCGTACCGGTGAAATATAAAGATCAATTTCAGAACTTGCCTCTAATAGTAGTGAAAGGAAACAAGTCTGCCTTACTAGGAAGAAATTGGTTGAGCTCACTGAAGCTGGATTGGAGTAAGATTTTCTGTGTGGAAGCGAGATTTTCATCAACGGATGAGGTTATCAAGAAGTATCCGAAGGTGTTCTGCGAAACGGGCAAACCGATCCAAGGCTTCAAGGCGAGTGTCAGGGTACAGAAGGACGCTAGATCAGTTTACTACAAGCCACGTTCCGTACCATATGCACTCAAGGAGAAAGTTGAGCAAGAACTCAAAAGACTAGAGACTGAGAACATTATTTGTAAGATAGATCGATGTAATTGGGCTACACCAATTGTTGTTGTACCTAAGTCCGATGGTAAGGTAAGATTGTGCAGTGATTATAAAGTAACCGTAAACCAGGTTCTAGAGGGTAATGTCCCCAATACACTGCCGAATATAGAAGATTTGCTCACAATACTGACAGGTGGTCAGATCTTCTCAAAACTGGATCTTACAAATGCCTACTTACAGCTTGAACTAGATGAGGAGTCCAAGTTATGTTTGACTATAAATACTCATCTAGGCCTATATCAATTTAATAGGCTACTGTTTGGAGTGTCTTCCGCCCCTGCCATATTCCAAGAGGTGATGAACCAGATTTTGCAAGGTATTGAAGGGGTAGCATGTTATTTGGATGACACACTAATTTCAGCACCAAATAGGCAAATTCATCATAACATATTGAATGAAGTCCTCAAACGGCTAGAGAAGCCCAGAGTACGAGTGTCTGCTCGTAAGTGTGAGTTATTTAAAAACTCAGTGGAGTACTTAGGGTACAGAGTAGACAAAGATGGTTTACATTCAACCATGGAAAAAGTGGATGCGATCAGAAATGCACCCACTCCCAGGGTGTGGCAAAGGCTACATATTGATTTTGCTGAGTTAGAAGGACAATAATTGTTCATTGTGATTGATAGCCATTCGAAGTGGGTTGAAGTGTTTCCAATGTGGAAAATAACAAGAAGTAAAACATTAGACATTTTACGAAAATTATTTTCTTC
Source organism: Pristiophorus japonicus (assembly GCF_044704955.1). Classification (NCBI taxonomy): domain Eukaryota; kingdom Metazoa; phylum Chordata; class Chondrichthyes; family Pristiophoridae; genus Pristiophorus; species Pristiophorus japonicus. The sequence goes on from NC_091982.1 coordinate 254,389,013, forward strand.
ATTTGGCCTCCCTGAAGAAATTGTTTTGGATAATGGACCACAATTTCGTTCAGAAGAATTTGCACAATTCACGAGCAAAAATGGTGTGAAACATACCAAGGTTCCACCATACCATCCTGCTTCGAATGGTGCAGCAGAGCGCACTGTACAAATTGTAAAACGTGCCCTCATAAAACAAATGTTAGATCCAAATCCAAGGAAACGACAGTTGTCATTGGATCACAAATTGGCTAATTTTTTGATTACATATCGAAATACTCCTCATGCAACTATTGGTAGAACACCAGCAGAATTGTTTCTCAAACGACAGCCACGAACCAGATTCTCGTTGTTAAAACCAAATTTGGCACAGTCCGTAGAAGAGACACAATTAAGACAGAAAGAGAATCATGATAGAGGTAGAGTAAAAGAGAGAAGTGTGAAATTAAACCAGAAGGTGAGAGTGAAGAACCATCACCATAAATGGTTAAAGTGGTTACCAGGAAGAGTGGTGAAGATATGTGGTCCTCGCACATATTTGGTAAAGATGTTTGATAATGGACAGGTTAGGTTTGTTCATATTGATCATATTTTACCTACAGACATGGAAGGAGTTGAAGGTGGGAATGATTAAATTATTTCTGACTCATCAGATAGTTTTGAAATACCAGTAACAAATCCTAAATCCAATATACTGGAAACTAATCCAGGAGAGAATCAGAATGAAAGTCTGAGTCTGAGTCAGGAAAACAAAGAGACTGAAGTTAGAGTGAGTTCAAATGAAAATCAAGGAAATTCCACAGAGGAAAACGTTCCTCAGGATGAGCCTCGAATGAGTTTAGATTCGACACCATGTTTGGAAGGTTCTGTTCAAGAGCAAAGGTATCCTCTTCAAAACAGAAAGCAAGTGGTAAAGTTAAATTTGTAAATATGGAAAAAAAAATAAGTTTATATCCTGTGTTATGTATAAACATGAAGTTTATGTATGATGTTTGTTATAATAACTTCTTCATTAAGGAGGGAGAAGTGTAATGTCTGTAAGCTTGTAATGTTTGTAGCGCCACACTATGGATGTGGAAGTATTGTGTACTGCAATTGCACAGTTAATAATTAAACAGAACCAGGCAGATTTCCGGAGGCTTCTGAGAGAGCTGCCTGCCATGTTAGGAAGCTGTGTTTGCTGTGCTCTGTGAATATATCACACCCACTATTACTGTACACCTCCTAGACCCCAGCCCCCGCCTCACTATTGCTGTACACCTCCTACCTACCTGGAACTGCATCTTTGCACCATTTTCCATTTTAAGTCATTTGTCTAGAGTTTTGCTGATCTTCAACTGAAGTTAAGGCAGACATTCAGAAGACCCTCATGGAAATTCCAGACATATACATTCATTAACCTAACACTAATAAAGATCACCCATTTACATCTTTGACAGAAAAATGGTCAGAATTTCTGAATTTAACCTTGTAAATTATGCTACAAATCCCAGAATACCGAGCAATGAAGATGGGATTTCACATGTTTTGTCACCGTAAATGATAATACATTGTCCGTGACAGGGCATTGTTATTAAACAACATATCCTGAGACTCACTGAAAGCAAAATTATAGGAGGGAGATATGCTGTTAAAAGTATTGCATGTAGCATTAACAATCACATACTTTCTGTAATACTTCCTATTGTGTTCCTAACACAGATGAGACTGCACACAGGGAGGTTACAGTAACAGTGACCTCAGTCTTTATTAAGACACTCCAGAGTGAGGAACAGGCCTTAGGGGCCGGCTTCTTTACAGTGCTCCCAAGGGATGCTGGGATCCCTTGGGACTTCAGGGGATGAGCTCCCTGGTGGTGGAACATGGGAGTGCATGCTTTACAGATACACAACATCACCCCCCGACAAAGTCAAACTGAAAACTATTTACAAGGTGAGGCGGTTGGGAGCCTTTCTTTCCCTGGTGGACCACCTCGGTACAAATGTCTGTTCTGGTGTGTTGGCTGTGCCCTCGCTGGACTGGCGTGTTGTTGGGTCTGCAGGGCTGCTGGGTGAGCCTGACCTTGCTGGGATGTTGGGCGTGATGTGTTCGATTTCCTGGTCCGGCGTGGTGTCGTTGATCCTTTGGGTGTGTGCTGTGGGCTCGAAAGAGGTGGTGTCTGCTGTGGGTTGTTCAGGGCAGTCTGTGAACCGCAGCCTCGTTTGGTCCAGGTGCTTTCTGCAAATTTGTCCATTGTCTAGTTTGACTACAAACACACTACTCCCTTCTTTAGCTATCACCGTGCCCACGATCCACTTGGGATCACCTCCATAGTTTAGCACATACACAGGGTCATTCAGATCAATTTCCCATGACACAGTGGCGTGACCATCATTTACATTTTGTTGCTGCCACCTTCTCTCTACCTGATCATGCAGGTTGGGGTGAACCAGCGAGAGTCTGGTTTTAAGTGTCTTTTTCATGAGTAGCTCAGCCGGGGGCACCCCTGTGAGCGAGTGGGGTCTCGTGCAGTAGCTGAGCAGTACTCGGGACAGGCGGGTTTGGAGTGAGCCTTCTGTGACTCGTTTAAGGCCCTGTTTGATTGTTTGTACTGCCCGCTCTGCCTACCCATTGGAGGCTGGTTTAAACGGGGCCGAGGTGACATGTTTGATCCCATTGCGGGTCATGAATTCTTTAAATTCGGCACTGGTGAAACATGGCCCGTTGTCACTGACCAGGAGGTCAGGCAGGCCGTGGGTGGCAAACATGGCTCTTGGGCTTTCAATGGTGGCGATGGCGGTGCTTCCCGATATTATTTCACATTCAATCCATTTTGAAAAAGCATCCACCATCACCAGGAACATTTTACCGAGAAACGGGCCTGCATAGTCGACATGGATCCTTGACCATGGTCTGGAGGGCCAGGACCACAAACTTAGTGGTGCCTCTCTGGGTGCGTTGCTCAACTGAGCACACATGCTGCATTGCCGTACACAGGACTCTAAGTCAGAGTCGATACCGGGCCACCACACATGGGATCTGGCTATCGCTTTCATCATTACTATACCCGGATATGTGCTATGGAGATCCGAGATGAACGTCTCCCTGCCCTTTTTGGGTAGCACTATGCGGTTACCCCAGAACAGGCAGTCTGCCTGAATGGACAGCTCGTCCTTTCACTGCTGGAATGGCTTGATTAGCTCTTGCATTTCAACAGGGATGCTGGCCCAGCTCCCATGCAGTACACAGTTTTTTTACTAAGGACAGCAGAGGATCTTGGCTGGTCCAAGTCCTAATCTGGCGGGCTGTGACAAGTGATTTATCATTTTCAAACGCTTCTATGACCATCAACAAGTCTGCGGGCTGCGCCACCATCAACAAGTTTGCAGGCTGCGCCATTTCCACCCCCGTGGTGGGCAATGGTAGCCGACTGAGAGCATCCGCACAGTTCTCGGTGCCTGGCCTGTGACGGATGGTATAGTTATACGCTGATAGTGCGAGTGCCCACCTTTGTATGCGGGCTGAGGCATTAGTATTTATCCCCTTGTTTTCAGGGATATGAGGGGCTTGTGATTGGTTTCCAGCTCAAATTTGGCGCCAAACAGGTACTGATGCATTTTCTTTACCCCGAACACACACGCTAATGCCTCTTTCTCAATCATGCTGTCGGCCCTCTCGGCCTTAGACAAGCTCCTGGAGGCATAGGCGACAGGTTGCAACTTCCCCACAACGTTAGCTTGTTGTAATACATACCCGACTCTGTACGACGATGCATCACATGCTAACACAAGTCTTTTACACGGGTTATACACTACAAGCAGTTTGTTGGAGCATAAAATGTTTCTGGCTTTCTCAAAAGCAATTACTTGGTTTTATTCCCCATACCCAGTTCTCACCTTTACACAATAACACATATAGGGGCTCTAAGAGGGTGCTTAACCCCGGTAGGAAGTTACCAAAATAGTTGAGGAGTCCCAGGAACGACAGCAGCTCCGTGACGTTCTGTGACCTGGGCGCATTCCTGATAGCCTCTGTCTTGGCGTCTGTTGGCCGAATGCCATCCGCCGTGATCTTTCTCCCCAAAAACTCCACTTCTGTTGCCATGAAGCGCATTTCGACCTCTTCAGCCACAGCCCTACGCGATCCAGTCGCTGGAGAACCTCCTCCAGATTTTGTAGGTGCTCGACGGTGTCCCAATCCGTGATCAATATGTCGTCCTGAAAAACCATCGTGTGCGGTACCGACTTGAGTAGGCTCTCCATGTTTCTCTGGAAGATCGCTGCAGCCGACCGAATTCCAAACGGGCATCTGTTGTAGATGAACAGTCCCTTGTGCGTGTTGATGCAGGTGAGGCCCTTCGAAGACTCCTCCAGCTCCTGCGTCATGTAGGCCGAAGTCAGGTTGAGCTTGGTGAACGTCTTTCCTCCTGCCAGCGTCGCAAATAGGTCGTCTGCCTTAGGTAGCGGATATTGGTCCTGTAGCGAGAAACGATTAATAGTTACTTTATAATCGCCGCAAATCCTGACTGTGCCATCACTTTTGAGTACTGGAACAATCGGGCTGGCCCACTCGCTGAATTCCACTGGGGAGATGATGCCCTCGTGTTGCAGCCTGTCCAGCTCGATTTCCACTCTCTCCCTCATCATGTGAGGTACCGCTCGCGCCTTGTGGTGAATGGGTCGTGCCTCTGGGACCACGTGTATCCGCACCTTTGCCCCGGAAAAGTTTCCAATCTCTGGCTCAAAAAGGGAAGGAAATTTGTTAAGAACCTGGTTACATGAGGCCTCATCGACATGTGATAGCGCTCGGATGTCATCCCAGTTCCAGCGGATTTTGCCCAGCCAGCTCCTTCCAAGCAGTGTGGGGCCATCGCCCGGGACAATCCAGATGTGTATCACTTTCAGCAACGTTACCGGGTGTTTACAGTCACAGGTTGGCAATCGATCTTGCACTTGACGATTCCATTTAAAGGGCTCAATTTTCCCCAAGCCCTGCTTTCTGGCGTATTGCCAGAGTTGTGCCGCTTATTTAGGCTAATAAATGCGCGAGAAAAACTTGTCCGGAGTTTCCCCGAAGTTTGTGCTGTGATCTAGAGCTGCGCAGAATGACCAGTCGCCTTGGAGCGGGGTGGAGCCTGCAGTCTGCGCTGGAAAAAGGAGCTGAGCCTTCTGTGCATGCGCGGGGAAAAAAAAATGACGTTCTTGACGTCGCTGAAATACCCGCCCATGCGCAGTAGTGACCTCTCTCTCCCTCCCCCATCCCCCCCCCCCCCCCGGGCACCAAGCTGTCTGCGACCCTCTCGGGTCCCCGAGTGAGGCGCCTTCCTGGTCTGCTGTGGTGAGTACTTTCCTGGTCCGTTGTGGCCCCCCCAAGTGCGTGCCGGTTAGTTTGCTCGCTCCCTCCCTCCCTCCCCCGCCGAGCCTCTCCGGTCCCGAGTGAGTGCCCATCCAGATCCGCTCCGCTTCCCGACTCTAGCCCAGGCCGAATGGCCTCCGATTTGCTTACCTGCGCCGATTTATTTAACTCTCCGCGAGGGTTTTCTCGAGAGGCCACATACACTGGCCTAAACGTAGAAATGGAGTAACTATTAGCTGGCCAAAGTTCCCTAAATGGCCAGAATTGGCATAGGTGGCTGGTTACGCCCCCTTTTGAGGAAAAAAAAACTTACCTAAAAAAAGTAACTAAATGAGTTACGCTGGTGCAAATTGATTGGGGAAACTGGGACAGAAGTTAGGCCAGAAAAAGCGGCCTGCTCCAAAAAAAAAACTGTGCAAATACTGGGGAAAATTGAGCCCAAAGTCTTGAAGCTCCCTAGCCATTGACTTCTGTTTGAAAATTCTGTACATGCAGTTTCCCTCCCAGATCTTTGGCCTGTGACCGCAATACATCACGGACGATAAAATGATGGGCATTTACATTACTAAACCACGCCGAGTGAACTTTCTCTAACTCTTCCTCTCGTGGTCAACAATCTCATGTTCCTTTGGCATTGGTGGTGATCAGGCACTTTGGAATCCCTTGGATAATACCGTATATGAAACCAGTGGCCTGCCGATCTTTGATCCAGATGTCTCTACTACGAAAGCAGACAGGTTATTGAAAGGGTTTTCTGTTTCTCCTGACAGACTTCCATCTCCAATTGCAGTGTAATCTACACTCAATGTTGTTCCACTGCGGGGCCAAATATCTTGAATTACAAGAAGCTTTGTTGATTTATCATTTTGGAGTGTTGGAATGGATTTTGATGTGTCTGGGCAATTGCATTCTAACTTCCCGAATCAGTAGTCTGATAAACAATGATTGGAGATACAAAAAAAAGTTCTGGATTAGACAAACATCTTCTGTTTTTGACTGGTCATTAAAATTATATCACTAACGATCTTTCTAAAAGAAATCATGGCACTCTTTACTCCCTTGTGGCATGACCGTAGTAATTCCAATAACAACTTGCATTTCTCTAGTGCTGCTCACATGCGGGAAGATGTCTAAAAGTAATTTGTATTAAGGAGTCACTGAGCAGGAGGGGTAAAAAGAAAGCGGAGAGAGTTAGGATAGCAGCCTAAAGGCGCAGTGGAAGAGATGGGTTTTGAGAAGGTTTTTTTTAAGCAGGAAGGGAGATGGCACGGTGAAGGGAGTGATGCGGGATAGTAATGTAGGGGCTGAATATCCGAGGCTGTTTTCCCAATCGTCTGCCATTACTTTGTAGGAGGAGTAGCGAAAACCACAGGAAATCATAAACAGGATTTTGTGGCACTGAAGGCAGGAACTCCATAAGACAGTGGTGCAGGCTAATGGAGGGAGACGGTACAGGCCATCAGTCATACCTGCACCACCCAAAGAACTGCTTCCCAGTACCAGAAGAGGTTCAGTTAATTTATCAGAAGTCTATGCAATCTTTCCGATACACATCCTCTAGCACTCAGGCAACCTTCACTCACCAACTTAACTTTCATATGCATTCTGTCTCAGCATCTGGGTGTCAGGGGAACTTTTTTCTGCAAAGGGCATCTTCTGCAAATACTCAAACACCTTTAGTCAAAACTGCTTTGGGTAAATCACATTGCCTTCCACAAACTAGTCTTCAAGGACACTTGACTTAAAGGGACAACGCACCTCCATATCTCGTCATCATGGCATGCATGCACTCAAATGGTTGAAAATGTCTAGACCACTCATTTGCCCTTAACGTTTGCCCTTTTCACCTTTTCAAAGACTGAAATAAATACATCCAGGAAAGAAAAGCAGTATTGAAAACCCTGAGTGCATGCAAAGAGTAGATGCTGCACATCATTGGCAGACAGACGGGATAACTTGTGGGAGAGGACGTGGCAAGGTGGCAAGAGAGGTTGGTAAAAGCTAGGAAATCCTCATCATGGGTAGTCTCAGCCTTATGTGCCTTCTTAAAGTATTACAATGCTCTTACACTCAGCAGCTATTCCTCAAGCGGCAACGTGGGAATGTCACTGTGTGTGCAGCTAAACAGGGCACTTCCACTGGAGAATTAGCTGCCAGAACTACAGGCTCAACTGTTGCCACTTTCTCACCAACACATCTTACTTGCACAAGCACCGACACAGAGACACAGACACCCATTTGGGGGGAAAGTAACTCATGAGTCACAATGGCTGACATAGGGTGCAGCTGCTACCACCAATTATATAGCGGTGATAATTACTTGGGGCAGGTTTGGGGTGGAAGTTGGAGGAAATGGCTCAAAGAGGTTAGACACAGACACGCGCACCCACCATCCACCCCCTGGACTCCATTTTCACAAGGCGGATCGACTTCTGCTAGGCCTTCAAAGGGAATGGGGTTTTATTGGGGAAATAATTTTGTTGCAGGTTTTTTGCAGCAGTCTTGAGGAGGTAGGCTATAAAAAAAAAACGCATTTGACTTCATTGACTGCTCCAATCCCCCCCCCCAAATGGGTGGTAAATTGGAGTAAAATCCCTAACCCTAGTTCTGTCATCAGATAGCTACTAAATGGAGGCCAGATGCTTCCCCAGAGCAGAGAGAAGTGTCAGCAGCTTTCCGTATTTGATTGAAGAATAGAATTCACAGACCTATGACAGCAGGATGCCTCTCTCAGGCTAACAGCCAATGGAATCCTAAAGAGAGCACACATAAACTCAAAGTAGTAATAAAAAACAAAGAGGGAAGGATGCTACGGAAGGAGTTCATCATATCAACCAGGGCTGGAATAGTAGTTTGTTCCCAGAAGGAAAAGGAGAGACCCAGGGGCCGATTTTCAGCCAAGCCTCCCCTGGTTGAAGTGCTACCCAAAGTGCTGCAGAGGTACCGGGCGGTACTTTGGGCGGGACATTCATGAAAAAGGTCCCTCGAAGGTTGGCAGGCGGCAAAATGGAAGGCGTACACCACCAATCTGGGCGGCAGCGGGGCGGGTGGTCGCATTCTCGGCGGCAGAGGGGCTTGCCACCCAAGTGCAGCCGAGGATGGAGTCGAGCCCACACAGGGTCGAAGACCTGAAAATAAAAATCACAAATAAAAAAAATACAAAAACTAGCCGAGGACCTTCAGGGTACCCCGTCGCTGCTGAAAATGTATTATTTTTTTTTTAAAATGGTCACTTACCTTTTTTTTCCGGGATCTTCAGATGTACCATCGGGGACAAACCCGCCTCCAGCCAGCGGCCCACCCCCCCCCCCCCCCTCCCCTGTTCGGCCGCCGACTCCCGCCCGCAGGAATCTGGGAGCTCGGCGGGCGGGAGCTCAGTTGCGCCACTCGGCCGTCCGCTGATGTCAGCGGGCGGTTCCCGGCGCCCGCTCCCGCCTGCCTCCAAAGTGGCACTGGGCGGGTCTGTCGGTGGGAGTGGGTGGCCGTCGGCGGCAGCGGGTGGTGGGCTGCTGAAAATCGGCCCCCCAATCTACCATCAATCATAGAATCACAGACATTTACAGCACGGAAGGAGGCCATTTCGGCCCATCGTGTCCGCGACGGCCAACCAAGAGCTATCCAGCCTAATCCTACTTTCCAGCTCTTTGTCCATAGTCCTGTCGGTTATGGCACTTTAAGTGCACATCCAAGTATCTTTTAAATTTAGTAAGAGTTTCTACCTCTACCACCCTTTCAGGCAGTGAGTTCCAGACCTTCACCACCGTCTGGGTGAAGAAATTTCCCCATATGTCTCCTCTAAACCTCCCCCCAATTATGCCCCCTGGAAGGACCCAATTAAATCTATGCCCCCTGGTTGTTGACCTCTCTGCCAAGGGAAACAGGTCCTTCCTATCCACTCTATCCAGGCCCCTCATAATTTCATACCCCTCAATCAGGTCTCCCCTCAAGCCTCCTCTGTTCCAAAGAAAACAGACCCAGCATCTCCAATCTTTCCTCATAGCCAAAATTCTCCAATCCAGGCAACATTCTTGTAAATCTCCTCTGCACCTTTTCCAGTGCAATCACATCTTTGGTGACCAAAACTACACACAGTACTCCAGCTGCGGTCTAACCAGTGTTTTACATAGTTCAAGCATAACCTCCTTAGTCTTGTATTCCATGCCTTGACTTATAAAGGCAAGTATTCCATGTGCCTTCTTAACCACCTTATCTACCTGGCCTGCTATCTTCAGAGATCTGCAGAACTGCACTCCAAGATCCCTTTGTTCCTCTACACTTTTCAGTGTTGTACCATTTAATGTGTATTCCCTTGCCTTGTTAGCCCTCCCAAATGCATTACCTCACACTTATCCGGATTGAATTCCATTTGCCACTGTTCGGCCCACCTGACCAGTACCAGTTAATATCTTCCTGCAGTACACAGCTTTCTTCTTCATTATCAACCACACAGCCTATTTTAGTGTCATCTGCAAACTTCTTAATCATGCCCCCAACATTAAGTCCAAGTTATTGACCACAAAAAGCAAGGGACCTAGTACCGAGCCCTGCGGAACCCTACTGGAAATAGCCTTCCAGTCACAAAAACACCCAGCAACCATTACCCTTTGCTTCCTGCCTCCGAGCCAATTTTGGATCCAACTTGCCACTTTGCCCTGGATCCCATGGGCTATTACTTTCGTGACCAGTCTGCCATGTGGGACCTTTGCTTTGCTAAAATCCATATACACCACATCATACGCACTGCCCTCATTGACCCTCCTGGTTAGCTTCTCGAAAAATTCAATCAAGTTAGTCAGACTCGACCTTCCCTTGACAAATCCATGCTGACTGTCCTTGATTAAACCATGTCTTTCCAAATGAAGGTGTATCCTATCCCTCAGTATTTCTTTCCAATAATTCTCCTTTTTTAAACAAAGGTACAACATTAGCAGTATCCAGTCCTCTGGCACAGCACCTGTAGCCAGAGAGGATTGGAAAATGATGGTAAGAGCCTCTGCTATTTCCTCTTTTGCTTCTTTTAACAGCCTGGGATACATTTCATCCAGGCCGGGGGATTGATCCACTTTCAAAGCTGCTAAGCCCCTTAATATTTCCTCTCTCACTAGGTTTATCTCATCGAATATTTCACACTCCTCCTCCCTCATTGCAAAGTCTGCATCGCCCCTCTCTTTTGTGGATCCTACCCACGTCTTCCACCGCCACACACAGATTTCCTTTATGGTTTCCAATCGGCCCCACTCTTTCTCTAGTTATCCTCTTGCTCTTAATTTATTTATAAAACATCTTTAGGTATTCCCTGATCTTACTTGCCAACATTCTTTCATATTCTCTCTTTGTTTTCCTGATATCTGTTTTAATTGCACTCCTGCACTTCTTATACTCCCCTAGACTTTCTGCAGTGTTGAGTTCCCGGTATCCGTCATAAGCTTCCCTTTTTTTCTTTATCTTACCCTTACATTCGTTATAATCTACCAAAATTCTCTGGACTCTAGAGAGGTACCAGCCGATTGGAAAGCAGCTAATGTAACGCCTCTGTTTAAAAAAAGAGGGCAGACAAAAGGCAGGTAACTATAGGCCGGTTAGTTTAACATCTGTAGTGGGGAAAATGCTTGAAGAATCATTAAGGAAGAAATAGCGGGACAGCTAGATAGGAATAGTGCAATCAAGCAGACACAACATGGATTCATGAAGGGAAAATCATGTTTAACTAATTTACTGGAATTGTTTGAGGATATAAAGAGCATGGTGGATAGAGGTGTACCGATGGATGTGGTGTATTTAGATTTCCAAAAGGCATTCGATAAGGTGCCACACAAAAGGTTACTGCAGAAGATAAAGGTACGCGGAGTCAGAGGAAATGTATTAGCATGGATAGAGAATTGGCTGGCTAACGGAAAGCACAGAGTCAGGATAAATGGGTCCTTTTCGGGTTGGAAATCGGTGGTTAGTGGTGTGCCACAGGGATCAGTGCTGGGACCACAACTGTTTACAATATACATAGATGACCTGGAAGAGGGGACAGAGTGTAGTGTAACAAAATTTGCAGATGACACAAAGATTAGTGGGAAAGCGGGTTGTGTAGAGGACACAGAGAGGCTGCAAAGAGATTTAGATAGGTTAAGCGGATGGACTAAGGTTTGGCAGATGGAATACAATGTCGGAAAATGTGAGGTCATCCACCTTGGAAAAAAACAATAAAAGGGAATATTATTTGAATGGGGAGAAATTACAACATGCTGTGGTGCAGAGGGACCTGGGGGTCCTTGTACAAGAATCCCAAAAAGTTAGTTTGCAGGTGCAGCAGGTAATCAAGAAGGCGAATGGAATGTTGGCCTTCATTGCGAGAGGAATGGAGCACAAAAGCAGGGAGGTCCTGCTGCAACTGTACAGAGTATTGGTGAGGCCGCACCTGGAGTACTGCGTGCAGTTTTGGTCACCTTACTTAAGGAAGGATATACTAGCCTTGGAGGTGGTACAGAGACAATTCACTAGGCTGATTCCGGAGAGGAGGGGGTTACCTTATGATGATAGATTGAGTAGACTGGGTCTTTACTCGTTGGAGTTCAGAAGGATGAGGGGTGATCTTATAGAAACATTTAAAATAATGCAAGGGATAGACAAGATAAAGGCAGAGAGGTTGTTTCCACTGGTCGGGGAGACTAGAACTAGGGGGCACAGCCTCAAAATATGGGGGAGACAATTTAAAACCGAGTTGAGAAGAAATTTCCTCTCCCAGAGGGTTGTGAATCTGTGGAATTCTCTACCCAAGGAAGCAGTTGAGGCTAGCTCATTGAATGTATTCAAATCACAGATAGATAGATTTTTAACCAATAAGGGAATTAAGGGTTACGGGGAGCGGGCGGGTAAGTTGAGCTGAGTCCACGGCCAGATCAGCCATGATCTTATTGAATGGTGGAGCAGGCTCGAGGGGCTAGATGGCCTACTCCTGTTCCTAATTCTTAAGTTCTTATGTTCTTATTAACACCTATTCAAGAAAAACACTTACAGCTGACTGACAGTTAACTGCCACTGGCAGACAACTTCTGTTAACTACAGTTTAAAGTTCTCGGTTTAAATCAAAATGTTAAACTAGATTTCACTATGTACAGCTTCTTCTTGCCCAATACTTAACAGAAATTCCCACTCTTTCCAAATTCCCAAATAAATCACTCGATATAAGACCGCTCTGTGCAGACCACTCTGTACAACCCAGTCCCCAATCAGAACACCTTTCAATGTGTAGGTTGGACATTCTTTTAAAACCTTGTACTTGTTGTCATTCTTAGGCAGCATTGAACGTTTACCCAGAAATATTTTTATGAGAACATGACAATATTATAACAAATAAAAAGAGAGATTCTGCTGATTGTTCTGACAAAATTGACATTTAAGATCACCTTTCAGCAGTATTTAATATAGAATGTAGTGTGAAGTATAAGAGTAGAAGAGAAAATGATGGTCTAGCAAAGGGAAAACTCTGCTAATTAGAACATATTGGCAGATGAGTTTTTAAAAGTTAAATCTCTCAATGTATTTTAATCACAACTTGAAATGACAACAAAAATGTAAGGAGTCACATTAATTATGCCTGCCCCGATTAAGTGGGGAAATATGACAGGATAGTAACAACTCTTGTATTACTCCTGTTTTTGAGGAGCAACTGAGGCAGATATTAGAAGTACCCAGTAAGGCTTTTGGCACAGGAGGTAGACAGACTTTTAACATTGGCATAATGGCTTAACACTATTACATATTACCACTGAATATCTTTTCAGATCAAATAAGGCCCATCTCTCAAAGTACACAAATACCATTAATTGTCTTCCTCTATGGATACCATCTGTTTGCATGAGTGATCACAGTATGGTTGAATTTATAATACAGATTGAGGGTGAGGAAGTAGTGTCTCAAACGAGCGTACTATGCTTAAACAAAGGGGACTACAGTGGGATGAGGGCAGAGTTGGCTAAAGTAGACTGGGAACACAGACTAAACGGTGGCACAATTGAGGAACAGTGGAGGACTTTTAAGGAGCTCTTTCATAGTGCTCAACAAAAATATATTCCAGTGAAAAAGAAGAGCGGTAAGAGAAGGGATAACCAGCCGTGGATAACCAAGGAAATAAAGGAGAGTATCAAATTAAAAACCAATGCGTATAAGGTGGCCAAGGTTAGTGGAAAACTAGAAGATTGGGAAAATTTTAAACGACAGCAAAGAATGACTAAGAAAGCAATAAAGAAAGGAAAGATAGATTACGAAAGTAAACTTGCGCAAAACATAAAAACAGATAGTAAAAGCTTTTACCGATATATAAAACGGAAAAGAGTGACTAAAGTAAATGTTGGTCCCTTAGAAGATGAGAAGGGGGATTTAATAATGGGAAATGTGGAAATGGCTGAAACCTTAAACAATTATTTTGCTTCGGTCTTCACAGTGGAAGACACAAAAACCATGCCAAAAATTGCTGGTCACGGGAATGTGGGAAGGGAGGACCTTGAGATAATCACTATCACTAGGGGGTTGTGCTGAACAGGCTAATGGGACTCAAGGTAGACAAGTCCCCTAGTCCTGATGAAATGCATCCCAGGGTATTAAAAGAGATGGCGGAAGTTATAGCAGATGCATTCGTTATAATCTACCAAAATTCTCTGGACTCTGGGGAGGTACCAGCGGATTGGAAAGCAGCTAATGTAACGCCTCTGTTTAAATAAAGGGTGCAGACAAAAGGCAGGTAACTACAGGCCGGTTAGTTTAACATCTGTAGTGGGGAAAATGCTTGAAGCTATCATTAAGGAAGAAATAGCGGGACATCTCGATAGCAATAGTGCAATCAAGCAGACACAACATGGATTCGTGAAGGGGAAATCATGTTTAACTAACTTACTGGATTTCTTTGAGGATATAAAGAGCATGGTGGATAGAGGTGTACCGATGGATGTGGTGTATTTAGATTTCCAAAAGGCATTCGATAAGGCGCCACACAAAAGGTTACTGCAGAAGATAAAGGTACGCGGAGTCAGAGGAAATGTATTAGCATGGATAGAGAATTGGCTGGCTAACGGAAAGCAGAGAGTCGGGATAAATGGGTCCTTTTCGGGTTGGAAATCGGTGGTTAGTGGTGTGCCACAGGGATCGGTGCTGGGACCACAACTGTTTACAATATACATAGATGACCTGGAAGAGGGGACAGAGTGTAGTGTAACAAAATTTGCAGATGACACAAAGATTAGTGGGAAAGCGGGTTGTGTAGAGGATACAGAGAGGCTGCAAAGAGATTTAGATAGGTTAAGCGGATGGACTAAGGTTTGGCAGATGGAATACAATGTCGGAAAATGTGAGGTCATCCACCTTGGAAAAAAAACAGTAAAAGGGAATATTATTTGAATGGGGAGAAATTACAACATGCTGCGGTGCAGAGGGACCTGGGGGTCCTTGTGCATGAAACTCTTTTAGAGTCTACCTGCGAAAACATAAACATTAAACTGTGCCACCCGACCTGGGTGACACTCCAGACATTTACAAGGCCCATTTTTTTTTCCCCCCTTTTTTGTGTTTTTTTTTGTTTTTTCTTTTTTTTTTTTGTTTTTTTTTTTGGGCACTAAAATCACAATTTTTCCCCAGTGCCCCCTATAAAAGGGAAGGGGACACTAAAAGCACCGGCAATTAAAACAAATTAACTTTAAAACGTAAAATCAAATTAAAATTTGGTTGCCGGGCGTGATGATGCACTCCAGTCCCTCCGGTGCCCACCTCTCGCGGAAGGCCGCGAGCGTACCGGTGGACACCGCGTGCTCCATCTCCAAGGACACCCTGGACCGGATGTAAGAGCGGAAGAGAGGCAGGCAGTCAGGTTGAACGACCCCCTCGACCGCCCGCTGCCTGGACCGGCTGATGGCACCCTTGGCCGTGCCCAGGAGCAGTCCTACGAGGAGGCCCTCGGACCTACCCGCTCCCCTCCGCACAGGGTGCCCAAAGATCAGGAGAGTGGGACTGAAGTGCAGCCAGAATTTCAGGAGCAGCCCCTTCAAATAATGGAACAGGGGCTGCAACCTCGTGCACTCTATAAAAACATGGAACACGGACTCCTCCAGACCGCAGAAATTGCAGGCGGCCTGGGAGTCCGTGAACCGGCTTAAAAATTTGTTGCACGGCACTGCTCCGTGCACCACCCTCCAGGCCAAGTCCCCGATGAATAGTGGGAGGACCCCTGCGTAGAGTGCCCTCCATCGGGGACCCCCGCCTCCTCCGGACGGCAAGATGGTGCGCCATGGCGTGTCCGGACGGCCGGCGAGGATGGCAAAGTTGAGGGTGTGCAGGAGCAGCCCGTACAGGAAACCCCTCCGCGCGGAACTGAAAGGCACGGAGGGGATTTCCCCGAGGCGGCTCAAGTTGTGAGGCGCCGGCCCCCGAGGGAGGTTCCGGGGCTTGGCGCCGATGAGGAATTCCGTCCGGACGGGGGTCAGTTCGGACGGGATCTCCCCACGTGCTTGAGCCTCCTCGATACACCTAACGGAGTCAGGGCCCAGAGCTGTTTTTAGCGACTCGATGGCATCGGCCGCGCGGCGGACGTTGGCAGAATTTAGGCGCCGCGCCAGCGTGACTGGCGCCATCCAGCCCGCTCCTCCGCCATCGAGCAGGTCCCTGACCCTGGTCACCTCACCAGCCACAGCCCTCTCTTCCGACCGCCACATGAAGCCTCGGCCGTGGAGGTACGGATTCCCGAGCAGCGGCTCCTGCAGGACGGCCGCCACTCCAGCCGGCGGAGAGCTGCGCTTGGTGGAGACTTTGTTCCAGACCCTGATGAGTTCCCTGTAAAAGACAGGCAGCTCCCGGAGGGCGGTCCTGGCACCCCCCAAGTTCACAAACAGGAGCTGCGTGTCATAATTGAGGTCGAGCTGCTGGCGGAAGAAATACCTCGCCAGAGCACACCACCTGGGAGGGGGCTCGACGTAAAGGTATCTCTGCAGGGTCTGAAGACGGAAAGTCGCGAGCTGGGCGCTGACGCACACCAACGACTGACCGCCCTCCTCAAGCGGGAGACTCAAGACCGCGACAGAGACCCAGTGCTTCCTGTTGTTCCAGAAGAAGTCCACCAGCTTCTTCTGTATCTTGGCGACAAACGCAGGGGGAGGGGTCAAAGTGACCAGCCGGTACCACAGCATTGCGGCCACCAGCTGGTTTATGACTAGCGCTCGACCCCTGTAGGACAGCACTCGGAGCAGTCCTGTCCAGCGCCCTAGGCGAGCGGCGACCTTGGCCTCCAGCTCCTGCCAGTTCGCCGGCCAGGCTTCCTCGTCGGGGCTAAGGTAGACTCCCAGATAGAGGAGATGGGTCGTGCTCCAGGCAAAAGGCCTGAGCTCCTCCGGCAGGGAGTCCACCCGCCACTGACCCACCAGGAGTCCGGAACATTTCTCCCAGTTGATCCTGGCGGAGGACGCGGCCGAGTAAATCTCCTGGCACTCACGCATCCTCCGCAGGTCAGCGGGATCCTCTACCGCGAGGAGCACGTCATCGGCGTAAGCCGAGAGGACGACCTCCACGCCCGGCCCTTGCAGAGCCAGTCCCGTCAACCTCGTCCGCAAGAGGCGCAGGAAAGGCTCCACGCAAACGGCGTATAACTGGCCGGACATGGGGCATCCCTGGCGCACCCCTCTCCTAAAGCGAAGGGGCGCCGTCAAGGACCCGTTAACCTTAATCAGACACTCCGCGGCGGCGTACAAAAGTCGGATCCGGGCGACGAAATGCGTCCCGAACCCGAAAGCGCGCAGAGTTCCGAGCAGATAGTCGTGATCCACCCTGTCGAACGCCTTCTCTTGGTCGAGGGATAGGAAGGCGACCGACAGACCAGCCTCCTGGGAACAATGGATGAGGTCCCGGACCAGATGGATGTTATCGTGGATTGTCCGGCCCGGGACCGTGTATGACTGGTCGGGGTGGATCATGTGGTCCAGCACGGCACCAAGGCGAGCAGACATCGCCCTGGCGAAGATTTTGTAGTCCGTGCTGAGGAGGGAGACCGGGCGCCAGTTCTTAAGGAGGCGGAGATCGCCCTTCTTAGGCAGCAGGACGATGACTGCCCTGCGCCAAGAGAGGGGCATCTCCCCGGTCGCCAGACTTTCCCCCAGGACCCGCGCGTAGTCGCTCCCCAGGACGTCCCAGAACGCCCTGTGGAACTCCACGGTCAGCCCGTCCAGCCCCGGGGATTTTCCCCTCGAGAGCCGGGCGAGGGCACCGGTCAGCTCCGCCAGGCTTAGCGGAGCTTCCAGATTTTCGGCGCCCTCCGGGCTGACCTTCGGCAGGTCCTCCCACAAAACTCTACGCGCTTCCTCGCTGGACGGATCCGGAGAGAACAGAGCCCCGTAATATTCACGGACCCTGTTGTTGACGCCCTCCGGATCCGAGACGAGAGAGCCGTCGTCGGCCAGCAGCGTCAAGAGCTGCTTACGGACACTCTGCCTTTTTTCCAGCGAGTAGAAGAAGGGGGAGCCGCGGTCCAGATCCCGCAGGAACCGGATCCGCGACCTCACGAACGCGCCTCGGGACCCGACGAGCTGCAGGTCCTTCAGCGCGGCCTTCTTCGCTTCGTACACCGTCCGCAGGGCCGGGTCCTGGACGACTTGACCGAGACGGGCTTCCAGGTCGAGCACCTCTTTTTCTAGGCGCCCGACTCTGGCCGCCCGCCTCTTGGTCGACCCCCTCGCGTACTCTTGACAGAAGACGCGGACGTGAGCCTTGCCCACGTCCAACCATAGCCTCAAGGAGGGGAAGCCCCCCTGCTTCCTTCTCCAGTCGGACCAGAATCGACGGAACGAGTCCTGGAACCGCACGTCCTCCAGCAGCCGGTTGTTAAAGTGCCAGTACGCGGACCCCGTCCTCGCGCGGAGCGAAGCGAGCTCCGCCCACACCAGGTGGTGGTCCGAACACGGCACCGGCCGCATGGAGGCCGCCGGGACGCAGGAAACGTACGCCCGAGACACGTAAAGGCGGTCGACTCTAGACCATCCAACTCCAGGCCTCACCCAAGTAAAGGCGCTGGAGTCGGGGTGGAGATTTCGCCAGACGTCCACCAAGTCGAAGGACCCGACCAGGTCCCTCAACTTCTCCATCGCCGTCATGCACTGCGGGGCACCGGAGCGGTCCCTCGCCTCGAGGGTGCAGTTAAAATCCCCCCCGAGGACAATGCAGTCGCCGACGTCGACGGAGCCAAGAAGAGCGGACACCTCTTCAAAGAAGCGCGTTTGCTGCGGGCCGGGATGAGGGGCGTACACGTTCACGAGATGGAGCGGCACGTCCCCCAGGCGAACCGTTACGTGCAGCAAGCGGCCTGGCACGGGCTCCTCGACCCCCAAGATCTCCGGCTGAAAATGCGGGCCCAGCAAGATGGCCACCCCACTAGAAATGGCGGTGAGGTGGCTCATGCGGACCTCTCCTTGCCATTCCAGGAGCCACGTGGCTTCGTCTCCCGGAACGGTGTGGGTTTCTTGCAGGAAGCACACCGCATATTTCCCCTCCCGCAGGAGCGAAAAATTGTCAAATCTACGGCGTGCCCCTCTGCCGCCGTTGATGTTGAGGCTGGCTATGGTTATCTTCATGGCAAAAGCATAGTGCAACCTCTACCTTAACCTATTGTGGGGGAGGGAGCGGAGTCTTTTGTTGAACTCCGCTCCCTCCGCAGCCCAGCGAGGAGTCCCTCGAGCTCGCGCAGCTCAAGGTGCTGCTCCTTTGTCAAGGGCCCGCCCGCGGCCAAGGTTTTAACGGCGGCGCGGACAGACCCCTTGATCAGCTCCGGCTCGGACCATTTTTCCAGGGCCAGTCGGGCTTGGTCGCGGCGACCCCGGCTCTGGGCCAAAAAGTCCCGGAGTTCCTTTGCAGGAACGAGGAGGGCCTCAGCGGCGGCCGCGAGCAGATCCACCGCCTCACTGGCGGTGGTCTCTAGGTCTTCACCCGCGTCCCCCACCGAGTCCCCGTCCTCCTCCGGGAGGTGGCCGCCAGCAGCCGGCCCATCGACCGCACAAGGTACGGCAAATGAACCGGCCGCTCCAACCGGCCCTGGCACTGCCCCGATCCCACCCCCAGGATCGTCGGCAGAGGAGTCCCCACTGGGCTCTTTTAAAAATGGTGCTGGGTCGGGAAATGACAGCGGAAGGGGTTCCCCCTCCGCCCCAGGAACCGGAGAACAAGGAGAGACCCGGCCATAGGAAATCCCCAGGCCCCCCAAGTGCTCCAGCTCCAAAGTAAGGGGCGAGGGTGGGTGTTCCTCCCCCTCCCCGCTGCCACCCCCCGGCCCAGCATCTACAGTTTCATTAAAAACAGTAAATTGTGTTTCTGCCGGGTCGAGCGTCTCCCGGGGGAAGTTGGGTATTGGCTGGGCGGGCTCAGGTTCGGCCTTTTCGGCCTCGCCCGCCTCAGTCCCCGGGACGCCCGGCCCGGCGGCTACGCATTCCTCCGCGGTCCCCACGCCCCCCACGACAGGCAGATCTTCCACTCCATCCCCAGGAGGCAGCGGCTGGGCAGCCTCGACTACCTCACCCTCCCCGGGGACAGACTCTTCGCGCCTGCAGCGCAATTTGGGAGCGCTGGTGGGGGACGCGGGACACGCGGCGGGCACCGACTCCTCCGCGGAGGGATGTTGTTCCCCCTCCGCGTCATTGGGACGGTGCCTCTTTTTGTTCCTGGGGGCGCGCGGAGTCAGGGAGACCTCCATGTCTGCCGAGGCCTCCCGCTCCGCCCCCCCCTTTTCCTTTTCTTGCCCGCGCCCGGGCCCCTCTGTGGTGTTGTTCAAGGGCTCGGGCACGGGCTCGGGGCACCCCGCGCTCGCCGGTGACGGGGTTGGGCTGAGCGCGGTGGTCAAATTATCCGGCGCACTGAGGGGACCCGCCTCTTGATGTTTTGTCTTCTTCCGCGCCTTCTTTCCGGTCGGACGCTCTCCCTCCCCCCCGCCGGAGGCCCTGAAAACAAAGGCCTCCGACGATGCCCGCGCACCCATGGCTCCCGGCACGCGGACGCAACTAGGGGGAGGGGTGGCGGCGGCGCCAGCCTTGGCCGCCTTCGGTGGTTTGGTGGCCTTGGAGGCGGGGCAGTTCTTGCGAACGTGCCCCACCTCCCTGCAGGCATGGCACCGCACGCCGTCCGACGTCCAGAAGACGCGGTAGGCAGTCCCCTCGTGCACCACATTAAAATTACCCTCCGTCGTGTCCTCCCGCGCCAGCCGGACAAAGAGCTGGCGGCGGAAGGAGAACACGTGGCGCAGGCTGTTCTCCCTGAGGCCGAGCGGTATGGGGTTGATCCCTGACCTTACCTCCCCCAGTTGGTGTAGGTGAGGGAGGAGGAGCTCAGCGGGAACAAAGGGCGGGACGTTTGAAATGATGACCCTCTGCGCGGTGGCCTCGAGAGGGTCCACCGGCAGGAACGTCCCGCCCACCGTGAGCCCCTTTTCAAGGGCCAGGGACACCGCCCGCTCCGACCCCAGGAAGAACACGGCCTTCCCAGACATCTTGGAGGCTGCGACAATGGCCGAGGGGCCGACTACCCCAGCCATCGCCCGCACGCACTCCTCAATGCTCATTGTGGGGTGAGTGTAGCTCTTGACCCCATGTTTCCTGGTTATAAATCTGAACGGTGGCAGGGCAGCGGGTGGCGCAGGAGGTGCCGTGGATGTGGACACCGCCTGCGCATACGTCCTTGCTGGCCCTGCCACCGGCGTGGATGGGGTCGCCATCACGGGGTCCCTTTAAGGGCTACACCCACCCCAAAGTCACAGGCCTTAATGGTCTTTTAATGGCCTCGTATATTAACTGAGCAGAGGAGCCCTTAACGAGGCACCTCTCCCCTCGTTGACAATTGGGGAGAGGCCTTGCTCCCTCTGCTCAGTTGTCTTAATTGGTTTTTTTTTTTTGCAAATTTGGAAGGAAGAGGCCTCAGAGAGAGAGGGGAGAAACAGAGTAGCAGAGAAAGAGAGAGGGGGGTGGGAAGGGGGGGGGGGGACTGCGAGGGCAGGTCTCCCCTCGCAGCTGTGGGTGGGTGCACTCCCCAGATGGCAAAAACACAAAAGTCCTTGGGGTGGTCTTCAGGTGGGGGGAGAAGATGTCTTCACCTGGGGTAGCTGGAGCCACCAGGCACTCCTAACGATCTTTAATTGGGTGAATAAGAAAAACAACAATCTTCAGCCTGGTAGCTCCAGCTATCCCAGGCTAGGCAAATGTGGGGGGGTGGGGGGGGTTCCAATTGTGGGGGGGGCCTAGTTGTAAGCAAGGCCCCCACACACACTGCCACACACACACACACCCCCCGCGATGTTCCGGCCCTCAGTGGTCTTCTTTCCTCCCCCCACCGATACAACAAAGTCTTTTTGGGGAAATGCACCCACACCCACCTGTAGAAATGGTAGAGTCTCCCTCCTTCCACACTGGATGGTTGTTGTGGTTTTTCCCCCTCTCTCCAACTCCTTGCAGAATGGTAAGGATGTTTAAATGTTTTCTGCTTTCTCCTCCTCTCCCTCTGGGTTAAAGTTGTGGTGAAGCCCCTTCCTTCCTTCTCCTCCTGGGCTGGTCTCAGGGCTCTCCAGGCAGGAGCTCAAGTTGCTAGCTGCTTCTCTCACTGCTCACAGCTCCAACTGAGCAGGACACGCCTCCACAGCTCCACAATTGGTCCTTGTGCATGAAACTCTTTTAGAGTCTACCTGCGAAAACATAAACATTAAACTGTGCCACCCGACCTGGGTGACACTCCAGACATTTACAAGGCCCATTTTTTTTTTTTTCCCCCTTTTTTGTGTTTTTTTTTTGTTTTTTCTTTCTTTTTTTTTTTTTTTGTTTTTTTTTGGGCACTAAAATCACAATTTTTCCCCAGTGCCCCCTATAAAAGGGAAGGGGACACTAAAAGCACCGGCAATTAAAACAAATTAACTTTAAAACGTAAAATCAAATTAAAATTTGGTTGCCGGGCGTGATGATGCACTCCAGTCCCTCCGGTGCCCACCTCTCGCGGAAGGCCGCGAGCGTACCGGTGGACACCGCGTGCTCCATCTCCAAGGACACCCTGGATCGGATGTAAGAGCGGAAGAGAGGCAGGCAGTCAGGTTGAACGACCCCCTCGACCGCCCGCTGCCTGGACCGGCTGATGGCACCCTTGGCCGTGCCCAGGAGCAGTCCTACGAGGAGGCCTTCGGACCTACCCGCTCCCCTCCGCACAGGGTGCCCAAAGATCAGGAGAGTGGGACTGAAGTGCAGCCAGAATTTCAGGAGCAGCCCCTTCAAATAATGGAACAGGGGCTGCAACCTTGTGCACTCAATAAAAACATGGAACACGGACTCCTCCAGACCGCAGAAATTGCAGGCGGCCTGGGAGTCCGTGAACCGGCTTAAAAATTTGTTGCACGGCACTGCTCCGTGCACCACCCTCCAGGCCAAGTCCCCGATGAATAGTGGGAGGACCCCTGCGTAGAGTGCCCTCCATCGGGGACCCCCGCCTCCTCCGGACGGCAAGATGGTGCGCCATGGCGTGTCCGGACGGCCGGCGAGGATGGCAAAGTTGAGGGTGTGCAGGAGCAGCCCGTACAGGAAGCCCCTCCGCGCGGAACTGAAAGGCACGGAGGGGATTTCCCCGAGGCGGCTCAAGTTGTGAGGCGCCGGCCCCCGAGGGAGGTTCCGGGGTTTGGCGCCGATGAGGAATTCCGTCCGGACGGGGGTCAGTTCGGACGGGATCTCCCCACGTGCTTGAGCCTCCTCGATACACCTAACGGAGTCAGGGCCCAGAGCTGTTTTTAGCGACTCGATGGCATCGGCCGCGCGGCGGACGTTGGCAGAATTTAGGCGCCGCGCCAGCGTGACTGGCGCCATCCAGCCCGCTCCTCCGCCATCGAGCAGGTCCCTGACCCTGGTCACCTCACCAGCCACAGCCCTCTCTTCCGACCGCCACATGAAGCCTCGGCCGTGGAGGTACGGATTCCCGAGCAGCGGCTCCTGCAGGACGGCCGCCACTCCAGCCGGCGGAGAGCTGCGCTTGGTGGAGACTTTGTTCCAGACCCTGATGAGTTCCCTGTAAAAGACAGGCAGCTCCCGGAGGGCGGTCCTGGCACCCCCCAAGTTCACAAACAGGAGCTGCGTGTCATAATTGAGGTCGAGCTGCTGGCGGAAGAAATACCTCGCCAGAGCACACCACCTAGGAGGGGGCTCGACGTAAAGGTATCTCTGCAGGGTCTGAAGACGGAAAGTCGCGAGCTGGGCGCTGACGCACACCAACGACTGACCGCCCTCCTCAAGCGGGAGACTCAAGACCGCGACAGAGACCCAGTGCTTCCTGTTGTTCCAGAAGAAGTCCACCAGCTTCTTCTGTATCTTGGCGACAAACGCAGGGGGAGGGGTCAAAGTGACCAGCCGGTACCACAGCATTGCGGCCACCAGCTGGTTTATGACTAGCGCTCGACCCCTGTAGGACAGCACTCGGAGCAGTCCTGTCCAGCGCCCTAGGCGAGCGGCGACCTTGGCCTCCAGCTCCTGCCAGTTCGCCGGCCAGGCTTCCTCGTCGGGGCTAAGGTAGACTCCCAGATAGAGGAGATGGGTCGTGCTCCAGGCAAAAGGCCTGAGCTCCTCCGGCAGGGAGTCCACCCGCCACTGACCCACCAGGAGTCCGGAACATTTCTCCCAGTTGATCCTGGCGGAGGACGCGGCCGAGTAAATCTCCTGGCACTCACGCATCCTCCGCAGGTCAGCGGGATCCTCTACCGCGAGGAGCACGTCATCGGCGTAAGCCGAGAGGACGACCTCCACGCCCGGCCCTTGCAGAGCCAGTCCCGTCAACCTCGTCCGCAAGAGGCGCAGGAAAGGCTCCACGCAAACGGCGTATAACTGGCCGGACATGGGGCATCCCTGGCGCACCCCTCTCCTAAAGCGAAGGGGCGCCGTCAAGGACCCGTTAACCTTAATCAGACACTCCGCGGCGGCGTACAAAAGTCGGATCCGGGCGACGAAATGCGTCCCGAACCCGAAAGCGCGCAGAGTTCCGAGCAGATAGTCGTGATCCACCCTGTCGAACGCCTTCTCTTGGTCGAGGGATAGGAAGGCGACCGACAGACCAGCCTCCTGGGAACAATGGATGAGGTCCCGGACCAGATGGATGTTATCGTGGATTGTCCGGCCCGGGACCGTGTATGACTGGTCGGGGTGGATCATGTGGTCCAGCACGGCACCAAGGCGAGCAGACATCGCCCTGGCGAAGATTTTGTAGTCCGTGCTGAGGAGGGAGACCGGGCGCCAGTTCTTAAGGAGGCGGAGATCGCCCTTCTTAGGCAGCAGGACGATGACTGCCCTGCGCCAAGAGAGGGGCATCTCCCCGGTCGCCAGACTTTCCCCCAGGACCCGCGCGTAGTCGCCCCCCAGGACGTCCCAGAACGCCCTGTGGAACTCCACGGTCAGCCCGTCCAGCCCCGGGGATTTTCCCCTTGAGAGCCGGGCGAGGGCACCGGTCAGCTCCGCCAGGCTTAGCGGAGCTTCCAGATTTTCGGCGCCCTCCGGGCCGACCCTCGGCAGGTCCTCCCACAAAACTCTACGCGCTTCCTCGCTGGACGGATCCGGAGAGAACAGAGCCCCGTAATATTCACGGACCCTGTTGTTGACGCCCTCCGGATCCGAGACGAGAGAGCCGTCGTCGGCCAGCAGCGTCAAGAGCTGCTTACGGACACTCTGCCTTTTTTCCAGCGAGTAGAAGAAGGGGGAGCCGCGGTCCAGATCCCGCAGGAACCGGATCCGCGACCTCACGAACGCGCCTCGGGACCCGACGAGCTGCAGGTCCTTCAGCGCGGCCTTCTTCGCTTCGTACACCGTCCGCAGGGCCGGGTCCTGGACGACTTGACCGAGACGGGCTTCCAGGTCGAGCACCTCTTTTTCTAGGCGCCCGACTCTGGCCGCCCGCCTCTTGGTCGACCCCCTCGCGTACTCTTGACAGAAGACGCGGACGTGAGCCTTGCCCACGTCCCACCATAGCCTCAAGGAGGGGAAGCCCCCCTGCTTCCTTCTCCAGTCGGACCAGAATCGACGGAACGAGTCCTGGAACCGCACGTCCTCCAGCAGCCGGTTGTTAAAGTGCCAGTACGCGGACCCCGCCCTCGCGCGGAGCGAAGCGAGCTCCGCCCACACCAGGTGGTGGTCCGAACACGGCACCGGCCGCATGGAGGCCGCCGGGACGCAGGAAACGTACGCCCGAGACACGTAAAGGCGGTCGACTCTAGACCATCCAACTCCAGGCCTCACCCAAGTAAAGGCGCTGGAGTCGGGGTGGAGATTTCGCCAGACGTCCACCAAGTCGAAGGACCCGACCAGGTCCCTCAACTTCTCCATCGCCGTCATGCACTGCGGGGCACCGGAGCGGTCCCTCGCCTCGAGGGTGCAGTTAAAATCCCCCCCGAGGACAATGCAGTCGCCGACGTCGACGGAGCCAAGAAGAGCGGACACCTCTTCAAAGAAGCGCGTCTGCTGCGGGCCGGGATGAGGGGCGTACACGTTCACGAGATGGAGCGGCACGTCCCCCAGGCGAACCGTTACGTGCAGCAAGCGGCCTGGCACGGGCTCCTCGACCCCCAAGATCTCCGGCTGAAAATGCGGGCCCAGCAAGATGGCCACCCCACTAGAAATGGCGGTGAGGTGGCTCATGCGGACCTCTCCTTGCCATTCCAGGAGCCACGTGGCTTCGTCTCCCGGAACGGTGTGGGTTTCTTGCAGGAAGCACACCGCATATTTCCCCTCCCGCAGGAGCGAAAAATTGTCAAATCTACGGCGTGCCCCTCTGCCGCCGTTGATGTTGAGGCTGGCTATGGTTATCTTCATGGCAAAAGCATAGTGCAACCTCTACCTTAACCTATTGTGGGGGAGGGAGCGGAGTCTTTTGTTGAACTCCGCTCCCTCCGCAGCCCAGCGAGGAGTCCCTCGAGCTCGCGCAGCTCAAGGTGCTGCTCCTTTGTCAAGGGCCCGCCCGCGGCCAAGGTTTTAACGGCAGCGCGGACGGACCCCTTGATCAGCTCCGGCTCGGACCATTTTTCCAGGGCCAGTCGGGCTTGGTCGCGGCGACCCCGGCTCTGGGCCAAAAAGTCCCGGAGTTCCTTTGCAGGAACGAGGAGGGCCTCAGCGGCGGCCGCGAGCAGATCCACCGCCTCCCTGGCGGTGGTCTCTAGGTCTTCACCCGCGTCCCCCACCGAGTCCCCGTCCTCCTCCGGGAGGTGGCCGCCAGCAGCCGGCCCATCGACCGCACAAGGTACGGCAAATGAACCGGCCGCTCCAACCGGCCCTGGCACTGCCCCGATCCCACCCCCAGGATCGTCGGCAGAGGAGTCCCCACTGGGCTCTTTTAAAAATGGTGCTGGGTCGGGAAATGACAGCGGAAGGGGTTCCCCCTCCGCCCCAGGAACCGGAGAACAAGGAGAGACCCGGCCATAGGAAATCCCCAGGCCCTCCAAGTGCTCCAGCTCCAAAGTAAGGGGCGAGGGTGGGTGTTCCTCCCCCTCCCCGCTGCCACCCCCCGGCCCAGCATCTACAGTTTCATTAAAAACAGTAAATTGTGTTTCTGCCGGGTCGAGCGTCTCCCGGGGGAAGTTGGGTATTGGCTGGGCGGGCTCAGGTTCGGCCTTTTCGGCCTCGCCCGCCTCAGTCCCCGGGACGCCCGGCCCGGCGGCTACGCATTCCTCCGCGGTCCCCACGCCCCCCACGACAGGCAGATCTTCCACTCCATCCCCAGGAGGCAGCGGCTGGGCAGCCTCGACTACCTCACCCTCCCCGGGGACAGACTCTTCGCGCCTGCAGCGCAATTTGGGAGCGCTGGTGGGGGACGCGGGACACGCGGCGGGCACCGACTCCTCCGCGGAGGGATGTTGTTCCCCCTCCGCGTCATTGGGACGGTGCCTCTTTTTGTTCCTGGGGGCGCGCGGAGTCAGGGAGACCTCCATGTCTGCCGAGGCCTCCCGCTCCGCCCCCCCCTTTTCCTTTTCTTGCCCGCGCCCGGGCCCCTCTGTGGTGTTGTTCAAGGGCTCGGGCACGGGCTCGGGGCACCCCGCGCTCGCCGGTGACGGGGTTGGGCTGAGCGCGGTGGTCAAATTATCCGGCGCACTGAGGGGACCCGCCTCTTGATGTTTTGTCTTCTTCCGCGCCTTCTTTCCGGTCGGACGCTCTCCCTCCCCCCCGCCGGAGGCCCTGAAAACAAAGGCCTCCGACGATGCCCGCGCACCCATGGCTCCCGGCACGCGGACGCAACTAGGGGGAGGGGTGACGGCGGCGCCAGCCTTGGCCGCCTTCGGTGGTTTGGTGGCCTTGGAGGCGGGGCAGTTCTTGCGAACGTGCCCCACCTCCCTGCAGGCATGGCACCGCACGCCGTCCGACGTCCAGAAGACGCGGTAGGCAGTCCCCTCGTGCACCACATTAAAATTACCCTCCGTCGTGTCCTCCCGCGCCAGCCGGACAAAGAGCTGGCGGCGGAAGGAGAACACGTGGCGCAGGCTGTTCTCCCTGAGGCCGAGCGGTATGGGGTTGATCCCTGACCTTACCTCCCCCAGTTGGTGTAGGTGAGGGAGGAGGAGCTCAGCGGGAACAAAGGGCGGGACGTTTGAAATGATGACCCTCTGCGCGGTGGCCTCGAGAGGGTCCACCGGCAGGAACGTCCCGCCCACCGTGAGCCCCTTTTCAAGGGCCAGGGACACCGCCCGCTCCGACCCCAGGAAGAACACGGCCTTCCCAGACATCTTGGAGGCTGCGACAATGGCCGAGGGGCCGACTACCCCAGCCATCGCCCGCACGCACTCCTCAATGCTCATTGTGGGGTGAGTGTAGCTCTTGACCCCGTGTTTCCTGGTTATAAATCTGAACGGTGGCAGGGCAGCGGGTGGCGCAGGAGGTGCCGTGGATGTGGACACCGCCTGCGCATACGTCCTTGCTGGCCCTGCCACCGGCGTGGATGGGGTCGCCATCACGGGGTCCCTTTAAGGGCTACACCCACCCCAAAGTCACAGGCCTTAATGGTCTTTTAATGGCCTCGTATATTAACTGAGCAGAGGAGCCCTTAACGAGGCACCTCTCCCCTCGTTGACAATTGGGGAGAGGCCTTGCTCCCTCTGCTCAGTTGTCTTAATTGGTTTTTTTTTTTTTTTGCAAATTTGGAAGGAAGAGGCCTCAGAGAGAGAGGGGAGAGACAGAGTAGCAGAGAAAGAGAGAGGGGGGTGGGAAGGGGGGGGGGGACAGCGAGGGCAGGTCTCCCCTCGCAGCTGTGGGTGGGTGCACTCCCCAGATGGCAAAAACACAAAAGTCCTTGGGGTGGTCTTCAGGTGGGGGGAGAAGATGTCTTCACCTGGGGTAGCTGGAGCCACCAGGCACTCCTAACGATCTTTAATTGGGTGAATAAGAAAAACAACAATCTTCAGCCTGGTAGCTCCAGCTATCCCAGGCTAGGCAAATGTGGGGGGGTGGGGGGGGTTCCAATTGTGGGGGGGGCCTAGTTGTAAGCAAGGCCCCCACACACACTTCCACACACACACACACCCCCCGCGATGTTCCGGCCCTCAGTGGTCTTCTTTCCTCCTCCCACCGATATAACAAAGTCTTTTTTGGGAAATGCACCCACACCCACCTGTAGAATGTTGAGTCTCCCTCCTTCCACACTGGATGGTTGTTGTGGTTTTTCCCCCTCTCTCCAACTCCTTGCAGAAATGATAAAGTTGTTAAAGTTTTCTGCTTTTTTCCTCCTCTCCCTCTGGTTAAAGTTGTGGTGAAGCCCCTTCCTTCCTTCTCCTCCTGGCCTGGTCTCAGGGCTCTCCAGGCAGGAGCTCAAGTTGCAAGCTGCTTCTCTCACTGCTCACAGCTCCAACTGAGCAG